>NC_079564.1:15124888-15434143 GCF_015846415.1 Triplophysa dalaica | reverse complement strand
TCGCGCTCCGGAGCGAAGCCAGTTTTAATCAGACAGCAAATTTGCAGTGCAGGAAACAGACAAGCACTCAAGCTAATCTTGTTAGCACGATGAGGCCGTTTTCAGATATCACTGCAAATCAAATCATCCCGCAGGCTTTGAGCTCGAGGTCTTCATGGTGGCAATTTGGGTGTGTATCTGCGCATGACAGAGGATATGGATCCAAGCAATGAGATTTTTTAGGAAACTGTTTATTGTTATATGATGCATACCTTTTAGCATGCATGCAAATTGCTATAGTTGGGAATAGCATGCTGCCACACTCCTGCATTATATAGTATAGTGTGCACTGTGCACGATAATGTGAACGAGCAGAAGTAACAGAAGGTGTAATTTTTTTCTTGCCATTTTTAGATGGAATTGGATTACAAATGCTGAATAAACATTGATATTTTTAAGATGACGTTTTTATTGCTTAATATTCAGCAAGCTAGTATTTAATTCTTAACGTAGAAAATGTACAACACTGGTCACGGGAGGTGTTTGTTTGCTTGTTTGGAGGAACATTTTTTCATGTCAACTGGAAGTGTGTTTGTGAAAAATCTAATGACCATTTTAAACTCCCAACAGCCCGTCTATTCAGCTCCGTCTGTCATTTTCTGGCTCTTTATAGAAGAACCCCTCATTTTCTCTCTAAACCCTCGCTGCCCCTCCCCCACTTTTTTGGTCATAAGCTTGGTCCAATTTCGAAGCATGGGTTTCCCTGTAGAGCGTCTTTCTCGCCCTGAGCCATGCGGAGAGCTGAGACTCAATCCTAAGGCCTCTGGAGATCCACGCCAGGAGAACAAAAGGAACCTGCAAAGTGAGAAACTTAAAGAGATGTGCTTTGATTGCCTGAGATACCTACTGGAGCGCTGATCCAGAACCCAGAGAGAATTGACAGAATCAAGGCCTCGGTGTAGAGAAAACAGAGATGGAATGAGAGAAAGTGAAGTGGGTCAAACCCAAACTCAACTTACTAAAATTCAAAGAAAACTCATCTGAAGACACTATCACATCTACACTGTAAAAAAATCAGTACAAAAATTCTCCATACTACATGTTACGATTGTTTTTCCGTTTATATACATTTTCAAATTGCATTATGGACCTTGATCGGGGCTACGACGATGGTCATAAGCACATCATTTTACCCAAGTTTTTCTTCTGGTAAGTATTGTTAATAAAAAATAAACACGAGATTTCAATTAAACGACTGCTTTATTACCATTATTACTGAACTGGCCATGTAAATTGCAACAGTGAATTTCGTTGGATATTGTTAACAAGAACCAATGTTTTTTTCCATAACCTCTTACGCTCTGTAGCTATTTTAACTGAACTGTGAGTGATTATTTGTAATACAAATGAGCAATAAAAGGTATGTTAATTATTTAATGGAAATATAAAATTACTGTTTTCTTTGTTCTATACTATTAACAAGGGCTAGCATTCAAAGGTAGTTCAAATTCTGGCGTGAATTGTAGACTCTGTGTAACGGTATATTGGGAAAATACACACATGTATGGTTAATATAACGTTACATCCAGACAGTTATAACAAAATCGCCATTGACAGGATGAACGGATATCGTCGCGAAGCGGGGGCGAATGGATTTTATGCGATAGCCAGTGCAGGTAACGTTAGTAAGGTTATGGTTACGGTTACGTTATCCCGGTTAAACACTGTTTTCACGGCACCGCCATGTTTTCTCTACATTGACTTCAGTATTATGTTCTAGTATTCCAGTATTTTATCAAAGTACCACGTGTTGAAATTGACACTAGATGTGTCTGGGTGCCATATTTTATATTTGATATCTTTTCCTTTTTAATAAAAACTGAATAAAGGCAAAATATATTTTAAGAGAAACGCATAAAACAGGAAATGACGTCACAGAGTGGACATGTTGCATGTAAGCCCTCATTTTGGTGACACAATATATATTTTTTCATAAAATATTTTGTATTTTATTTTATGTAATTTACAAAAAACTGTATTTGTAGTCTTACAAATACAAAAAAGTCTTCTTGGAGACATTACCGCTGATCTTCTGGATTGTCTCTTTCATAACGTAGGCCTATTAATAGATAGATTTGATGATGGTGGGGCTCTCCTGTTTTTGCCAAGTGGTTGGTATCGTTAGGGCAATATCATCTTGACCCTGGGACAACATTTAAATCAACCAATCAGTTTCAACCAAATCAAATTTACAGTTTATTTTAAATTTAATCTTCCAACCAGGATTAAGTGCTTCTAGACCATTGTTTTTCACTTATCTGCTGTAATCACACTCCTTGTGCATGCCAAAGTTTCACTGAATTATTACAAATAATGGCAAAGGGAATGTTTAAAAATGTAAACTTATACTTACTAGTGAAACTGTACAGCAAAATATATAAATAACTATGCTTCGAAATTGGACTTCTGCACAATTAAAAACACTGTGTCGGTTTTTTGTATGTTTATGTAAATTGTTTGCATGCATCGCAAGTGTGCCCTTTCCTAAATCATGGCCGGTAAAATATCAGATATGGATAAAAGTATTTTGAAGCATTTTATATTTTTGGGTCGGTTTATCCTATGATCACTACTAACTGTACTTATATGTAAGCCTCCTTTACAGCAATGCAAATTAAAAAAAAAAAATGAATAGATTTGGCACACATTTTCAATACTGCAGAGTATCAAGAGAGTTTTCTTTTTATAATCCTTGTTTGTAATTTACCATTACCCTCTGATACAACAATTTTGCCCTGGTGCCTCCACATTACCTGTTTTGCAAGAAATATTGAGATTCAGCTAAGTAAATAGAGCAATCCATGCATTTTGCAAACCAACACACTCCAGGGAATACTTCTGTCCTTTAGATGTTGTATATATAGAGATGATGACTGCTGTAAATGAGGATGTAGTGTTCAAGCTCTGTCACTGCATGCACGTAACAGCATGATTTCATTTCAGCATCATCATTAAGCCAATCACAATCCTAATTGAGCTGCAATAAAACCTCTAGCCTTATCTTAAATGCTTCATTACGATTTCACGTGCAAACGGACTGCTGCCTGTTCTATTCCTGTTATTGGTGTCTTTATTTGATGCTGTTATTGCCCAGCACCATTGTCGGAATTAACCCACTATCATTTTGGACCATTTGTGTGCCATTTCTGAATATTTATCCTACAAGCTTAATTTGGACAACATCAACCTACTGCAGTAGATTTAGAAGATTTTATTCGGACCTTGATGAGCTCAATAAAAGGAAGCAATGTATGGATGTCCTGTGAAAAGAATAGGAAACAATCAATCCCAAAGCTTTTTATATTTATTTATTTTGGATGCTATGCTGAAATGATAAGTCTGATATTTTATACAGTTATTTTTAAAGGGGTTATAATTGGCCTATTTATGAAGCTTGAGATTGTTTGTTGGTGTATTTTTAGGTTTTCATGCTTGATTGTTAAAAAACATGCAATTTTGCACATTTTGCAAATTTCTGCAGCATCTGTTTTCACAATTTTTACCGAATGCTTGATTTAGTTATGGTCTCTATGAATCAGAGCCATTGAGAGAGAGAGTCGCGTCAACTCCGCGACGTAAATGAAAATGATTGACATGATTTCACCTGCAGCCGATTGGACAGATCTGACCCAAATGTCACATCTATCCAATCACTGGCTTATTTTTGTATATTTCTTATGGGTCAATGAGGGTCTAGTTTTTGTTCCCGCTGAAGTAAACTTAAAATAAAAAATCTTGCTAATCAGAGGCCCCTAAACAGGTGGGGCAACTAGGCTGCAGTCTAGTCATGCCTGTGCGTTAATCCACGGTTGATGACATTGTACCCCAAATCAGCACAGACTGTGGAAACTTTACACTGGACTTCAAGCAACTTGGATTATGTGACTCTCCATGTTTCCTCCACACTCATTATTTTCAAATGAAATGCTAAATTTACTTTTTTATCAAAAGACAACTTTGGACCACGAAGCAAGTCCAGTCCAGTTCTTTTTCTTTTTAGCCCAGGTGAGACAATTCTGGCATTGTTTCTGGTTCAGGAGTGACTTGGTTCTAGCGCATTTCTTTAAGACGTCTATTTTTTGGAGAAAATGGATTTAATTTAGTTTTAATTGTAAGTTGTAGCCATCAGAATTAAAACCAATAAAAACTCTTGAAATATTTCACTTTGTTAGTAATGAATCTAAAGAATGTAGTACGTTTGCTTTTTGGAGAGAAAAAAAACCTAGGGAAAATAACTTCATGATATTCTAATATTTAAGATGCACCTGTATATATTTTGAAAGACTTAGCACACTTCTGTGGCAAAAAAAACTGCTACTTATAGGAACAGCACACAGACAAAATTCCACTGTCTGGAACCACAAGTAAATTTTTTCCATGTCATACACAATACTAACCCATTTTACGTCCTGTAAAATGAATGCCAATGTAGTTGGCGACAGGATGACTAAACGTATAATAGCAGAAACCGCGGATGAATGTTCTACTCTATTATTAAGCATTACATCTCCAATTTACTGTACCAAAATTGGAAAGTTTGTGAAATGTAATTTAACACTAATGCACATTATTGGCTAAGCATTTCATATTGCAAATTTCTAATTAGTCCTTCATTCTGGGCCGATATTAATAGCATGCCAGTTATGTTTTAATAACATGAAGCAGAATGGCATTTTTTTTAACTACAGCTCTGTGATTGACAGCAGTGTTGTGTACTCATTAGAGGAGGTAAATGGACTGCATTGATAAGCCAACAATTGTATATTTAAAAATTGTGCGAATGAGGACTTCAAAGGGTTATTTTCCCCTTTTAGTAACTGCATTGTTTTGTTTTTCAAAAGACTATTGGATGATATGTATGCGGTGAATGTTCTCCCAGCGGAATTTGGGGCTCCCATGCCTTTGGGTGAATTGAGCAGGTGTAGATGAGTGGACATCAGAAGAAAATTTTGCTGCTTTTCATAGCTCAGGAGATGGACTTCCCAGTCATTATCGTTTTATCAACTCAACATTACTCCTATGCAAATTCTTGCTAAAAAAGGTTTAGACAATTAATGGCCAAAATAAATTGTAGGGGAAGTTCGTAGTATTATGTCATTTGATTGTTAAGTGTTTAACGTGACATTCCCAAATTCTCATCAAGAAAAAACTTTTGAGAAGCCAGAGACCTCTATTGTGTCTAATTTCTTTCTAGAAATAAACAGATATTTGAAAGACATTTGTTTTGCCTTACATATGGCGAGGCAGTATGCTTATACACGACCTCCTAAAATAAAGTCACAGGTTATACAATTCATATTTGTATCATCTTGAGTCAATGTGTGTGTGTGTGTATACTAGTTTATCTCCCATGGGTCATGAAGGTAATCCCTGTACTCTGCACCAGGCATGTGTGTGTGTGTCTTCAGGCATGGCTATAGGCTGCACTCCCTCCATGGACTCCAGAGGGCCGTTGGGGAACTGCCTGGGCTGGAGAAAATGGCTTCAGGAGACACAGATTCTCTCTTTCAGACAAAAACAGCATATATTTCCATTCTATATATTTTCTCACCTGTTAATGACTGAAAAAAGGGAAATGTCATCCGCTGTGATTTTTGCAGAGTATCAGTTTTCACAGGGTCCTGAGAATGTGGCTGAGGCCTGTCAACACCCCCTCATCTGTCAGACACAGGTCACATGACCCTGCATGTCACATGACCTGGGAATCTTCCTGCCGGAAAGAGAACGATCAAATCCTCGTTTATTGTTTTCACCTTTTGTTCATTCAATCAACTCAGAATATCCTAGCGATACATTTAATGAGGAATGTCAAAGATAGGTTGGACCTCATTATTATTTACATATTAACTATTTAGCAAATATTTGTATTAGTAGTTTTATCAAAAAATCAACAAGTAAAGACCATACTTATTTTTTTACTTTTTCCTATGCTGTGATGTTTTCGCTGATTTGTATTTTTTATTAGTATAATCATAATCTAGATCAATGTTTGAAAATATTTTAATATTTGTTTGTTTTTTCTTATCAAACAGAATTGCACTCCTATGCTGTCCTATTTGTGGTCAACAGTAGCTGTCAATGCAAACACATAGTAACATCTCAGTTAATAGAAGACATTCAACAGCCCTCAGATCCAAGATATACATAACTTTCGGTCAGATGGTTATCATTGAGCAAATGTTTTTCAATTGTAGGCAAATAGCAAAGGCAAGATAACCCTTGGAAAGAACGCAAACACTTGGGGGTGTTTTCTTGTAATTTAGTAAATTGTTGCTTGAAGAGGACTTTGAATGAAGGCCTTTGTGCGGCCTCAGACAGGATCACAAGTGTTATTGATGCTAATAAGATAGTTGAGCAAGCAGAATTCTACTAGAGGTTAATCGTCCCATATGAGTCCCGCTCACCATGTTTCCTGAAGGATTACAGGAGTCGAGCAGGGTTTCATCGGGATCAGATAAAAAAATGTCAAGCATTTACTCTGATAGCCTATAAGGGAGCGGGCATTCGGTCATGTGACTCCATGATGACATTTATCAAGACATCTTATGATCAGTGGTGATTGAGAGACTTACTTTTGAACCAGATGTGAGGCCCCCCTTATGTTTAAATGTCTCCGTATCATATTTACATGCGAGCAATACCCATTGAATAGTAGGCTGTTTGAGGTTAGACTAAATCATAGCATTTGTGATTAGGCAACCACACAAAAGAGCTCATTTTTTCGCCCCTCATCTAATTGTTTCACTTCTGACCGCAGAGACTGGCTGTCTGTTTCTTTTCCTCACCTTTACATCTACTCATTTTTCTTTCTCTGTAGTCCCTTCTTAACTTACAGTGAAAAGCTCAGGAATTATGGGCTTGTCTTATAGGTGAATAACAGACACATAAATCCCTGTGGATGGTATACTGCATTGACAATGGCTCCCAAACCTGGCTGATGTCACCCGGGGTAATGTTTCACACTAACAGAGGAGGGGCTATAGAGGGATCGTGTGAAAACTTTTGAAGGAGTTAAAAAGTTCCTGAATTCTCTAGTTTATTTTTCATTCTGCCTCTCACATGACTCGCGTCATGCTATTACACACTGCTCTGCGCAAGCATCATGTGTCACTTTGACCTCTACACGAAGTCTCGCAGATTGGAGGGGAATTTTTTCAAGACTGTCAGTGAAAAGTGAACATGTGAAAATGGCGATGCTGAATTAAAAAAAGAGAAATAAAGTTGCTGAACATGGATTGGGAAACTTTACCGTTTCAGGATGTTTGACTGGCGCTTAACGCTTTGCTCCATAGAGTTTAATGCATTGTGCGGTGAAGTCATGTGAAAGGAGCCTTATAAATCTTAAAACTGAGCACACAGACCCAGCTTTTAAGGCCGGAGAGTCAAATGATTTCATGAACACAGATTTGTGTGTTCATTTTTTTTCTCATAAAAGCATGTTTGTCTTCTGCTCTGATCTGTTCAGCGGAGTGAAGTCATTATCTGAACGTACGCTCACTTGTCCAGTCAGAGACAGTTATGATGACATCCTGGATTAATCAGATGGAAGGACAAAAGAAGTGTGTCAACATTTTTTTCTTGCATTGCCGATTCCAAACTGTTGTAATGTTTTATTATGGGTTAAGTGCAAAAATGTTAATATTCACTATTTAATATAGTTAAAAATGATCTTAAATAAGGTTTTCATCTGAAGGTATGTTTAAATGTCTGAAATTAGTTTCATAGGCAAAAATAATATTGTGCAAATATAAAAAAAGAAATTACTAACAAAAAATATCTCTTATGAAAATGTCTTTAAATTGAGATTTTACATCATCTGAAAGCTGAAGAAATAAGTTTCTATTGATATATGGTTTGTTAGGATAGGAGACTGTCTGGGGGAACAACAACTGTTTAAAAAGCTGGAATCTGAGGGTGCATAAAATGCAAAATATTGAGAAAATCGCCTCTGCAGTTGTTAAAATAGAGTTTTTGTACATTCACAGTAGGAAATTTATAAAATATCTTCATGGAACATTATTTTTACTTAATATCCTAAGTATTTTTTGCATTATAGAAAATGTGGTAATTTTTCCCCATACCTTGAGTTTTTGGAAATTACTAAAAATATTCCTGTGCTACTTAAAACTGGATTTGTTGTCCAGAGACACATATGTGGAAAAAGCATGAATGAGAACGTTTTCTAAGACTTTTGACTAGTGGTGTATCTAAAATCTGTAAATAAAAATCATCATTAAGTTATAGTTCTACAGTATTGTATCAATGTAGTTAGTTACATTTCAGAGAGAGAGAGAGAGAGAGAGAGAGAGAGAGAGAGAGATTAGAGGTAATACATATTGTTGGTCTCTCACCTTTCCATCATTGAGGGGTGTTTGGGGATTATGATTACAGAGTGTCAGAAACTGACTGGATTTTCTGCCCTGGGCTTCAGCACACAAAGAGCACACAAACATCTCCCACAATCCGCTCTGCTCTCCCACCATCTCACAATACAGCTGTCAGCATAACACTTCAGAACTAGCTGTGCTTGGGGAAAAAAAAACTGCATTGCAATAAAGTTTTTTGATTATAATATGGTGTTACGTGAGAACACTGGGAAATAACCAGAATAAACATGTTAAAACGAACATTTTGAGGATAACACGCTTCTGAAACAACAGTTGTTTTAAACATATTTTACATGTGACGGTTTTTAATAGTATAATTGTATTGATGTAAAATTAATCTAAAGTGGTTGGGTGGGTCATTACTACCAGGCACTCATCATATACCTCTATAGACGGTTTCCTCTTAACAACATAAACAAATGTTACTGTGCATGTGCACTTTTGTGACAGAGAGTGACTGTGTATTATTATGATAAAAATCTAAAGAAACTGCGAAGAACAGTAACTTGGCTAAACCTACCCTACGGTTTGATTAAATGCGACCGAACTACAGGAATCCATTTAACAAATTGTTAATTTAATAAAATGAACAAAACAAAATTCAACAAATTGTTTATGCAATACAATTATTATACAGAAAAATAATAATAAATATTAATATTAACAAACAGAAAATAAAACAAAGTAAAAATAGTTATAATATTAGACAATAGCCAAGCACAAACCTGAAGTTAACTGGGGGTCAGGCACACGTGCGTAGGATGAAACAGTCTATAATCATCCTTCAGGAAGTGATATAAGTATGGGTGGCAAAACACAGGTCACCAGTATTACTAGAAATGTTCCCATACCTTTTTCCCTTACCTAACAATTTCGATACCTGGGCTCAGGGTCGGTCGATACCGAGTATTGATCGGACACCTTGGTGCGCTTCTATACACAGCTGTATACTACTGTGTGAATTGATAGAATTATTTTATGGTGTGCATCAGACTTATCCCTTATTAAAACATATACAAATACATACAGTAAACTAAAGTATTTTTATTATCTGACAGAAATTTCACAGCAATATTTTTTTTTTCCTAAGTCGCAGTTTTACTGGCTAGTTGGTTCACTCTGAAATAATGTCGATTTCTTCTTCGTTGCTCTAAACAGTGGTTGCATTTCATGACACAGCACAACTTCCTGTGTTTGCATTCTGAGCAGCAAATAAGATGTCTCAGAATAACCCTAGTAATTTCCTAAAAAAATTCACTTTAGTATAAATCTGTAACATTTCGCTTAGTTAAATTACAGAAATCTGTTTTTAATGACAACATTTCATTAGCCTCTTAAAATGTTTAACCCTAACATTCCTCTTTTGACCTTATAAGAAAGCTCTTAAAACAAGCCTAATGTTTATGTAGAAGACAACAATTCATACTTCTGTCAGTTTGTCTGTGTGTGTGTGTCAGTCTGTGTACTGAGAGTTCTAGGGCCTCTGTTGGGACTCAAGTGGATACAGTAAGAGTGTGTGTATGTTGAGGGTAGGGTGATGAATATTAAGGGTCTATTGTAATGAAAATCCTGCTGGCCTTTGGAGAGTGAGGCTTTAAAGTCATAGCCGTAGGGACCTCCATCTGCCATACCGTCAGCCCTGGAAACACACAAAACACAAAATAGCCTAGCTCTTACACTCTTTTAAACACATGCAAACTCCTGCACACTCAAGCACAAACCGTATTACAGTAGCACACACATTTAGAAACACTAGGGAATGTTGCATTATGATGGAGTGACCATTTTTGTCTTCGAGCAAAGAAGAGCTTGTTTATTTATATATCTATTGTTTGTTTGATGATGATGACAGTTTGATGATATACATACAGTATAAAAGACAAGATCATTATGCATTTGCCTATTGGGGTAAATCGAACAAAAACATGTCAAGGTCACATCTTCAGCGTGCCCATTCACTATTAATGTTAACATATTGATTTATCTTATAATCACTTTATTTTCCTATTATTATAAATATAGCATCTAGTTTAAAAGACTATTCTTAGTGTAGTTAACTAATGCTATTTTCACATGTATTTTTTTAACTTCTTTGTTGTGAATATGATTTATGAAGGTAAATAGGAGTGTTGGCCATCAAGCAAAACAAGCATTTGTGTGTTCAATTGTTCAGGAGGTCAGTGTATTTTCCAGACCTTCATCATGAGATCTGATGAGAGAGAAGAGAGATGTGGGGGGAACAAGCACACAATTCAAATACAGAGAGATAATGGTATTTTCTGTTCTCTAAATCTTACGCTCACACTTACGCATTTTTTTGCATTTTCACAGAGGAGAGCCTCTTCCATTCCACCATCATCATTAAGGTCTTTTTAACAGCTGAAAAGTACAATGTTATTTAAAGACACAAGGTTCTCTTCCATGGTCTCTTTCATCAACATGTAAACATGTTAATGCATATCAGGTGTTTGTCAGTAAACAAAAAAAAATGAAATAAGAGACAGCAAAACTCTCCAGCTCATCTATCACTGATGTTTTCTTTTAGATGACCGCTGCTCACAACATTACCTGTTCTGATGTGGTCAGGACAGCTCTGCACGGCTGCCGGTGATGATGGCCCATCCCCGCAGAAGCACCATTCACTCTAGAGAGATCTCCGCTGTTCTCCTCTTAATGCTCCTTCACCAAACATCTTTCAAGCTGGACCTGTGGCCCATGTGCAGCGCATGCTGGGACTGGGGAGATGGAGTGTGTCCGTCTTGTAATGTAGCATTAGAGGAAGCGTGTCTGTAATGTGGCGATAGAAGGACCCTCAGCACGGTAAAACTATAACAAATCTCAGAGACACACTGGGGTGCTGATGGTTTCAGCTTCTGCTGTGACAGATCTTTTCTGCTTTACACGATAGACACTGGCATGAAGGATTTAACTTTGGAAGCTCAAACATTAACATGTTCTATTCTGGACAGGAGTACCAAAGTACTGACTTCATCAAAAGTCCAACTTTAAATATACTTAATCGTTGCATTATTTTTGAGTAAATGCTGGTAGCCCAAACGTCATCATAACAGAGTTCAACAGAAAATCTGTGTAACAAATAAAGCATAATATAAACAACAGTGAGGCATCAATTTTTATTACTATTATATAATTCTTGTTTTGCAAGAAACAAAACTACATATGAAGAGTTTGGTTCTGAAATGAGATAACCCCGTTTTTATCGATTTTTCAAAAAAAAACTTTTTATTGTGCATTCCAATTAATAACAATCAAACTGTAGTTGGTTTTGTTTTGATTTAATCCAAAATAACTCACAAAATACAGCTAACTAACACAATAAACAACCATAAAAAAATGAGTCATCTCATTTTGGAAACAAACTCTTCATATTTTGAGATTGCACTTAATGAACAATATCATGACATGTTTATTAGTGTAGTATTAACACAATATCAATAATCACTGTTATTAATAGCATGTTTACTGTCAATATATGTGCTGTACACTGTAGGGTGTGACCTATTTCTCCATGAAATGAAAAAAAAAGAATACAAAACAAACAATAACCTTTTGTGATTTGTGATATAATGCACAGTTGCAGTCATCTGTCCATCATGTTTCATGTACCCTGTCTCTGTCTGAAAGGTCATGTGCGGTCACTATCATTCCAAATGTGATTTACATCATTATTTCAGCTCTGCCCACATGTGACAGCTCTACTCATTTTAGCATAAAACATAATCTATGGATATAAATGCTTCCAGACATGCAATAAGGTTTTCCCATGAGATGAGTTTAGCATGTATTGCCTCCGCAGAACTGCCATATTGGGCGCTACACTGAGCATGTCAACTACAGTTTTTTTCTATTTCAGTGCCATTTGCAAAGACAGTCTTTCTAAGGAAGTTAATGTTAGCTAAAGTGTCAACATATTTCTACACCCCCATGAATACAACTTATTCACGTACAATAACAATGTAACATATTTAAAGTATTTTCAACAGGACCATACACATGCAATACGCTCTAGTTGCGTTTCTTGCCTTCCTCTCTTGCTGTATGTCCCCATTCCCTTTGTGCCATCTTGAGATCAGACGTGTTGAGTTTTGACACCAGCCTGTAGGAGCACTGACCCATACTGTCATTAGATGAGGAATCACCCCCCCCCCCCCCCGCAAGTCTGATCCACCATCACCGGATTGGATCAAATAAGAGCCAGTTGTGTTTACTTCCTGATCCGTCTAATTTCTGTTGCGATGCCTCATCATGTTGTGGCCGCCTCATCTCCTTACCGCTGCTTAAGCTGCATGGATTCAGAGTCTGACCCTCGGGCAAACACTCTCAGCGCAGCTCCACCTAAACGGATTAACCCTACTCACACATCAGCACAGGTGGAGGCTTCATTACCCAGAGTGTGTTTGATGCAACTTTAGAGTTAATGCATCATCAAAAAAGTCCCGGAAAAATTACATTCCAGCAATACGTGAAAGAGCGTGTCTACGGGTATTAAACTCAAAGCTTAGCGCAGCACTAGCTCAAATGGGATTCCTATATTGGGATACGAACTGACGGATCTCATTTAAAGAGGTATTGCCCTCTGGTACTGGTTCAGTATGTAACATTTAGGTCATCATGGGTTGATGTATTATGCAACAAAGGAAACTCCTTGGGCATTTAAAGGAGGGTGTTTAGGAAATAAGGTGCTTGTGTGAAATATGTGGTTAAAGATCAAATGTCCATGTTTATGAAATTCTGTTTTATATACAATGTAACAAGCTACAACAGATGGTTAAGGTGTGAAAACATGGTAAAAATGCTTTCAATGGTGCCTGAACAAATTATTAAATTTTAGCTGCAGAAAAAAATCACTATCTAGCAAGCACAAATGGTTTTAGAATGTTGCAGATTTAAAGCAGTCAAGACATGGACAGTGCAGTGCAAGAAAATGCGGTTCATTCAAGTTTTGAAGTGATTACATTAAAGTGTGCATTAAATGCCAATAGAGATATACTTAGATCGTTCTATAAAACCTAGCATTGGAAGGTGCTAAACACTTCATATAAACATTTCTGAAATACATTATCACAACCATTATTTGACTAAATTGTTTTAACAGTGTGGTAACACTAGCTGGGCAGTTCTTTGAGAAATCTGCAGAAATCAGCAGAAGGTTCACGACAGCCTGCATGAAAACAGTGACCGGAAAACTACTCAGCTCTGGCTCCTCAGAGCCTCCCAATGTCTGGCATCTAAACTGAATACTGGAACTAAAGAGAAGTATGCTTAGATTAGACTTGACCTGCTTTAATTAGATTGATCACCAATTATGAAAAATATACCTTAATGTGCCGTCTGTCATGGGACAAATTGTATCAATCTATTTACCACACTAGCATACAGCAAGATAATGAACTGTCATACATAATCCAGGGTTATGTCAGTATTGGATTTCCAGCCTGATCTCAAAGGAAATGATAGCTATTTAACAAGGTGGCTAATTCATATGAATTTGTTTGATGTGCATCATAGAATTATTAGAAAAAGCCATACTGCATTGCCTGCCCTTAATCTGACTGTCACTTGTGCGAAAACGTAGGATAGAAGTCGTACAAATTAGCCACGTCGTAAAATAGTTGGGATTTCTGAAACAATAAAAAGTTCTTAAAGTCACTATGAAATCAAACAGGAACATTCTAAGTGTTTTAAACAGTATTGCAGTCATTATAATAAATGATTTATCAGTGCACACCATTTGTTTCTATTAATTTGCACTTGTAAACTTTAATCAAAAACGTTAAGCTCCTCTCCCCCACTCAACAACAACTCTTCAGCAACGTAAGCATCACATACGAGGTAGGAAAATACTGACTGTCCAATGGCCAATCATTTTTAGCCCTCACCTCCAGGCCCAACTTACAACAAACCAATAGTCAATCGCAACTTCCGTTTCATGGTGACTTTAATCTTGACAAAAACAGAAATAACTACCTATTCGCATTTGGATGGCTAAGTTTACAAGCAAGATATAAGCGCTAACTCCGTGTTAACTTAATCAGACTCACACCGTGCGATTTCAGCTCTTTTTCTAAAAACAACATAACTTTGTTTTGCATAGCTCATCTTGCCGCTGTTCTCATGGAAAATCCCTCACCCAAAGAGCTGAGCAGTAAACGTCTACTATTATGAAGCATTGCAAATGATGCAATCCACTCTTTCAAAGCGAGTAATGTAGATGAAACAGCTTTAAACCGCACTTAATAAATCATGCTGTATACAGTATGTCTCAAAATGTGATGTCCCATCAGTGTCCCATGGCACACATTTGAGTTTTGGTTGGCGTGCCATTTGGTATGTTTTGTTTTGGGAGCTTGAATCGCCCATAAGTAGTGTACTTAAACATGTTAA
This sequence comes from Triplophysa dalaica, assembly GCF_015846415.1. Classification (NCBI taxonomy): domain Eukaryota; kingdom Metazoa; phylum Chordata; class Actinopteri; order Cypriniformes; family Nemacheilidae; genus Triplophysa; species Triplophysa dalaica. The sequence goes on along the minus strand of NC_079564.1, from coordinate 15,419,312 downwards.
GTTTCACATTCTCTTACAATCCATGGTTTTTACAGTAATAAGAGAGAATATGACTATATCATGTGTAATAAAGAAATGTAGTATTTATCATTAACACCTCTAACTCTCTTGACTCTTTTATTTTGACTGTAAAGAAAAAAACAACTATAGGGGCTTTTCAAACAGGTGAATTGATATTGGAGAAACAGTGTGTGGTTTAATTATTGTATTTGTTTTCCTTACATCGTCAGTTAAGAATTCCTATCTAAGCAGCTTCGGTAATTATGGATGGAGGGCAGGTGGGTAGAAAGTCTTTCCACAGGTATGAGAGAAATATCTTCACAGCCTCACACCTGTTTAGCCTGAAGGCCCTGAACCACAGAGACCAATCAAAAAGACAAGGATGATGGGAAAACGAGTTTGGCCTCTCTTCTAAAGGTGACCACAAAACATCAGTGCCGGTCAGTGATTGATGGCTGAAAAGAGAAACAAAAGACAGGTATTTGGTTCCTTCGATTTTCACCAAATGTTTTTTTTATATCAAGTAATTCCGGTAAAATTTAAAAACAACATCATTAAATATATTTAACAAAGAATTTATAGGATTAACACTTGATCAAATTTAACAGATTGATAGCACTGATGTTATTAAAGCGTCAACAAATCTGCAGTATCTTGCTTTGTTTTTTCTGTAGAAATAAACTGCAGTATGAACAAAATGGTTATGTTAAAAATTTATATTACATATTCTTTCATTTGAAACTGCTGTCAAATAATGTGAAATATGTGAATTTTGTCTTGTGTGTGCACACTGAGAATTCGCTAACCAATCAACTCATTATTCTGTGATCTGATCAATTGTTAGCTGATAAACATTAAGAATTTGTTTATGTCATGGATAAACAAATATATATGTCATAAATATATATGTCAAAGGATATATGTCATGTGCACATGAAGTAATTGATGAACCGGTAGCTGATGTGTTGTGAAAGTGTGTAATTCACAGGGAAATTCCAGTTTGAAAGTGACTCCAGTAAGCGTCAGTCAAGCCGTGGGAGTTAAAGTTCTATGGTATGTTTCGAGAATGTCGCCGTCGTACATTGCTTTTGTCACCAAGTGTAACTATACTCAATTGTAGCGTGTGGTTGACATCAGAGCGGGGTAATGAATACTGCTATTTCTCTGTGTGGAATGTTGCGCTGTGGTAAATCCCTGACATTGATATCTGTCTTTTAAATTTGCCATCGAACTCTCAGAGGCTGCGTTCAGCGGTATCATGTATCTCACCTCCTCTCCTCATTCTCCCAGCATCTATTGTCACTCGTTTAAGGCGTTATCTAACCTGCTATTCTCTCTTGTAACACATACACTGTTTACTTCTGCCCGTTTGGCAAGATAACTTGTGTTTCAGGAGACATGAGGAGAGATTTGGGTTTGTGGGTGCAGAGTGAAACAGTAGCATGATTAAGGAGTGTGTTCCTAGCGTGAGAAACGGTTGGCTTTTTGCTCTTAGTCACCAGGCTAAACAAGTTACAAACTCAATTACTCAACATGAAATCATTTATAATCACATCTGAACTCACATTTAAAAATAACAATAATTATTATTCAGTCTCTAAAAAAAGATGTTAACACCTGAGAAATTTTCATAGAAATGTCTGTAATTAAAAGTTACTCACATTCAAGACCTATATTATAAATGTTATATTATATTATAGTATAATAAAATGTCAAACCTGTCTTGTGTATATTTATTTCTACTTCGGCACATAATTCAAAATTATTTCTAAATGACACCTAACAGCTCTAATAAGTCTGTTGAGCTTTTCATAAGCAATCTGAGAAAGCAATCGGGGAATGTTGTCACTTAAAGCCAATGGGTGTTCAATAAATTATATCTTTTAATCCTAAAAAGGATTAAAAGGTTAAAAAAATTGTGTTGTGCCTGCACAGATAATAAAATTAGCTTCCCCTCTGAAAAGAGGGGTAAAAAAAATCCCGACTGTCTTCATGGAAGTTTTAACACAGTCCAGTAAAGTAATTGTAAACCTAAAATCTTAATTTATGCTAGGCAAAGTGTGCTGGAGTGTTTGCAGTCATGAACGTATTTGCATATCCCCTCAATACCTTCAAACATGATTTCCTTATATCACTCTGGTTTCCTCTTTTCCTCCAATGTTTTTTTTCTCTCAGAGCCTGAGAACAAATAGAACGATTAGGGAATCCTTCCCAGCTAATCACACTGTGCCATGGTCACTTCCGCCATGTTGATTACCACGGAAACCATTAGAGAGAAGAAAGTGGCGGTATGTTTGATGGTGTCCGGCGGCTCAGGGGAGGTCAGAGAGGGGTGTGTGTGATAGGCCATTTAGTCTTCCTGCTCCTATTACTCGAGCATTTCCTCTATCTCACACACATACACATACACACACACACACACACACACAAACACACACTCCAGTCTGGAAACTAATTATTTCCATACCACAAACTATTACTATACCAATACACTGCTCCTATACCATACTCAGATCTTCATGAGCTATGAGGGGTTCCCTGTTCACAGATGAACCATTTATAGAAATAAATGAAAAGAGCCACAAGAGTAATAATATTTCATACATTCAATAAATATATGAAATAATTAATGGCTGTTCTATTTTTACACATCATTTTCAACGTCTAAAATATTAAAATTATATTTTTTGTGCCAGTCATCAACCACTCAGAACATTCTACATCTGTACATCAATTTTTTTGTCATACACCCTTACATAAAAGTGGCACATTTTGGGCTGAAACCCCCTTCAATTGATTCATAAACCTCTGGGAATGAATGAACAAATCGTTTCTTCCCACAATGCATCTCTTTTCCTCTCCTGATTGGGATGGCATTTGCTCACCAATACCATAGGTTTGAGGTTTAAATCAATATATTCTATTCTAGACATATTCTGGAGAACAATTGAGTGGCACTTGTCTGTGGTAAACAATGCCACAACTATACTAGTGTTGCTGAGCATTTGTTAAATGTTCTGGATGATTGGTAAGGTGTTTTCAGGTGGTTAGACTATTTTTTTGGTTACTTTAATCAAATGCACTATTAATCAATTAAAAGGATGGTTTATCCAAAAATGTAATTATTTAACTACATTTTAATTGTTCTAGTTGTTCCAAACTTGCATAAAATGTCCAGTTGAACACAAATTTGAAAGAATGTTAGCAACCTACAGTCCTTTCTACTATGGAAGTCAATGGTGTCTCAGAACTGTCGATTGCAAACATTTTTCAGAATATATTTTGTGTTAAAAAAAAACTAACAAAGAAATGGTTTGGATCAACTAGGGTGAGTAATTCATTAAAGAAATTTTCATTTTTGGGTGAACTATCCATTTAATGCTCAAGTTTGTGCAAAATAAATGTACACTTTTTTAGTTCAACCAAAGCCAAACAAAAAAGTATTTGTGATACAAAGGATATATGAGCATTATGAGGCAAGAGGTGAGATAACCTCACAGTGTAGACACTGGAACAAATGTCAGGGAAATTCCTCAAACTGGAGTCATTAGGAAGAAACCCAAGCACCGCCTCATTGTAAAGTGAGAGATGATTATAGCGGTTGAAGGCTCTTTAGCAGATCAGGCTACAGTTCCCTTTTGTATTGCCACATTTAAAAAAAATATGTAAAAATACCAATAGCAAAGCATGGACAAATTAGAGTTGCACTCCGAATGCTGGAGAACCTGATCTGGATTAAGTGAAAACAGCCTCTCTGGTTACTGAAATCAGATCTAACTTTTGTTCTCTTGTGCTGTGGTTTAACGTTTGTACACGCTGTCTGCGCTTCAGATGATGAGGAAGTTGAGCTGATCTACAGGTGTGAGGACAAGATATAACACTTACATTTCGTCACCTATGATCTTCAAATTACCGTTTTCATTTAGGGAGAAACATCTTGAAATGTTTTTGGAAATGAATAGTCCCATGGGAAAATGTTAGATGTTGTTTGTTTATAGTTCATTAGAGTTCTCAATTTTATGTTCATGTTTTATTGAAGAAGACATTTTCAAAATTCCTGACAAAAAAAATACAGAGAGACATATAGAATCTGGTAAATTTTCGAATTTTATATTAAATGGCTGTTCACAGTTTGAGATCTATTTTAATTTCTTTTCTTTAAAACTTTAACAACACTGATGATTTTAACAGTATTTTCTTGAAGGGAAATGTCCAAGCAGGAGATTTCTATTAGTTTTTTATCAAATCTCTTTGATGTTTATTAAACTCTTGGAAGAATAATGTCGATTTTTCCAGGGATTTAATACATTTTCTGTATTTTCCATCCCTTGTTTTAATTTGTTTTTTTTATCTGAGAATTGTCTGCTTTGTTTGTTTCGTTTAATCCCTACATTTGTCTTTAATTTGTCGTTGATTTTCTCTCATTGAGGAAGTGCCTCGAGATTCAAACAGGATCAAAACAACGGTTCAGGGAAAACAAAACAAGTACGCTGTTGTTCTGCAGGACCACATAACCTCCAGGACGCTTGTATGACTGAGTTTTTCATTTTTATGTGAATTGCAAAAAAGCAAAGCGATAAACTATTGCCAGTGACCTGTGGGAGTCAAAACCTTTGCAAGGGTCACTACAGAGGTCAAAAAAAGGAAACCCACCCAGAGCAATGCTCAAATCCATGATTTTCAAAGAACTAGACAAGATGATGGAGAAAAGACTGCAGGAGGCGGCGAGGAGGAGGTCTTTCGTGCAGACTAATGCCGATTAAGATAAGTAATTGTACAATAGTGTGATGGTGGTCTTTAATCACAGTCATTTTCTTCTTAAGTGTAATGTGCACCATGTGAGTGCTGGACGTGTGCAGTTTAAAGTTGGACAAGAATGACCATATTTGTTGCTTGTTAAACCCATTTTACTTCACTGTATTTCTGTAACAGTATTTTATTCGTATACTGCGTCAACAGAAGAGATCGTTGTTGTTACTCTTTGATTGTGCAATGGCCCAGCTCATTTAGCATGAAGGATGAGCACAATTGTTGATATAGTCCACTACAGTTAATGTACTTTATTTATAATGACAGTATATAGAGAAGAATGAAGCATAAGAGAAACTCTCTAGAGATCTCTCAGGTGGTTCTGTTTTTAATTTGCTGGGCTGATGCAATGCAATTGTTTTCATCATGTCATGAGTCTTCTCGATAGGCATGGCAGAGAACCCAAGTGCAGGCAGAGGCAAGGCAGAGGAAGACTTGACAAATATATTTATTAACAATAAACACTAAACTAAACAAACAAGCAAAACAAAACCCACGATGGGGGAAAACAATACAGGGATAAATATACTTTGACAAAAAACAAGGACGCTGACTTACTAAACTAAAACTAAGAAAACAAGCACTTGGAACAGAACACTAAACTAACACTCACTTTGACACGGGAAACAGGAACAAGGTAAGATCACGGTATACAGGAACAGAGCACAAGTACAAGCAATGAACCGCACAAGACAATGAAACAAGAGGACTCTTAAAGGGAGACAATGACAGGATAATTAATAGGGGACAGGTGAAACAGATGAAACACAAAGGGGAAGCTAATGACACGAAATGGCGGGAAACACAGACGAGACTCGGGGAGAGTATGGAAGCCCAAAAGGTCCAAAATCTCTCTCCCCACATGAAACAGGGAATTCTGTTTTGGTTCTGCCTCAAGACCAAGAATTAGCCAGACAAGATAGGCAGAACCGTGACAGAACCCCCGCCTTAAGGAGCGACATCCTGACGCTCCTCAAGGAGACTCACAGGACAAGACAGACTGAGACATAGACAAGACTAAACAAAACATGGAAAACAAAATCAGTGGCAGACAGGCAAGAATCAATAGGGGATTAGGGTGACTTAATAAAAATAACAAACAGGGGAGGGGGGGTGGGGGCAAACAAGAAGACATGGGAAGTCCAAGGGGGGGAGGGCTGGGTGGGAAAGTTCCAGCCCTTGGGGACGCGCCAGGGCGCGGAGCCCCAGGAAGCTTGACAGGGGTAGTCCTGGGGGGAACCGTCCTAGTCCCCTGCAGGACTGGAGGGCTGGACCACGGCTGGAATGCCGGGCTGGACCAGGGTCTGAAGATCAGCCTGACAGGGTTGGACGGCGGCTGGGCAGCCGGACTTGACGGCGGCTGGGCAGCCGGACTTGACGGCGGCTGGGCAGCCGGACTTGACGGCGGCTGGGCAGCCGGACTTGACGGCGGCTGGGCAGCCGGACTTGACGGCGGCTGGGCAGCCGGACTTGACGGCGGCTGGGCAGCCGGACTTGACGGCGGCTGGGCAGCCGGACTTGACGGCGGCTGGGCAGCCGGACTTGACGGCGGCTGGGCAGCCGGACTTGACGGCGGCTGGGCAGCCGGACTTGACGGCGGCTGGGCAGCCGGACTTGACGGCGGCTGGGCAGCCGGACTTGACGGCGGCTGGGCAGCCGGACTTGACGGCGGCTGGGCAGCCGGACTTGACGGCGGCTGGGCAGCCGGACTTGACGGCGGCTGGGCAGCCGGACTTGACGGCGGCTGGGCAGCCGGACTTGACGGCGGCTGGGCAGCCGGACTTGACGGCGGCTGGGCAGCCGGACTTGACGGCGGCTGGGCAGCCGGACTTGACGGCGGCTGGGCAGCCGGACTTGACGGCGGCTGGGCAGCCGGACATGACGGCGGCTGGGCAGCCGGACATGACGGCGGCTGGGCAGCGCTCTCTGACGGCGGCTGGGCAGCGCTCTCTGACGGCGGCTGGGCAGCGCTCTCTGACGGCGGCTGGGCAGCGCTCTCTGACGGCGGCTGGGCAGCGCTCTCTGACGGCGGCTGGGCAGCGCTCTCTGACGGCGGCTGGGCAGCGCTCTCCTGGAACGGGCTAGGTTCCGGCTCCTGGAACGGGCTTAGTTCCGGCTCCTGGAACGGGCTTAGTTCCGGCTCCTGGAACGGGCTTAGTTCCGGCTCCTGGAACGGGCTTAGTTCCGGCTCCTGGAACGGGCTTAGTTCCGGCTCCTGGAACGGGCTTGGTTCCGGCTCCTGGAACGGGCTTGGTTCCGGCTCCTGGAACGGGCTTGGTTCCGGCTCCTGGAACGGGCTTGGTTCCGGCTCCTGGAACGGGCCTGGTCCCGGCTCCTGGAACGGATCCGCGGCCGGAACGGCCGCTCGGACAGTCGCCTCCCCACGGCGCCCCCCCAAAAAATATTTGGGACTGGGTAGCACCGGACTGGGTAGCACCGGACTGGGTAGCACCGGACTGGGTAGCACCGGACTGGGTAGCACCGGACTGGGTAGCACCGGACTGGGTAGCACCGGACTGGGTAGCACCGGACTGGGTAGCACCGGACTGGGTAGCACCGGACTGGGTAGCACCGGACTGGGTAGCACCGGACTGGGTAGCACCGGACTGGGTAGCACCGGACTGGGTAGCACCGGACTGGGTAGCACCGGACTGGGTAGCACCGGACTGGGTAGCACCGGACTGGGTAGCACCGGACTGGGTAGCACCGGACTGGGTAGCACCGGACTGGGTAGCACCGGACTGGGTAGCACCGGACTGGGTAGCACCGGACTGGGTAGCACCGGACTGGGTAGCACCGGACTGGGTAGCACCGGACTGGGTAGCACCGGACTGGGTAGCACCGGACTGGGTAGCACCGGACTGGGTAGCACCGGACTGGGTAGCACCGGACTGGGTAGCACCGGACTGGGTAGCACCGGACTGGGTAGCACCGGACTGGGTAGCACCGGACTGGGTAGCACCGGACTGGGTAGCACCGGACTGGGTAGCACCGGACTGGGTAGCACCGGACTGGGTAGCACCGGACTGGGTAGCACCGGACTGGGTAGCACCGGACTGGGTAGCACCGGACTGGGTAGCACCGGACTGGGTAGCACCGGACTGGGTAGCACCGGACTGGGTAGCACCGGACTGGGTAGCACCGGACTGGGTAGCACCGGACTGGGTAGCTCCGGACTGGGTAGCTCCGGACTGGGTAGCTCCGGACTGGGTAGCTCCGGACTGGGTAGCTCCGGACTGGGTAGCTCCGGACTGGGTAGCTCCGGACTGGGTAGCTCCGGACTGGGTAGCTCCGGACTGGGTAGCTCCGGACTGGGTAGCTCCGGACTGGGTAGCTCCGGACTGGGTAGCACCGGACTGGGTAGCACCGGACTGGGTAGCACCGGACTGGGTAGCACCGGACTGGGTAGCACCGGACTGGGTAGCACCGGACTGGGTAGCACCGGACTGGGTAGCACCGGACTGGGTAGCACCGGACTGGGTAGCTCCGGACTGGGTAGCTCCGGACTGGGTAGCTCCGGACTGGGTAGCTCCGGACTGGGTAGCTCCGGACTGGGTAGCTCCGGACTGGGTAGCTCCGGACTGGGTAGCTCCGGACTGGGTAGCTCCGGACTGGGTAGCTCCGGACTGGGTAGCTCCGGACTGGGTAGCTCCGGACTGGGTAGTTTCTTTCTCCTCCGCCGGCCAGTGGGACTGGCCGACGGTAGAGTGACCGCAGGAGGTGCTGCGGATGAGGGTGCCGAGCTCCCCAGGGTAAGGGCGGCCAGGGCGCGGTCCTCCGGGACGGTAGCCACGGGGGTGGACACCCAGTCTGGCACTAATGGCCAGGGATCATCCCGGTTGACCACATACCTGATCATGTCGCCCATCCACAGAGGGCTCAACATCCTCATCTCAGACCGCCGGAGAGGCTCGGTGAGGCAGCAGTTAAAAATAACCTTGAGCTCTGCCTCACCGAACTCAGTCTCCCTAGCTGCAGCCAGGAACTCCCGAGCGAACTGCCTGATCCCGCGATCCCCCTGCTTAAAACCCAACAGGAGTCGGGCCTGGTGGGACCGCAAGGAATCGTCCGCAGTTGCCTGCTGGGTTCTGTTGGGGCGGTTCATTCTGTCATGAGTCTTCTCGATAGGCATGGCAGAGAACCCAAGTGCAGGCAGAGGCAAGGCAGAGGAAGACTTGACAAATATATTTATTAACAATAAACACTAAACTAAACAAACAAGCAAAACAAAACCCACGATGGGGGAAAACAATACAGGGATAAATATACTTTGACAAAAAACAAGGACGCTGACTTACTAAACTAAAACTAAGAAAACAAGCACTTGGAACAGAACACTAAACTAACACTCACTTTGACACGGGAAACAGGAACAAGGTAAGATCACGGTATACAGGAACAGAGCACAAGTACAAGCAATGAACCGCACAAGACAATGAAACAAGAGGACTCTTAAAGGGAGACAATGACAGGATAATTAATAGGGGACAGGTGAAACAGATGAAACACAAAGGGGAAGCTAATGACACGAAATGGCGGGAAACACAGACGAGACTCGGGGAGAGTATGGAAGCCCAAAAGGTCCAAAATCTCTCTCCCCACATGAAACAGGGAATTCTGTTTTGGTTCTGCCTCAAGACCAAGAATTAGCCAGACAAGATAGGCAGAACCGTGACACATCAAGCTTTTGTTTTGTGATTTTCCACTTTGTTCTTTCTAAAAAAATCATCAAAAGGAAAATAAACAAAGGGTAAGACATTTTATGATAAGAATACATTTCTGCTATTAATATTCTATTCAGTTTTTTCGTAATATTTGAATAATTGAATATTGTTTTTATAGAACTATAGACTATTATTATACTATCTAATTATACTTTAAATAGCATGACACTTTTTTTAGGGAAAACAATATAACATTCAAGGAAACCCAATACACAAATTACAGATATTGACTACAAGTAGACTCATTTGTAGAGCAGGCAGACATTCATTTTTATGTAATATTTTTAAATAATATTGTTAAAAAAACACTCAACGTAATATTAGCACTAGTCAAATGATCAAAAAACTCTCATCATTCACACATACATGCATACACTTACATTCACACAGTCACCGGTCTAAATGACAGCTTGAATTTTGAAAAGGCTAATGGTTCTTCAACGTTTACATTTTTACTAACACTACAAAATAGAAAATATGTCATGTGGTCCGATAAGATATTTTCATGTTCATTAGTTGTGCAATGAAAGTTATGCAACTGAATAAAATAGATTTATAGAAGAAAAGGCTTTTTCTCCTCTCCATAGCATGATGAATGTTCAATGTACAAAAATCACTTTTTGGATGAATAGCTATAAGCCCTATTCTGAGAAACAAAATTGTAGAATCTAAAGGTAACACTTTTCTAAAGGTCTCATTTATTTACATTAGTCAATGCATTGGTTAAAATGAACTAACGATGAACACATAATGTTTTTATTTATTAATATCTGTAAAAGTTAGTTAATACAAACACAGAGTTGTTTGTTCAAGCTGGTCAGTGATTAATGATATACAATGTTTATTTTAAATGTTTAATAATGTTTTAATGATACAAAATAAATGTGGCATGAGCATAATTCAGTGTTAGTTCACAATAACTAGTTCATGAGCTAATGTTAACAATTAAAACATTATTGTAAAGTGTTAATACCTTAATTAAACCCAAAATGGTTATTGAATGAATTATCCTGATCCATTCTGGATCCAGTCAAAAGAATATTGTGCAACTTTATACTGCTTTTGCACCCTGAAGCTGTGTATATAGTGGCAATAGATCTGTTGATATTTGATCTTTGTTTATGTCCTTTGGGAGTCGTGGAGGTGGCAGGGACTTACCCCGTCTATTCTTTACACCGCAGGTCATCTCTCTCTTTCTCTCTCTATCTCTCTCAGTATAACTCACCATTTGCATTTCTCATTCCAAAGGCATGTCACATAAACAAAAAGTCGCTTGCAGCTACGAAACAACGGCCACACGTCAGACATCAACACCATGCATCTTAACCTTCCGCGAGACAAAAAGCTCAGCCCGTCCAGTAACAGAATTAAAGAGTAAAATAGGAAATCAAACAGAACGCACAGGTTTGCATGGCCCAAAGGGGTTTCAGTGTAAATGAGGATAAGCATACCAAACTGATGTCAGCAACATGCAGTCATCATATCAGCTTATTATACAGGTCACGTCACCTTAACGTGTGTCTGCATGTGTCATGTGACATCAAAATGAGATGAGAGCCAGTTTAAACTTGTATGGTACACATAAGCATCAAAATAAAAAAATACAGCTGCCATACCATGCATGGCTTTTATACAATAACAAATGTGACATAAACTCATAGAGGACAAAGACTTTTCAATAAAGGTAAAAAAACTAAAGCTTCGAACTGTACAAAGAAGCAATGGCGTAATCAAATACAAACCACTGTAAAGGCCCAAAAGTACAAAAGCTATATATTTCAACTTTATTTACAAATAAATTAAAAAAGAAGGTATATTTGAAGAATTTGGTTGCAAAAAAGTCTTTTTTTTTAATTTTTCGAAAAGTCGTGTTTTTTTAATTGTGCATTCCAAAAAATCATACTTCAGTTGGTTAGTTTTGATTTAAGCCATAATAACAAAAAATGACCACTAACTAACACAATAAAAACATGATAACATAATAAAAATCACTGAACCAGACTCTTCATTTTTGATACAGTAAAGTGTGGGATGACATATTTTACAATGCACTCATTGGAGAGGGTTATCATTGCTTAAGAGTGCCTCCCATGTTACTGTAACTGTAAATTTTGATTCACTCTTTAGAATAATGGTGTTTTTTACCAATATATTAGCAATTAACCTTAATTAATGACAAGTATGCGATAGATGGACAGTTTTCTGTCCTATCTGGTCACGGAAGACGAAGCCACCAAAATCTGTTAAAACCAGCCAGAAAACAGATAATATATTTTTGATAGATATATCACTTCCACTTGACTTGACAGAATTTGGAAATGTGTCCGAACTGTGATATTTTTAATGTTACATGACATTGCAAGCATATCCGATGTTATGGATGTTCATATTGTACGCATACATACTTAATAAAATTATCTAATACAGTATCTATTGATCAGTTTGTCATTTTAGATACAGCAACTAGCTTCTATTGAAGAGCTCATGGTATAGACCACTTCGCAATATGTAAACACAGGTCAAGAAGCAGTTCCGGTTTCATTTTTATTTATTTTGTTTTTAAGTCTTACACACATAATTGAAAATTATTCAGGACAAGAATGATCTATAATCATCATCCGAAGGCTATATGATAATAATATTTTTTTCTATAAATGCAGTTTTTAAACTTTGAGTGACCAATGGTTGCATTCCATAACAAAAAAAATGCAACCACACGATCACCTTCATCCAGTTTGGTTTGGAACACCCACAATTCAGTGCTTTACGGGTGGGGGAGAGCTCTAAAGAGCAATTCCATACCTTCTTACAGCCGCATCATTGGGTTACAATGCTCAGATGTTCCTCTAATAATTTTAGCATGCTTTATGGGTTATTCAAAGGGCTTAGATGTGTGCAAAGGAGCGATTGGAGGCCTGCATTCAAGTCTCTACATTATTTTAAATCGATTAACTTAATTTTTTTATCATGTTGTTTTGTGTGTTTTTTGGGCCACGGCAATTCTGCCCAAGATATGCTTCTATAAAGCGGCTTGCGCTCAGGCCTGTGCGCCTTTCCAAACCTTCCAAGAATGTTGATAAGCAGATCCCCGAAATGAAATCTCCCCGTCCCTGGCTGCGTCTGCCTCTAATCGTTTTATTTACAGTTACAATAAAAGACGAGTCTGTAATGGCTGGGTGACATAATAAGCGGCGCAGGAACAATCGGAAAACAGTCCTAAGCGCATTCCAATTTTCGCATTAGGCTAATCGTGGAGAGGAAGGAAATAAAGACATCAGTTGGATGAAACGAGCGTAATTGGAGAATAATGTAGTTAGTTTGCTCTAATCTTCTGCATAATATTAAAATGTTCTCAGTGCTCCCCAGCTGCAAGCAATCAGTCGCTCTGGAGGGGGAAGTCGAGAAAAGAAAGAGCCAGAGACAGAGAGAGAGAGAATGAAACCATGTAGGTGTCTATTAGTAGCCTTTTGAAAATGCATGGGAAGAAAAGCTGAAATTTTCAAGCTCCAGTTTGATGATTTTTGACATTGCAGGGGAGTAACAAAAAAAAACGATATGCTATTTTAACTACCTTTTGACAGTAGCGGTGGCAGAATTCTGTTACCTACTAAGCGAGCTGACGCAATAATACAAAAAGAATGAATGTCATTAATTTACACTAAGTGTTGGGAGATTCTGTTTTTTTTGTGTCTGTGAGTAATCATCACTCACTTTTACAAGTAGGCCTATCAGTTATAAATAAGAACTTTAGGTGTTGTGTTTAGCACGATTTTATCTCTTTTGATCCTCTGTTTTCAACATTATCCAATGGTTTAGTATTTGTGAAAAATATTGCATACCTTGAGAGCTTCATTGTATCTAGCTATTTTTCAAGTGACTTAAAAAACACTTGTACACGATACATTTTACATGAATATTACATCAACAAAAGGACAAATCAAATATGGCAGCCCATAGAGTGTTCTATCATACAGTAGGTGTTGGCTAGCATAACATGTTAACAAATTTTTCGAACCCTAACACACACACTTAAGCAACTTTTTCTCTTTTGGAAAAGGCTTCTTTCATCAACTTCAGCTTACAATAGCAAACGAGACTTTCTTTCACTTATTTCTCGCCTTTATCATCACCTGTACTCCTGACAAGCAGGTAGCACAAAGAAAACGGAACTCTTTAACTCTTTCTTTTATCACATTATTATGTGAAGTTCAGCAGATGGAACGTCTCACAACAGCACGTCGGCCAGTAGCAGAATTAAAGGCAGGTTATTTGTTCTCCCTGTGGCTTCTCTCATCTGTGATTTCAAGCCTTCCTTCGCTCTGAGGGTGTTTTTACTCCTGTTATTGTGCAGGAAATTGTCATTAGTCACTGGAACAAATAACGTGAAAACCTCCGTGGTTGCCTTTCTCCGCATCAAAACACAACAATGAATTAATCAAATTAAAATTCCTTGTTATGCGATTTTGCTTTAATTTCCACAACCAAGCCCCTATTTAGTATTTGACAAAACCAAAATGGGGAAGTCACAGTTAAAGGTCTCAGTAACAGTGTTATATTAGGAAAGAATTATCAATCCTTTAAGCTAATTTGGATAACTTGGAGACCATAAATGTATAAGCTTGTGAACCGCAGTACTGCTAAGCTTCCCGCTGTTTTAACACGTCTTTAACAGTAGCAGACACTTAATGGACTTTGTTCTTTGCTTATTGATCAATTGCCATTGAAATATCAAATCCAATTCAGAACATTATGCATCTGCAAAAGCTATTAAAAACGGCTAAGGAGGTGCCAAACACATGCGTATACCGTCACTCAAACGCATCAGAGGCCTACAAAATGATGCTAGAAATGTTTCTGAATTAATTCATATATTTATTTGAAAAAGGAAACGTGGTTTGCTTGCCATTTATTAAACACGTTCAGCTTTGTTGACATGGGTTTTTGGACCTTGGTTATTACATCCAACAGAACTTACCAAAAGTACATTGTGGCCCTGTAGAAACTGTGGACATACTGTATATGCTAACCAAAATGTTATTCTTGATGCACTTGAGTTTAACATATATTGTACGGCTATTCTCGCTAACTGCAACTAAATCGCTGGCGGTTGCCCTAAAGGCACTGCTGTGTTTCTGGTACATGTTCCTTCTCAGCAGCAGTGTCCAAATGGAAATGAGTGAGCTCCCATCGGTAATCACCACATCATGTCTCTGAACATTTTCATGAAGTTCAACTCTGCTCAACTCTGTTGCGTAGCCAACAGCTTCTGACTTGCAAACATGTTTCAGTCATAAACTGCCCTCGACAGAGTCCATTAGCATTTCAAGAAACTGCTCAATTCATTTGCAACCCACAGAAGTAATGATGCTGGTTAACATCAATTATGTCAAACTTAACACAGATGAGACTTTAGACCTCAGTGGGGAGGAATTATAAACAAACTGTGACAAAAAAAATCATCTTGCACAGTATATTGACTCTTTTTTTTTAGTTTTTTTTGTGTGCAAAGTAAATGTATATTTTTCTCTGCATAACCTGGTATACAGGCCAATGTAAAAAGTTAGCATTTTCTGGTTCTGGTCTGACTCTGTGTTTCAGAGTCTACATAGTCTAGCGACGGAGGTGGCTGCCATATGCCCTCACAAAGCCAAGCACAGGCCCGAAGCGCTGGTGTATTGCAGTCATTAGCCCCTCACACCGTCAAGCTCCAAACTCATTTAGCCTCATGCTGGACCTTCATTATGATAGACTTGTATCAGATGGCATCTCTAGCTGGGCACAGGCTCAGGGCAAAAGGGGGAGAGTAGGGCCACATCCACGGCCCGCTCCTGCCCCAGCGGGTGGGTAGAGGGGGTGGTGAGAGAGAAGCAGATGTATTGGTGGGGGTTTGTGCTAGATCACCACAGAGGAAGACAACACTGGAGACCTCCAAGTCTCCACATTTGCCTTCTTGCATTACTTCCCATTCTTAACTTTTCCTGCATAAAAATCTGTGCCTTCTTCTCAAGAAAATGACATGGACGTGATCAATATCCCATATAAACCCTCACATCTCAGACAAAAAGAAGAAACGGCGTGCGCCGCCAACGTATCATTTAAATGATCCTGCATTTATCGTTCAGCACAAACACACAAATACACAGGAAGCCATTACTACATTACAAAACAAATGGCTGTAACAAATTTGCCCCTATTTGCTAACAGTCATTTTACTTGTTCTGTAATAAAAAGTCAATGAACCAGGGGGAGTCCATATATTCCCATAACAAAGGCAGGGGAAGCTGTCATTTCCTTGTTCTCCGTCTTTTATGAAAACATCCTCTCTCGCCGGAGACTGCGGGGGGTGGAAGGCCTCGTGCGACAGATCGAGACGATGAAACGCACGCGCTCCCAAAGACAATGAGCGCAGAGGCACAGACTGTGACAAACCGGAGCTCCGACCGTCTTTCTGAACACCGATAAGGAAAAACAACACAGAGAAAGAGGGAAACCACACGTTAAGGCAAATGAAAAGTGCACGGCGTTTCCCTTCCCCGCATGTCTGATCCTACATGCCTCTATCTCTTAGCACGCTGATATATTGCGATGCTTTTAAGACACCCGGAGAACTAGAGCGGGTCTCTGCAGCCCCGGGAGAGATGCCTCGCTCTCACCGATCGGCTGTCGCTATTGGATTTCTGACTTTTAACTGGGTTAACCTACTTTACTGTGAATACAAATTCAATTGCCACCACAGCTGTTTTATTTGGCGTGCGTATTTTTCCCCCTCTCTCCCTCTCGACAAGCTGTGTAACCACATAGAAAACAATTTCCCTCTGCGGAGCACTGGCAAACCATAAAATTAAAATGAAGTGCCATTACACGTTCACAAAGCAAAGGGGGTCCTTCCTTTTCCTCCCTCCCTCTCTCTCTCTCTTTCACTCACTCTCTCAATATTGACACACTCCTTATCCCTGACTCCTAGTGGTCTTTTTACACGGCTTCTTTGCCATCGACGCTAGCATGCTAGCATGTTAGCCTCACCTTTAGCTCTCTCTCTCTCTCTGAGTTTGTGTGTAATGGTTCTTCTTACTGTGGCACTAAATAAAGCCATATGAGGGAGTCAGGAAACCTTTCAGGACTTCATTAGGCCAGTGGGAGAGAAGTTAAGCACTCCGGCAAGCTGGTACTGTTTAGCTGCATAACGTCAACAAGAGCACTCACGCAGCTGCCTGCTCGCACCCCAAACAACCCCCACCACCCACGCCAGCCCTTCATTCACCCCGCCATGCTTCATTCGGGTGGTGCAGGCTGCACGGGAACCCCTCACGAGTGCCACTGCCAAGCCTGTGGCGTCTTGTATTGACGTACCCCAAAGCCCTCCTGAAACTATAGCTAACAGGGTTAGAATTGCGGCTTGAGCCAGTGGTTGTGTGTGCAACAACCCTACAGTGTGGGGACAAAATGTCCATACAAAGGTATTAATAAATACATTTTCTTTTGGCCTTGTGGGGACGGTTTTGGTCCCCATGAGAAAAACTGCTTACATTGACAGAAAGACCTCAGTTTCAGGAAGTGTTAGCAAGAAAAAACATATTTTTGCACATTTTGTTGTTGAAAATGCTTTTTTTCAGGACGTTAATATAACTACAGCAAGCAAAATTGAGACGCATGAGCTGAAAGGACAATTCAGTTTATCATGCCAACTAGCTATACAGTATGCTGAAAGAAGATGTTCCAGTATAAATGTATGTCAGTCTAACAGCCTAACTCAAGTCATTTGTGTGTGTCGTTGTTGAGACACCAGGTAAAACACCTTGTGAAACCAGGACGTCTGGATACCCAACAACAGTCCAGACCAGGGCATGCAAGCACATTAACATCCTGGAGAACACTGATGTCAACTGCAGCCCAGAACTCTTTATTAAAGATATCTGACAGAGGCTGAAGCCTGCACACAGTACAGCTAACACGTCACGATCATTTTACATCTCTGTATCATTTGATTGTCTCTCTTTTGTTTTTTCTCTCTCAGTCTCCATGCGCTTCTCTTGTCCCGAGGGCACCTGTGGGTTTGTTTACCTGCTTTATCTCGCAAGTCTCTAATAATGGCCTTCAGGTACATGTCGTCTCTACAAAACCGATCCATTTACATCACGTATATGCACAGTCACACTGCTTATCCTTGAACTCTGTCACACGTTTGCATGTGCAGGCACAACTGGTCCTTACTCTGAACACTTTGCGTCATATTTAGGCGTGTGTTATCTTTCTCACATTAAACATCAACTGTATTTTTTTAGTCAGTGTTTGTTGAATAATATAAGCATGAGCGTAGCATGTTTAGACTGTGATGTTTATGTTATGGTTAAGGCTTTGTTTGAGTGTTCAAGCGTGTGTCTGGTGTGGGCAAGGAGGGATGGCTGTGCTGAAGCGCCACCTAGTGACAGATATTCTTCATACTTAAGTAGAACAACACCACAGAGCACTACCCAACCCCCAATCTCTTTTCTTTCTTTTAGCAAAACAAGCATATTTAAGGACTGCAATTATATTAGACTTTAATGATGTCCCACACATTAAAAAAGTATTTTTTTTTGTATTTCTACAATTTTACTCTTTTGTATCATTATATATATATATAATTTTCTTCCCGTCCCTTGCAATTTTTTTTGCAAATTTTCATTTTCTGTAAAGCTGAAATTTTTTGCTTTAAAAAAGTGAAAAACTAATTTTGGAAAAGCACACACAAAAAAAGTTGTAGAACTTTATATGCCTTTTTAAGTTATATTTCATTTCAGTAGATTTCCAAAACAATATCACAAAAAGGATTATTCTAAGTTTGTATTTGTGGCAAAATGTTATTTTCCTTAAAACACAGACAATATCATTAGTTGTCTAAACTTTTAATAATCAATATTGAACATTAAAATATAAGACAAATGTTGTGACATAACAACATGTCGAGGTCATATTCATGGCAGATTGTTTATTCATGAGACAATGAACAGTTGCCATCTAATTTGAGAATAAACAATGATAATTCAAATAATTTTTTTCTGTGGAAAACTTTTAGTTTTAGCAGACCCATGAAATAGACATGTTATACGCTCATTCTGCAGTGTGTATTTCTGCACCCACTGTGAAACAATTAAACTGTGGTAAAAGTTCCCCAATGAGCCTCAATGTGCCCTTGAATATGAGGCTTGTCAACAGAGATCTATCGATGGGCTTTGCTCGCAGTTACAGTCACCCTCATCAAAGCTCAGCTCACGAACGGCCGACAGTGATGAGCGCCTGTCACTGTCCATAAAGGTGATGCACACACATACATATACACACCCTACGGGTCTTGGCTAGTCTATTTATTTTTATCGCAACAATAAAAATTAGCATTTCACACACACACACACGCATGCACACACACCCGTTCCTGCAAGGGCATGAAGATGGATTAGATTGACAGTGTCACCTTCCTGATCTCTCTCAGACACACAGACAGATGTGACACATGAAAGGTTTGGCAGAATAACATGTCATCTTATCCACTGTGATATGACAAAGTCACCTGATCTCCTAACAATTAATATTCATCAGATTTGCAGTGAAGACTGAAATGCATTAACGCTTATGGGCAAAGTAATTTTTTCTTTTAACCAGTGATTTTGGCTAATGGTAGTGTCTTTTTAGGGACAGTTTTATTTTTCTAAAACACAATATTTATTCAATATTTATTTTATTTTCATGATTAGACATTCTGCTAAATATTATTTTTTTAAAACCTAAGTCGTACAAGTTTACATTCCAATCAAGGTGAGAAAATGATGACACATTTAAAATTTTGGTAAGAAATGTCATCAAGCTTTCTTTGAAACCCAGCTGCATTTATTAACATATTCATTCATCATAAATGAGTATTGAAAATCATTTTTCATATTCATATGAAAAAATCATATTTTCTTTCTGATTTCGTTTTGCCTGAAATATTTGATGCATAATACAGACATGGTCTGAAATGATGGAAAATGAGTATGAAGCGTAAACTATAGGCAAGACTCACAGAAGCAGAGTCTTTCAGAAGAGCAGCTTTATGGAGCAGAACCTATAATTCTTTGCTCATGTCAACATCATAGAAGAGACAGATGTTTATCACACACTAGATGAACACACACGCACATGCTTGTAGAGTACCCTTCATCATCCCTGGCATGTGAAAGGGCATTTGCTACTGCTTTAGAAGAATTCAGATATATATGTATATATATATATAAATATTCAAACAGAGAATGTTTATTCTTTATTTCATTTTTTACATCGCTAACCAAAGTTACTATAGTTTTGATTTGAGTTTGATTTAGTTTTATAAATATTTTAAATCAGCTTTTATTTTTAGTTTTTGTGTTAATTTTAGTAAAAGTTTTGCAGTTTTGGTATGCTTCTGTCATTTTATAATTTCTTGGATTATTTTTAACGTTGCTATGTAAGATTAATACATTTTTAATTTTGTTATTGTTTATTATAATTTTACGGCTTAAAACCTACTTAAGTTTATTTTCGAAGCAACTTTTACATTTTTTCTTGTGTTAAGTCTTTCCAGGAATTTTTAGGTCAATATTTTATTTGATTTCAATGAATAGGAATGTTTTCAAAGTTTGGATTTTAGTAAACAAAAATAACCTTGTCGCTCACCTATTTGACATTAGAGCATTCTTTATCCTTCTGGAATAAACCGATTTCATTTATATTCAAATTCGAAGTGTCACATTTAGAGCATAAATAACGTAGGCGGTGTAGTTGTGAAATTAGTTGTAGAATCATGATAATAAGTATGTTTAATTTGGCTTCTTTAAGGTAATCTGAAAATGCTGTTTGTACAGTCTGGCGTTTGCGTTGTGTCTTGGCATATTCTTATAACCTGTTCACTCTCTCTCTGTTTTTCTTTTGCTCAGTCTGTCTCTCTATTCAGTCTTTTATTTGATTTGCTTAAAACACGTCCTGCTAAAATTACATCCACATGCAACTGCAGGCTCTAATGCTTTGGCACCGAGCCACAACAACAACAAACAGCACTTTAACAAACTACAAGCGCTAGTTTTAATTACTGATGACCTTCACCCACAGCTCTGATCTGTAGTTATAGTCTACTGCTGATTATTGGATCACCGTAAACTCTCTGATAAACATCATTCTGAATGTTGCAGAAACGTGGCAGTAAAGGTAACACACAGGATCATATGTTGAAAGCATTTTTTCACCCCTACTTTCCTCTGATGGTGTATTTAGCCTACGGTAACAAGTGGCTACGTTTTCACTTCTTCTGAAAAGCAGGGATTAACAAGTTAAAAGGTTATGGCGTAAGTCAACATTTGCCTTTCAGCTCACCTCAATCACTCAAGACTGTAATTATCTAACATTGTGTCTGACCTCTGGCACTGCACTCGTCTCCTTTCATCCAACTTTGAGAAAATAAACCCGAATATCATCTTTTACCTTTTTCTTTCTCTCACTCTCTCTCTCTTTCATTAATTCTGTGTGAAAAGTGCCTTGCTTAATTTCATTATATAGTAAATGTTGCCATAAAATATTTAACTGGTCAGTATATCCTGTGCCCTAAGCACTCTTTGTTTATTTGACTTGAACAAAGAATCGTAAAATGTTTAACCCAAAGAGGACTTTGAGTCATAATGTGTAATTAAATCACATATAGATTTTTAAACTTTGGTTAACTTAAAAAAATGATTAAATATACTACAATGTACATACAAGTATGCATGAAGTGGCCCCAAACATCTGGACAGATTCTGATGATTTCGAAATTCTTAATTTTTTTAATATCTTTTTTTTCAAAATCAAGACAAATTCTGTTGTTGGTTGCTCAGTGGAACAAAAAGTTATAGTTCTCAGTGTACATAAGGTGTGTATGTAGATTTTTTATACTATGTAATTACTAACGTAAGACTTTAACATTTATATGGCTTTTAAGTATTTACGTTATGTATGGTTTCAGATCACATATAAAAATGGATTTCCTTATTAAGCATAATATCTCAATTAAGTTCAATAAAGACTACAATAGCACATCTGTTTATTCTTTAAAAGTGTCCCAAAAGAAAACACAGTTGAACTCAGTTGATAATTAAATTTAAAAAAATAACGAATGCAGTTCTAGCATTGTAAAATATATGACAAAATATATATGCAATTCTATAAATAAACAAGGATAAAGCAAACAATGAAGCCCAGAAATAGCAAGCTTTTTTCAGATGTATGAATGGGCACCAGTTCGACCAAAGATAAACAACGTCTTCCCCTACATTATGATAATATTTTACATGAAAAAAAAACATTTATTGTTCTAATGACATTTTGTTACAATCACGTTTTTAAAGAATGGACACTGGCCCAGAGAAATCTCAACTTCGAAAGTTTTTGATGTGACGCAGGACATCTGCCAATGATTTGGATGTAGCTATCGTGCCTGTCTCTCTCAGCCACTGACCACCTGTTCTCATTTCTCCTCTGGGTCGGAGGGGCTTGCTCCTTCAGACCAGCAGATACGTGGAATGTTTCCTGCAGGAGGCGGCTCTCCATTGCAGGGCAGCTGCCATTGCTCCGGTCTGGAGCTCTTGACCC
Organism: Triplophysa dalaica; assembly: GCF_015846415.1. Taxonomy (NCBI): domain Eukaryota; kingdom Metazoa; phylum Chordata; class Actinopteri; order Cypriniformes; family Nemacheilidae; genus Triplophysa; species Triplophysa dalaica. The sequence goes on along the minus strand of NC_079564.1, from coordinate 15,397,167 downwards.
ACTTACGCCTATCTTTCCCTTCATTTTAAACACAGAGGAACACCATTCCATACCCTCTCCTTCTCCTACTGCTCGAACACGGCTCTCACCCACCGAAGATTAATGTTACAGGCCTGACCCTGCTGGGCAGCTGACTACTGGAGAATAGATGGGTCAGAGAAGCCAGGCTTGGTGACGGAGATGGGTTGCTTACCTCAGAGAGCCGCAGAGCCCGGCGGTTTGGTTCTCCTGTCAGCTCCCTCAGTGAAGAGAGAAGTCCCGATCATAACTCAAGTTCTTTTAGCCCAGCTCATGAACTCTCATGCCCACAGGGCCCTCAGCGGACTCCTCGGGTCCAGAAGTGTGTGAGAGAGAGGTCACGGAACGCTTCAGCGTGTCAGGTGGAACGGCGGTTGTGTTTCAACATGAACGGGTAGCTTGGGCTTATCAGCAAAGCTGTCAAGCGCATTTGATGCCGCGTTTGTGTCTTGGCCTCGGGCGAGTGTTAATAAAGCTCCATAAGGATTTGATGCACAGCTACCTGTCTATGTTACCCTTTTAAAAGGACAGTGTTTAATTAATAGTTACTCAACATTGTTTAAAATCCAAGATGCTATGTCAAAGACATTTCAATTTTATTTGAGGTAAACTCACCTTTCTGGTGAGTTTATTATTATTTTAGAATAATAATGCTTTCAAAAAGAGGAGCTTCTGACCCTTTATTTAGTCAATAAAATATATTATAGGGTCAGTGGCAAATGGTATTGTTATTTTTGTTTTGATTTGTTTAATTTAATCTCATGTCACTACTTTTAAACCTCTGTCTCACGCTCTAAATGTGAATTTTACATTATACCAAGTAAATCGAAGTAAAGTTTTATATATATAGCACTTTACACAATTGCATTGTTGCAAAGCAGCTTTACATACATAAATAGTGAATGACAATGAAATAAAAGACAGTGAATGAAATTTAAATACCTGGTATTATTTGAAGATTTTCCCTATGCAAGGTGAATTAAACTGAAAAAAATATTTATGGATTGTCGGAAAATTTACAATATTTGTTTAAATGTGGGAAAGAACTGAGACCAGACTCAACTGGGAGGGCCAGTTCCCCTCTGGCATATTATTTTAACACGGCAGCAACTACACAGACAGTAAAAACTGTAGGCAGTGAGATTCCACGGAAAAATGTAAGTTGAAGAAACGTTGCAGGAATTGAAGAAAAATATTTTTTAGGTCTATCAACTAGACTGGTGTACTTGTTACATCAGGTAGTATGGAATGGTATTCTACTCTCATTATGTCTTTCTTTTCATTCTCCTGAGGTAACCAAAGCTGTATCTGGCTCTTAAACAGACTTGTCCGAAGGGATGAGATAATTGCCAGACAAGTCCTTATCACAACATCCTATTATATATACACTGTGTCTGTTTATCCTCTTCTGTAATTTTTTATTTGTCCGTTCTTTCAAGATTAATTGTATAATCCGAAGCAGAAGTGTTGTGTTAACAAGTTAGGAGAACTGATTCTCCTGGTCAAGACTGGTTTCTACCAAGGTTTTTGTATCTCAATTTATATACATCTTTCAGAGCTTTGGTTCCTTACCACTGTCTGCTGCTGTGTGCTTGCTCACTGAAAGCCTGCTGAAATTAGGCTTAGGGCTTTATACTTGAACATTGCTTATAACATATAAGTCAGACTAAAGGTATATAAATGTTTTTCCCATGAATGCTAACTGCAAATTATGATATTATTGCAAATTCCCTTGGACCTGTTGATAATATATTTAAAGTATGTATAGCTCATCTGTAGGACTTGCAATACTACCATACTACCGACTTGTGCTTTGTATGTGTGTCCACAGTATAAATTTCACACCTTCAAATATTACTTAGTCTATCTTACTTTGTGTGTTCAACTTATGTTTTTTTTCTGGTTTTGGCTTTTTTGCTTTGATGCAATGCAAATGCACTATAAAAATGTAATTAAATTGTCCCATATTATTCTGGTGTTTTTGCCTATAGGTCGTAGATGCTTCACCTTCAGAATTTGATCATTTACCCCAGGAGGTCAAATTAAATACTTTACAGCATGAGCTGTTTTACTTCTATTTGTTTTATGTATGGCTCATAAGAAAATTGGCATGCAGTGAATGTCACTGTTACCACAGAGATATCGCTGAAATGGGTGTGCTGAAACAGCTCTTGTCTCTGTGATATCAAAAAAACAATGTGGCCGTGATTTTGAGTCAGATTCTTATATAAGGTCATTGTTGGAGTTTGCTTTTAGTTTTGTTCTTGTCTTGTAACATTGAAATGAGTCTGCTGCTCATTTGATCACACCCATTACTATGGTCTCCAAGCACCTCTGCATGTGCGCATGCGCAGGTGGGGCTTTGTAAAGTAGGGGTGTGTCATGTGGAGCAGCTGACAGCTAACCTTCATTAGCCTTTTTGTTGTTTATGAGAAATTAAGAAAATTGTCACTATAACAAGGTTGTATTTCGTTTCCCAATATATCCAGTGTGTTTCAGAGCAGTTTTACCTGTGCTTTAGAGAGGGATACGTCGCAAAAAAATGCAGTAATGGTTGTGAGTGACAGGCCTGCAGGCACACGAATAACACCGCTATTCTTCAACATGTAAAAACCTGACAAATCAAACACACACACACAAATAGATCAATTACAGAGGATTATACAGGAAGTGTAATTGTATTTTTGGAGCTCAAGTAGAGTAATACTTTGAGGTCATAAAGACCATTTCATAAAAACCTAATCCAAGCTAGTCCGGGCCAGTTTATACAGGTTAGTGCTACTTTGGTTCTGGTCAAGATGGCTACTAGTTAAACCATGTTAAAAATAAACTGTCGTATCACAACTGTATTTATAGTAAGTCTGGTTTTTTTAAAATGGTACTAAAACATGGTTATAACCAGGAAGAATACGAGGGACTAGCTAGAATAATATAACATATGCTAGTGACCAGCAATGGCAGTGTTTTCAACAGGGTAAACATAAATGAATTCGACGTACCTGAAACTGCACCTGTGCATGAGGTAAACACGTGCTCCAGCGGGACCGTTTCCAGAGAGCGCCTCTGAATTGCTGTGGTTTTGTCTGTTATGTGCTGGAACAGGATCATTCACATGCTTGTGAGGAGCACATGAAGCGTTCTGCAGCGAGACACAGGGGCCGACCCTAACTGGGATGCAGCCAGCGCAGCCATCAGGGGCCGACGTGCTGGCCTGAAGCGCAGATCCACCCTCTCCCAGTCTATATTTCCTTCTCTAACTCTCTCTATGTTCTCTCCCCGTCTCCCAGTGGCAGCTGCGCTTTTTTGGCTGCGGCTGCAAGGTGTGTGTATATGCTCGTGAGCGGCGATATCTGTGTGTGTGTTTGCTGGAATCCTCCTCGTCGCAGTTTATGTGTGTGTGAATGTGATCTGTACGAGTGCCCAGCAATTACTAAGCTGGCACTACGCTGTCTGTTTATACACACACACATATTCCTACTGGACGTTATTAAAACACCATCTGCTGTCAGCGCACACACTTACACAAACTAAAGAAAGAGCAAAATAAGGCAGGAAAAAGGCAGGAAACCATTTCTTAGCATCTAGCATCTATTGGGTTTAAACGTCTGAATCATTGAAAATTAGTCACATGAGGTACATCATCTGCATCATCGGGTTTAGATGCTCTGCTTTTTACATGATCCTGCATTGGCCTCCGTTTGGCGGGCCGTTACAATCTTGAGGTGAAACAGGGCAAGTGTAGACCTTTTGTCTGTCTCTTCACATCATGCACGTCTGCATCCACACACACACACAATGAGCTGGTATTGAGTCCCGCAGCGCTACACAGGTGCTGCGTGAGCTTCGGCCAGGCCCGTCTAATGACAGACTCAATGTTATTTCATTAACTCTCATGTTCTCTGGGAGATGTCATTTAGGCTGAGCAAGAGCCCTGATTGGAGAGTGACTGTGGGGGAGCATTTAAGATTCGGACAAATAGATGTGATTTTGCTTATTTAATATGTCTGGGGAAAGAAAAACAAGTTTAAAACACATTATCATGTATTGCCACACGTATAACTGTATTGCACAAACACATGTCTGAAACAGCACAAGCATGCAAAATATTAATAATAAAAAACGAATGTTTAAAAAGTTTAAGACACTTTTTATTGTTTAGGATAAAGCAGTGTTAATTTTGACAGCAAATTTTGATTTAGTTTTAGTCATAGTCTTTTGATGAAAATGCAATTAAGTTTTAGTCACATGTTAGTCAACCCCATTATTTTTGTTTAAGTCTAGTCTTACATAGTCGAATAAATATACATTATATTTAGTCTACTAAAATCTAAATGGTATAGCTTTCCTGTAGTTCAGTTGTAAAAGCATTGCATTAACAATGCCAAGGTAATGGGTTTTTAATAAATGTATAGGATAATGCAATGTAAGTTGCTTTGGATAAAACAAATGCTTAAATGTAAATCATTGGTTTAATTAAATGTTCCATACAAAGATGCAACTGATATAATTTAGTTCACCTTAGAACGAATTTAAACCAAATCAGTAAATAGATATGCATTGTTGGAACACAGAACTTTAGATGTTCCAGTTCATTCAATCCCATTTTACTCAAATGACTCGTTAAGTAGGGCATATTCATTCAGTTCATTCAACCAATGAAACGTCTGAACACTCTCAAACTCAAAAGCTATTGGCTCATGGCATGCCTCTTTGAAGAAAATAGCTGCCTGCACTGTCTTTGCTTTAGTCAATGAGAAATAGCTTTCAAAAAGACATAAATTGTATTACATTTCTTTAGTCATGCAAACATGTTACATTTTTGGTTCGAATGTTTTTTAACTCACTTCATCACTTCTATAATGAGTGGAGGGCAGCGCTGGTTTTCTTTTGGCTGACTTTGTTGCATTTCACGTTATGCAGCAGCCCGTGTTAGTGGATAAGTTAACATAGGCATATAAAAACGTTTGAGCTTGTCTTTGTAATGTGTTTCGGTGTGTCTCGCCTGCAGTCGCGCTTCAAGTTTGCAGCGTTTTACCAGCGATCGTGAAGAAAAATAAGATGCTTCTTAAACTGCGTGGAGAAAGAATAATTGTCTGTGCTTGCTTAACCTTGTCCCAGAGTTGATTTATGGTGTAATTACTAGTATCAGTATACTTTTAGGTGTATATTTCAATACTACTTTCTACTAAATTATCAGACGTAGCACAGTTAAATGAGCATGGCAGATCCCATTTGGCCCGGCGTTTTTTTTATTTAATGTAATGACATTCAGATATTTTAAGTAAGACACTGATGCATGAAATCATGTGTTGTAAGCAATACATTAGAAACATAATTTATTTTTTGAGGGCATACGTCCCGCGAACTGAACATGTCATGATGTATGTGAATGCTCCTCATGCTTGTAAGTGTGGACATCCCTCTTACTTTGCCCTGATAAAACACTGATTTGTGAAGGACACTGTTCTCGTGATGTTGACACTATGTCGTATGTTATTCGGCAGAGCAGAAGAGTCTGTGATTCTGTGTGAACGCATTGAGACTCTAATTGGATTCGTATGTTACGAGGAGGCTCAGGCTTTTCTCTCAGAATGATGGGCCTGTTTTATACACCTCATTCAGCAATGACCGCTCAAGCCCAAACACTCAAAGGGTTAAAAAGCGTCTGCATATGTTATGACTTAACACACTCACTGATGCAAAAAATCTACACGGTCACTCCGCAGGAGCACACAGGGAGAGGACAGGAAAATGATGAGCTCAACAGAAAGGAAAGAAAGATGTTAGATGGTCCACAGGGCAGCTGAGGCTAGTAAATACTGTACATAAGCCATATGGGTCTTAGCCTATGGTATACTATATGTGCCGCATGCCGATACCTCAAAAAACTCAGCGATACAATTACAATTCGATTCAGTGGTATATTGATTGATTTATTGATGTTAATATATTATGTGCCTATTTTACACAACCAGTTCCATTTTGTAACAACTTATTTTGTCCGCTTTTGGTGCAGCATTCAGACCTATACAAACTTACCTCACCAAGAAGAAAAATGAACTCTAGTGTGTTTTAACCGTACTAAATGAGTCATTATGGACAATTCTCCCGGAAAAGCATGCCCATGCCTCAATCAGCGAGAACGGGTGAAAGAGCAGGAGAAGGAGCATGAGCACATGTCAACAAGCTGGAGCAGGAGAGAGAGAGCACTGGATATAATGCAGGATTTGCAGATCGTTTGAAGCTGATAGATGGAGCTGCCCTAAAAGGTGCGGGTCAAGAGCCGCACACGGTAAGTAAAACTGAGTCATATGACTGTGTTTTGTTGGCAATTGGCGCGCACTGTACGTCCATGAGGTTAACACAATCTTATAGTGAATCAATGCAGAGATAATGCAATGAAGTATTGTGTGTGCCTTCAGGGCTCGCCTGTCATCGGAAATAATCGTACAGCTGTGTCTGACTTTTAAAATGTGATCAAAACTAAAGACTCTTCGAAGATACAAAGCATGCAAAACTACTTTATAGGTAGTCAAGATTAATATGAGATTGGCAGAAACTGCGTGTGATACATCCATTTCAACAAGCCGATATTTTTTGTGTTTATGATGTGCTTTAACTCTCTGTTAGAATCTCTCCAGATACTTGATTGACGGGGAAAAATTAACGTTTGTTTCATGACAAAATAAAATATGATTGTTACAGATATTAAACAACATTTTTATTAAACAGTGCAATAAGTGTTCAGTCAAGACTTGTAAATCAATTTTACTGTCAGCTTGCGTTTTGAATAACTGGCACGAATTTGTTTTCAAGTCTTGAGTAAACATACCCAGAGATCATTATTATGTGAAACGGTGTGTATTTAAGCAGTTCTATATACAAACAATCAATATTCATAGTTTTTATTGACATATTGAATAGTTATTAACACCCTAAAATGAGGTAATACCCTAAAGCCATGTCACGGCGAGACAGAAAATCGAACCTTTAGACATTTGGCTCATCTATCCCAGCTGATGTGCTGTCAGTTTAATAGATACACCACACCACACACACAAGCAGTGTGAGTCCATTTGTGAGAAAACTGTGTTATTTTAATGAGAGCGTATCTCTAGTCTTTAACTAACACACACTGTTTTATAAGTCTCTCAGCCGCACGTTCAAAGCAAGCATCCATGTCAACAACAGGATGTGAGCTTTGTTATTTCCTTTCTGCCTTAGCAAACTTCCTCTATTAATCTATTGCAAAGCATCGGTAACCGTAGCCATGACCCTTCGCTGCATCCTAATTGGCTGCAGCACTAACGCATGCATTGTTGTGCAAATGTCTTTTTGGGGGGGACTGAACGAATCAAATTCCATCCAGACCCCTTCTAACCAGACGGCACACAAGCGGGGAATGGAGAGGCCGAGACGCCCTCTACATGTTTTCTCATGTGCGGGTGTTTTCTGCCCATCTCTATCATCTCTTTGACCCGGTGGGCAGCTGAGGAAAGAGTTTTATGGTCTGTGACGTGTTCAAGCGCCCGCCCAGCCCCTCCCCGACACTCACCCCCTACAAGCAGCTTTTGTCTGGCCTAAATGGGGTTGGATGCACCCCTTTAACTTTGATTTCCATTCCCTATTGTCCTGCATTGATGGGGAGGCTAACTCCATCTGGGTCTGCTTCACATGGTGCCACTCTTTCAAAAGGCATATGCTCTCTGCACGGAGAGGCACTAAACTCGCCGAAGAATGGACCCTCGAAATAATGAAGAGAAATATCACTCTATTCATGGTCGTATTGTGGGGCTCTTACTTATATCTGAAGAGTTGTTTTATGTGTAGTCAAGGGTGCAGAAGTGGTCAGACAAAACCCTGGTGCGATAATGGAGGTTTAAAGCATATCGGCTCTGTTTGCTTCTTGAACTAAGTAAATGCGTGTGAGTCTTTTACATTTAAAACACAAAGCCCCCTCCCAGCAGATCACAGCAAGACACATGACCAGCAGTTTCTCTAAGAGCAAGGTCAGAGGTTTGGGTCTGCCAAAAAAAGGACGATTTGTAAAAACATTTGTAAACTTCATTGGAGTTATTCAAATAACCACAGGTCGTTTGGTCAAGCATAAGAGATTTTTTTGCAACGACAAACTCATCTATTTTTATCCTACTGTGTGTGCATTCCTTTTATACTATAACATTGGATTTTAAACAACGTGATTTCTGAACTCTCTAGATTTGATTCCTCGCTCCAATGCTTTATAAGGAATTGTCATTTTCTGTCTTCATATCCACGCAGGGCAGCGCCTCCTAATAAAGGGGTAGTTTTAACTGCCTCAGGCTTACGACACCCCCTGTGGGGTTTTGCCTTGTCCCCTCTCAGCCCTCCCTGTCGTTCAGCAGAGGGCGTTTAGACGGGCGGCTGCGGCCGTCTGTGGCGGTGGCTGTGCGGGGCAACCAATGTTGCGTACGCATTTAAAGGCTCTGAAAGGAGGCGCGTTAGATCAAATGGGAGCGAGCAGAAGGGGGTCTCCCAGGAGGGGCAGAAGCCCTGCTCCATTTTATATACTCCCCTGAAAGAAAGTGATTACAGATCATTATCCAATTGAATCTGATTGATGGGGAGAGGTCAAAGTAATATAGCTCATAGCAGCGCGGGGAGGGTCCCGGCATTGAGGGGGTAAACGGGGGCACAATGGCCGGATTGTCACCCCAGGAGGATAATGGGGGGGTGGGCGGCTGTAGAACCTTCAGCAGCTTTAGAGCTACAACAAGTGATGAGTGAGGCAGCACTGTTAGCATGGCCTGAAATTAGCTCTGAGAGATAAGAGACCACTGTGTGTGTTTGTGTGTGTGTGTGTGCGTGTGTGTGTGTGTGTGTGTGTGTGAGAGAGAGAGAGATGACTGTTAGAGATATATGTGCGCAGGAGGAATTTGTCAAGCTAAACCAAATAGATTTGGTTGAGGTTTAGAGATACCTAGTGTTATATAAGACACATCCCATTTTGAAATCTTTCGTACATATTACCTTGCCCGAGTTTTGTTACATATTTTGGCAAATTTAAATTACTTTTAGCGCCCAATGGGAATTCGTTTAATACAATTTATTGTGAATAAATGTATTGTACAGATTCAAAAATTGTTTTATATTACATATTTATTTAACATTTTTAAGTCAATTTTCATTATTTATCATTTCACTTAATCATTATTTTTTTATTTAGCACCAAATATCTTCAAATAGGTTAACTTCACGCAAATTCACACAATTTCCAAATTAGACTAAATAGGTGTATATTTAACATTTAATTGTTTATTGTGTTCATATGCTATATTCACATCACTGCTGTACTTCTGAATCCTTGTATTTCCATATTTTGTGATTTTTACGCTTTGCCATAATCATTATTATTAGTCACCCTTTTTGTTTGTTACTTGGTTTTTGCAAATATCAACCCCAAAAGTATAAAAAGTGCTTATAAAGTTTGACACACAGTATTTATTCATTTGAAAAGTACAGTGTTTTTTGTTTTAATTTCCTGAAAAACAGCGAATTTGGACATCCAAGGTTTTGGAAGGACAACGACAATAAGTACTATTCATTTGGCCTGTAAAGGATGAGTCGTGAATATTATAATGAATCATGATTTTACCTCTTAAGTCGAAAACATATCTATAATATATTTATTTTAAAAAAACACTGATCATTAGACCCACTAATGTTGTTCTCCTCAAATACACAAATACTGAGAAACAGCATTGTCAATGCCACAATATGAATATATTAATCTTTTATGAAATTAAAAACAGGACTCTCATAAAAAAAGCAAGAAAAGGAAGGTGAAGTGAGGGCAAACATTATTTCACACTAAAAATTATGTCACACTCTTAGTATTGTGACAGTATTTTGAAAAGGATGGACTAAAAGGACAGGCATTAAAGTCACATATACTGCGGCCCAGAGCGATACAAAGAGATGGTGGGAGGAGTTCAGATGGGCCGGGTTTGTTGATCCTCATTGCAAGGACCTTCCACAAGCTGGGATTTCCCTGAGGAAAGGTTAAAGACCCTCTCTCAGTCATCACAAACATTTCAAGAAGCATCTAATTAATCTGCCCTGGTAATTAATACAGTACAGCATACAACAACCAAACAAAACAAAGGTACAACACACTGAGATGCTATGAAATATGGAAATACTAACACTTCTAGGCTGCTCTATCAAATTAATATACACTTGTCTCTACTGAATGTTATTTTTAACTCCTGTCAATTTTTTCGGGAAATATTTCAGTGGAAGCTGCTCCAAGTTAACAAACAACACCATTGTTAAAGTCAAGCAATCACAGTTATTTTTAAATGTCAGTAAGTCGGGAGTAAGCTGAATAAGATCTTCCTTGCAGTTTGCGATCATTTAGGCTCTAAGGAAATATGTTTAACCTAGTTATTTCTTAAGAAAAACATGCAAGAGATGTGAAATGTTCATTTGTCAAGTCTATCACAAACCCAGACTGAGCATTGTCCGGGCAGGAAATAACAGTCTATGTGCAAGACAAGAACAGTCTAGACCCTCAAACTAACTAAACATCCCCTGATCCCATGTCCCCCACTGCGCTATGACTGTGTCATCCTAAAGGAATCTCTCTAATGAATGAGATCCCTATTAAAAACTCAGGACCAAACTACAGCTTTCCTCCACATTTCCTGTCAACACAAGGCTGACGCTGAGCAGACTAACCCGATGTCATAGCCCTCGGTCTGGGAGAGAAGACACAGTCTAGCCTGGGAAAATATCTCCAGGTACATTATACAATCTCCACTTCAATTAAAATGTCACTTTGTTAACCAAGTGCCTGAACAAACAGGAAACCAGACGGTGACACCATCATCTCAAAGGGCCAGATTTTTGACCACAGTATAATGTTTGGTCCTCTTTGCTGCTTATTCTGACCAAAACATATCACTTTTGAGATCACTAACCTGGCAAATCCAGTTATTAGGTCTTCAAAAGACGAATTGGCAACAATTTACCAGATCAAGGAAGATCTTTTGAGTTTAATGATTATATCGCACTAGTGGTCACCAAGTAAATGAAGAAATGGAAACTCAAAACGTCACCGAATACAAAGTCCCTAAAATTCTTTTAGTTTGGACTACTAAAATGCAAAAAAAAAATTCAGCATTCTTCCAGCGAAATGAGGTCTGCGTAGTTACAAGCAGTTTGTGGCAAGCTATTTCTTCTGTGTCACACTTGCAGGGTAATTGGAAATGGAGGGGCATTAACTCCGATGGGATTAGAGAGGGGAATTAAATATGTTAATCCCCAAAAAGGTAAATAGCCTTCACAATACAATAACCAATTTCCAGTATCTCCCCCAAGGACATGCTTGCCTTTGAAGCAACATGGTCTCGTGTGTTCCAGAAAGTTCCCAAGGTCATCCCTATGGTGCAGGCAGTCCTCGAACCCCTCGGCTGACTTCTAACCTGTTCTTCAAATGCCTCTGTTTTTCACATCATTACTCACTGTCTCTGGAGAGTGCTTATTGCCATGTGTTCGTCTGCCTCCTAATTATACCACCCAGCAGAATGGCATGGCTTTGAGACGTTACAATGTGCTGCGACAGCAACGTGAAAACGCGACAGGCGCAGCAGCGTGTGCATGTCTGTGTCTTTTTTACTTTCCTGGAAGCAAAAAAGTGCCTCCGAAAGTCCAACATTATAATTGAAGTGATGTTGTAATGCTTCCAGGTACACTGTAAGTGAATACGTTGTTCTGAAGTAAATTCTATTTAACAACACCTCTTCGCGCTTTGAACAGATATACTTTAAAAGTGTCAGACTCTGATGTCAAATAAAACTGCTTGCGAATCGATTGCCTTTCAAAGATGAAAGTACATCATCCATTCAACTAGTTTGTTTCAATTTAAACTGCAACACATGCATTATAAAAAAGTGTTATATCAGACCCTTCTATCATGTTTATTATACTGTGTGACTAAACATGGATGTCTTTGTAAAGAAATATAAAGTAAAACTAAAGAACGCAATCCACAGAATTCCAGTCAAAGTCAGTTATTTTTTAGCCTGTTCTGTAAGGCAACGGTGCCAGAAACTCTAGACTGTATAACAATATATAATCTGAATATAAAAACCTGTAAAACGTATTGTGCAAAAAATGTAATGGATGGAAACAATAGGACTATAGTTTGTCTTCAGCTTATATAGGTAATGTCCCAGTGAGGAACCATTCAAACTAAAATGGAGCCTTATAAGGGACTGATTTAGTGTGCTCTTCATGGTCAGCATGTTTGACATGTTGGCCTGGCATGTTGGTAAAATATAAAAGTCACATGAAAAAAGAGTTCATCACAGTGCATTATGGGATTATCTTTTTGGCAAAAGATGTACAGTATGAAATCAAGGCAGCATGATTACACTACACTACACTAATATGAGAGAGTGCCTGTGAGGCCTTCCTATAAGTAGCCTACACAGGAAGCTTGTGTATATTTTTTTTTAAATAAAAGACCACCTCATACTCAGGTAGCAAAATATATCTTTCTTTGATTAAACCATACATTGCATTTACAAATAGACTAATCCCCCTGTCAATAAACTCACAACAGAAGTGATCAGTAAAATAATAGCGAAACCGAGCCATTTCACTCTGAGCTCTTGCCAACACTCCAGGCCCCTTTTATTCAGCTCTGGCCTTCTTTCCTTTCCAAATTTGTGGCGCATTACCAAGTTTTATTAGTTTTGCTGAAATGCAGCTGAGATGTAGATGTGACAGAAGATGGTAATGACAGGAAATGAGGACGGGGTAAATAAAGCCCACTTACACTGCTGGAGGTCTCCACTGGAAGTTAACTGGTGTGACAGAAAAAGGAAGCCATTATGAACTAGTGCAATTGTTTCTGACCTGTAGAAGAAACATCATTACATAAAATCTGCCTAACGTTAACCACATAAGATGCAGTGGCGTTAAACTCGTGTTCTTCCAATTAATGCGCGCGAGAGAGAGATAGAGAGTTACCTGTGGTCCTGTGACGCTCCGCACACAGCTGACATCATCGCTTCCACGAGACCTCATGATTAAATCAAGCGATAGTTTTAACGTGTGCTACGTTAACGCTGTCAGACTCCGATGTGCGAATGTCTGAGGATCGTGACATGGTAAGCGCCACGGGCAGACAAAAAGAAACTGGCTCCAAGCGCTAATTTTATTCATTTGCCTGTGTAGCTGCGTAATTGTTTCTGTCATCTACTCAGGGCAGGCTAACGGATTTCACACCCCTTAAACAGTTACCACGGTACATCCACAGTTGGCTCCGATTCCTCGGAAGGCGATCATGAAAGGTGATATTATTTATCACCTGGTGTAATATCCTTCAGAGCGCAAATTGATTCACACCCCCCCGCTCATCCTCCGCAGAATCATTTCCATACAAGACTCGCCATCAAATGAGCTGGAATCGAATGTTCAAAAGCATGAACAATGTGAATAACAAAAGGTTTGAATGAGAAAAGTTGCATGAGTTGCCGTGATCCCTTTGGTATCTTTTTATGTACCTACATTTAAAGTCCCACTGAAAATAAAAAATACCATTCTTGTGTTACATGTGACAAAATCATCACAAAGGGCCAGATTTTTGACCACAGCATAATGTTTGGTCGTCTTTGCTGGTAATTCTTACCAAAAACATATCACCTTTGACATCACTAACCTGTCAAATCCAGTTGTTAGGTCTTCCTAAAAAGACGAACTGGCAACAATTAACCAGATTAAGGAATATCTTTTGAGTTTAATGAATAATACGCATTAGTTGAAACCAAGTCAATGAAGACACGTTATTTTTTTCATGAAATGTTGCAGCGTTTATAGTAAATAACGTATCAATGTGAGTCATTTTCTTTTTTAAATTCATAAACCCTCATAATCTTCTATTAAAATCTGAAAATGCACTTCTGCCCTGAAATGACTATCCATTTTAAATTACGTAAATAAGACGGCTTGGCCGTTAACTCCTCCTCTTCAACTGTCAGTCTGCTTCCAGCTTTATTTCAATATCAATGCGATAGCTGTTTACAAATCCAATCAAATCCAAGCCACGCCCACTACTTTTCCATTTTGAATTTCGTTTTCACTCGGAAATGTGTCAGAATAGTGAAGTAAAAACGATCGCAACTCTCGACTTTAAATTGCCCTGCTACACCAAAACATTACTTCTTAATTAATTTCATCTGGTTCCCCTTTGGGTGAATAAACTGCCAGCCTCCACACGATCTGCAGCATCCTTCACAACTTTTTCAAAAGACAGCTCAAAACATACCTGTTCCGCATTTATTTGACTAACCAATAACTGACTGACTGTCTGTTTAAAAAAAACTTTGGTGTTTATTCTCTTCTTTGCTTACTCTAGCTTTTATCCTCCTAGTTGCTTGGCCTTGTAAACTAAAGGTACTGTTTAGCATGATGACAAAATGTTTATTTTCTCTCTTACTTGTAAGTCGCTTTGGATAAAAGTGTCTTTCAAATGAATAAATGTAAATGTCATCAAGGGGTCCTTTTGCTTGTGCTCTGCACAGTTTATACAATTAGTGTGAAACAATGAACACCCTGGACAGATGGCCAGTCTATTGAAGATATGCAATGTTATGCTCTTGAATCAATGATTTTTTTTGAAACAGTATTTTTTTAAATATAATTATCCATGTTTCAAACCTTACCCCTGAACTACAATCATCAGAGGAATCATGGAATTAAATGTCACCCTAAGCCCCAATCTAAATCTAACCCTAAAATATGGTTAATAGAATTATTGATCCTGTCACATGTTCTACGTGAACAGATGACAGTAAACACACACACACAGATACACACACATCTATCTGCCACTGTACATGCTATTTAAAGATAATGAAAAAGTAAACAAGAATAATTGCTACTCAAGTAGTAATCTAGCTCTGGGTGATGCCACAGTTATTTTTGCATCAGCAAATCTTGTTTTATTTGCATCATCATTATGTGCTGAAACACTAATGCAACAAGGTGAAATTGTTAAATTAACTGTTAGTAAAGCAGGCTTGCATTACCATGACATCATTTAGTATAATTTTCATCCACTAACCCTGTGCTGTCATTTGCAACACTTTGCCATAACTGTGCAATTCATATTTCGTTTAAAATTATTCCTTTTATTCCGTGGGATGGACACTGATCTTAAGATTGCTATTTTTTGTAGAAAATGAGGTCGGTTGTGAAACCTGTTTTGTGAGTTGTGTGTGTCTGTCGACAGTGTGCTGTACAGCATGTTTAGTTTGTTCAATCCTATTCCACACTGGCCTGACTGAACTAATGTTCTCTCAGTGTGCTATTTCATTCCTTGTTCAAAGGATGATATTGTTCAGATGCTGAGATGGGAAGGTCACGTTCACAGAAACACTGGGATAGAGCTAAAAAAGGAGGATAAAGGGAGATTGGAGAAACCTGGCAGCAATTCCAAAAAGAGTAGATCTTTTAGAAAGGAAACATCAGTTGTTGAGATTACGAAAAAAATGTAGTTCCTGCTAATGCTTTGAAAAAGCTCTGAACTTAAATGAGTATTACAAAGCATTCTGCATTTGAATACTTCATCAAGAAATGTATGTTTCTGAATTTAATCAAGTTGTTTAAAAGCAAACATTTCTTATAATTAGTTATGGTTCTACAAGCAACTTACTAGTACTAGTAATTGTAAATTTGCATCGTGGGATACAATATTCTCTGAACTGTTTTCACTTTATTGTTATTTTATATTGTTTTGCAATGAACAATATTAATTAAGATGATTTAATCCCTTATTCGAATGCATATGTGTATATATAATAATATTAAATACTATATCATTTTTTATCAATCCAGTAACAGTAAACTACTTGAATGTGAGCGAGTTAGAATGAGGGAGGGTGTAGTTTGAGGGGTCAGTGTGGAATGAATGGAATGGGGCAGTGAGCAGTCATGCATGCGCCTCTCTCTCTCTCTCTCTCTCTATCTCTCTCTCTCTCTCTGTCTCTCCTGTGAGCGGGCTGAGGACACTTACGTGGGCCGGCGGAGCTCAGAGGCAGTGCAGCGTGAAATCAGAGAGAAGAGCTGCTGAAGCAGAAAGAGTTCGAGCTGAGCATTACAGAGCACACTGCTGACTTATCCCCTTAAACACACAAGCGCACACACACACACACACACACATATATATATATATATATACAGGCTTGGCTAGTACTAGACAGGATATGGTGTGCAGTGGGCCGCTCTCTCACGCAGTTCAAGGGGAACGTTTACACACTAGGAAGTAGCTTTTTAAACTTGAAAGGACAATGTGCTTTATAACCTATAACTTTAATTTCCTGCCATTTCAAAACTAAAACGAATAAGTCTCATATTAGCAGAAACATCACTGCTTCTGTGTGTACTGCCTACCGTTTAGACTACATAAAACATTGTGCATGCTCTTAGTCTTCAAATTAACATCCAATTTAACATCAATTTAAATTCTGTATTCAATAAAAAGCACTACATAAAGCATTGTTGTAGATGTTAAGTATTATATAGCAAACTTTGTTCTGGTATATAGTGCTATATTCTGCATTCATGAAATGTCTAAAGTGCAGTCAGTCATATTGAAATCACAACCAGCCATCTGCCACAGAGTCAAATGCTGACCTACACCCCCCCCCCCCCACACCCGCACACCATGACTTCACACTGTTCAAAACTCATAAAAAAACACATACACACCAGTATGTGTTATATGTATTATAACTAATTGCATTTTATTTCATTGTTTTTAATAACTATATATTCCTGTTTGTTTTATAGTGCCGTAATTTATATTCATGCAATGATTTTCCTGATCTTCAATTTAAAAAAATCTAAATGTTGTTTCATACCAATAACTTCTGTATTACACCATAAAATATTTGTAATTTTGAATATGCCTCTTTAAAGTTTGTACAATTTAAATTATAATGATATAATTATAGCCTAATAATTATATTATAATTTTATAACAACAATAATTTTTTGATTGCTGTTAGTGTAGTAATTTTGAATTTTATGCTAAACATATTCAGTTATTTTTTCACTTTTACAATTTTTTTTGTACAATAACAATGTGTTTTTGACACACACACATACTGAAAAACTAATTCTTCAAGATTTCATAACCCTACAAAACACTTTCTTTTAAGACACATGATCCCTGCCATATTCAGCCTGCAAGTACAAAGTATTTGTATCAGTATTAATCATTCTTAATATGGCTGAATGGGCTGCGATCCCACTTTGATTAAGATAAACAGAAAGCTAAGCCCTGTCTGAAACATGCACAAGAGTCTGCTGACCCTCACCTTCCTTTCACACTCATACACTGTGAAATACTGCCATCTATTGGGGCTTCATTTGGCTAGAAAACAAACACATGCACGCACACACACATCAGTCAGATGGACACTCTGGGGTCATGCATAGCTGTTTGGTAATATTTCAGAAGGAGCATTTTCGACATGCATTAATGTGTTTTGAAAAGCAACAAAACCTTTCTTGAATATTCCAATCTCAAATGTATAATTCTCTTAAAATTGTTATAATTATTTTTGTTGAAAGAAAATAACATGTTAAAGGATCATTCAGTCATGTTTTTGCCCAGTTTTCAACAAGACAATCCATAACCGTAATATTTTATTTTCTGTTATCTGACATATTCTTTTTATTTTGTTTTATTTTGCTGATACACACATGTATTGCTGATATAATATAATGAAAGTTATATGTAAAATGTCTGGGGGTAAATTGTAAGCTAGACATCTTGTGTGATTCATCCTTGACATGTGTAGCATTGTGAATTGCACGTTCAAACATGAAACATTTTCTATATAATTGTGTCTGTTGCAATTAGGTCCATTGGAGGACCAGTTGACAAAACCTTGGAAAACTCATCACAGGAAAGTTGAAGTGTAAAAAAATGAACTGCTAATCTCTCTTCATCAATGCCAATTGACATCTTTAATGTTTATCTATTACACATTTTTGTTATTGATACAACACATGCAGTTTTTCTGTAAAGAAAATAAGCATATTTCGGGATGATTTTATATGATTTCAGTGGGGACTTCTATTTGAACATTTGACTGATCCCCAAGTGGATTAACTTGTGTCACAGAGAGTCAATTACCTCGCCCTTCAGAAAATGTGTTTTTTCTGACGCAATTAAACAGAATTTTCCTGTTTATGCAAAATGTTCTTAGGAAGAAGGTTACTCGCAGAGGTCAAGCTTTTAATTAGCCACTATTTAAGACCAATAACAAAGTGATTATTTGCTAAATGACTCTTTCAAATTCAAAGCATTTGTGGAAAAAAATCCAAGGTATATTAAAGACCCATTCACCCCTTTTTGCCCTCTACATTTTGCCCAAACTGTGCTGTAAGCCAGAGAATAAACAAAGCAATCTGGGTTTGATTAAAGTTACTCTGGAGACTAGAATTCTTCACACTGATATGCTGAATTGTGTCAGTCACTTGAAGATAGCGCAACATTTATTTCACATAGTTCTTCCAATGATCCACGCTGTTCGAAAAACAAATGACATCTGCTTACATTCTCAGCAATGAACTGTCAAGAGCTCAAAACGGAACCTTTGCTGAGATGAAAGTTTTTTCATCTCAAGCTGTGTTTAGCTTTACCAAGAGACTGCACATCAAACGTCATGGACCTGGATAAAAGTTAAAAGTGAGCTATCCACATCTACATTAATGTGACATACTCACTGTACTAAATGTTAACAGTTGGTTCACGTGTGTCTAATTTATTTCTCCTTAAACAGAAAGAGGTAAAACAACTGAGAAAAGAGTGCTGCTTTTCACTTAAATTAAAGCAACCTTTGAGCAACACAAATGTCCTATGAGACCATTCACAGAATATTTTTAAGAATAAATGTCCAAACATGAACTGCAGTCACCTCCTGTCTCATACACAGAGTTAGGAAACAAACCATTTCTGTCTTCACCCACCGACTGAAGTTTTAAACTGATTTACACAAAGAACAAAGACCTATTCAATGATTCTCTGTACACTAATAAACGTAACGCTTTATGTTTTTCTTGTGTTTAAATTTTATTTATTAGGAGAATCTAAAATTAATCAATTTAAATACAATTTAGCTCCACATGCAGACTTGCAAAGCAAAGACAATTAAGTTAACAGTTTTCTTTTACCACACATTGACAATTATTTAAATATGTTGATGTTAGATAGCAGCACAAAAAAAAACACTTAAATATATATATATAGGGTTAAGGTTTTAAGTAACAAGAAATAAATTGCTTTAATAATCAATATTGCCAGTAATGCCATTGAAAATCATTGTTTCCTACCTTGCACTTTTATCATGCATATTTACATATTTGATCTGAATCTGCGCTAAAAACAATACCGCCTCATCGCAGCATATCACTTGTGAATAATACTTTATAAGGAAATAAAGCGTGCTTAGTAAATAAATAAATTAAAACAATGGTCCTATTTGAAATGTTCTTCCTGTAACTAGATCTCAGAGATTTAACAGGAGCTTTATCCAATTGAAGAGGGTCACGTCCTCTGTTTGCATTTCTCTAAAACTCTTTTTTAAGCAATGTGTTTCTTATTGCACCTGTGTGACCCGCCGTGTCTGTTGACAGTCCTTCAGTGTCTGGAGCAGGAGAGGACCTGATAGAAAACAGAAGCCTTGACATTATAGCTTGTGTCTTCTCGCATGTGTCTCCTCAGGAAGTAGGGGTGAATGGCACTGAAGTGTCTTCCTGTCTCTTCACTCTCCATTGGATACAGCTTGTGCCATCTGAGGTCAGCTCAATGGCTCGCCCAGCCGTGACCAATCAAAGCCAGCTGTCCAGAAACGTGCAGCAAATTCCAATTAAGTCACTAAAGTTAAGATCTTTTCCCAGAAAAGAGATGAGACTTGGTATATTTTATACAAGAATACATGTATAAAGCATCAAGAAGAGGTTATGAAATGAATTTAGAAGATCGGTCATTATGTACTGTAGTTAAATGTATTCTCCAGGTATATGGGTTTATGCAAGCAGGCGCAGATTAAGGCACAGGCTTGCCTAGTCTGCAGTCTAGGGGCCCCACCTGTTTAGGGGCCTCTGATTGGCCAGATTTTATTCAATTCAGCGTAAACAAAAAATAGACCCTGATTGGCCCATAAAAAATAAAACAAAAAATAAGACGGTGATCTGATATATGTGACATTTGGGTTACATCTGTCCAATCAGCTGCTGGTGAAATCATGTCAATCATTATCATATACGTCACTGCTATTGCTAGAGGGCATAGCTTCAAAATGTCCGAAAGAAAGTACAATAGTGGAGCACAAAAACAGAAAATACAAAGGTTAAAAGAACAATATGACCAAGATAGCAGCAGGCGACTGGAAGCTCCTGATTGGGACGCGCTTCATTTTGACTGTTCAAATTCGTTAGTGGCGTTGTCAGCCACATTGACTACGTCGACTAAAATAAGTTGAAAAGTTTTTAATCATTTTTTTAAACCTTTAAACTTTTTTATAGTGACACTTGTCTAAGTAAGTCGAGCAGCTAGTACGTCTCATAGTTTTTGTTAAACTGTTCAAATCGACAGGCTAATAATATCCTACGGACCTACGTTAAGAAAGTTAAAATAAAGTTATAAAGCAATTACCTTCAATGTGGCTGACAATTCTACTAACGAATTTGAACAGTCAAAATGAAGCGCGTCCCAATCAAGTGCATCAGTTTTTGCGGTCCCCCGGAAACACTTCCGTTGTCGTCTGTGCAGCTTGCAGCGAGTTTCTGTGTTTGTTTGTGTTGCGAGTAGTTGCAGCGCATTTCTGTGTTTGTTTGTGTTATCAGTATTTGCAGTGCGTTTCTGTTTCGAGTATTTGCAGGGCATGTGTCGCCAAACTAATGAAAAAGCTTTCTGAATTTGCTTGTGTTTTTTTGTGTTTGCATGTGTTTTCTTCTGTTGCAGCGCAGTGACTCCTAGCGGCCACCGTAGATTGGGTTTTAACTATGGCTTTGTTTTACTCACAGTTTATGTAATGTACAGTAGTTTGTGTCTCAGATCCACCAAGGCGTTTTAAGGGACCATTCATATTTTGCGTATAATTGTAAAAAAATGGAGCTTGCATTCTCCTGGTGTTTGCCATTGCTAAGCAAACAAGAATGTTATTATGAATTATTATTATTATGAATGCTATGAATTGCCATTCATTTGCCGCTCTGATTCAACTCGCAATGCAGACTCACTCTTGCTCAAATCCAAGTAAATTACCAACGCTACCATCATCTTAAATTGAAGAAAATACATTGTTATCCGGTAAAGTGCATATGCAGGGTTCGTTACAGCTTTTACATTAGTGATTTTTCATGCAAACTGTGCCCCGTTCAGAACTAAACTGCAAGTGTGAAAGGCACCTGAAAGCCACCTAAGGGCATGCCTCACCAAAAGAGCAGCCTTGGGGCACCTGACCACCTTAATCCGCCCCTTTATGTATGTGCCATGTAGTGGGGTTATAGCCTATATATAACCTATTATAACCTATAATATAATAAACAGTTAGCAGTTTTTGCAAAAGCAAGTTTCTCTAACTTACAAAAACCTCTATAATTTAACTTTGCTGTTTATGTTTAAGGGTTAAGCTTTAGAAACTTAAGTTACATGGCAATGACCTATAGTGACACCTTGGCAACGATCTACAACACCCAGCATTCCAGTTGTACAGTACTTGGCCAAGCACCACTCTCTCCTCTACAGAAAATATTAAACCCAGCTTCTTCTTCTGCCAAGAAAGTATGGGTGCTTTTAAACTTGGCTTTACTGCAGTATCCCCTTTTACCAATGTACATGTGATAGCTCACCCAAAAATTCTTTCTTCTGCAGAAAAGTTATTTTGAAGAACAACATTGGCCTCCGTTTACTTTCATTGTATGAACACAAAATCACTGAGACATTTCTCAAAATATCGTCTTTTGTGTTCCACAGAGTCATAAACAGGTTTTATACAACATGAGGGTGAACATGATGTCAGGACTTTTACTTTTGGTCGAACTAGCCTTTTAATTTGATTTCATATCTGACCTTGATTCTCTAGGAACTGTCTTACATTACTTGTCTAATAAAACCTTAGCATGAAGACCTTTATTTTTATCCTTTTTATGAAAAGAATGATCATTCATAATGCAATGCAGATGATGTTCATATATGACATTAATCAACAATTTTCTTGTTATAGATAAACGTTACACACACCTCAGTTATAGTTAAGATTTAAAAATGGTAACACATTACTGATACATTGAAGGTCCTTCTTTCAGAGGAAAGAGCCTATTAGAATGATTACACAGCACTGCCTTGGCCTTTGATTGGCTTTTGTTTGAACAAGTTTTCTAATAAACACCCAGTTGGCTGAGGCAGTTCTTAATCTATATCTCTCGATCAGCCGGTCCCTGTAGAACATAGCCAAACACGGGCGCTGCAAAAACAAATCTCTCTGTCAGAAAAAGGTTACACTTCTAATTAAAGGTCCTACACCGTGTCCTTAATTCCAAGTCAAGCGTCAGCTTCTCCTGATTGGTATAAATCTTTTTTCCTTTAGAGGTTATGTTAGTGGGTCAGGGGTTCAGCGCAGTGGTGATTTTCTTACGCGTTTAAAAGGCCATTGCTCACAGAATTAAGAAAAGCCTGTGTGTTTGGATCAGACCGAAGCGCTCGGTGGGAGAATATCAACCGCTGAGGTTATGTTGTGCATTAGCATTCACTTCATTATCGTGACATCCTCGCAGTTAAAGAAACAGAAATTAAAATGTTTTCATCATGTTCTTGCCCTCAAGTCGCTCCAAACCTGTATGATGTTATGTTTTCCATGGAGCGCACCAAAAACACATAAAATTCGAACACAGCTCTTTTACATACTAGGACAGAACATAATGAACACATTTGTCAACCTCTTTAAAAGGAAAAACTGTAGTGCATATAATGTGTGCTCCCAATTCGCAAGCTGATTTTACCCCAAATTCATTAAATTCCATCTGCATTTCGACTTGAGCATCGTAGTGTATGATTATAAATGTTCCCGGACCAGATTTCTGGGCATAGTTAGCAGTTAGCGCGCTTCTGGGATGCCTGTAGTGATGTGGGGACCCACTAAGGGTCACTTGTCATTTGCCAGGTAAAGAAAGTTACTTAATATTTAAAGCAAATAAAAAACAACAAATTATGAAACATTATATCTGAGATTGCACACCTGTATTAGTTAATTTTGTATTGTTCCATGGTAAATATATAGTAAGTAAATATAAAAAATGTATGGCATGTAAGCCCTGCAGACTTCTTTCTAGCTTAAAGGTGAGGCAAAATATTCCTTATAGTGTGAATATTCTTGGGACCATTGTAAAGCTTCATCTACAATAAAATGGAGCTCAGAAACATGGATCTGAAGAGCATTAAAATAGTCTCACTGCACGATCATATCTCTTGGCCTGAAGCTGGCAGCTCGGTCTGTCTCCCAGGTCGTCTCCCAGTCTGTTATGGATTGTGTGACTATTGAATGGTCAATGTGCAGAGGCCACAGTCACCAAAGCAAAATAAACTGTGAGGAGAGGAAGTGGTGAACATTAGCAGGGGCCCAATACGAAGATGAAATGTAAAATAGGGCTTGGTAATTGATGTGTTCCTCTTCTTCTGCTTTTAATGTGCAGGAGGTCTAATTGTTCCCAGATTTCCCACCATTGCTCCATAGGAAAGGCTAATTAGTGTAAGTCTTTACAGTAAATAATTACAACTAATCACATTAGCTAATGGATATTAGCATATGAGATATACAAACAAGCTGAGGGGTGCTCATGACCTTGCTTAAAAAAGACCTTTACACTTTCTCAGAAGTAATTTCTCTAAAACTTTGAGTATTTTTTTAGATAAGTGCAAGCTGCAGTTCTTATACAGAGGTTTGACTCAACCTCTTTAAAGAAAATGTACAAAATGCATTAAAATGCAAATGTGTAAGACTTAACAGCATGAGTTTTGTATACTCAATAGTAAAACGTAATATACCGTAATGCCTATATGCTGTATGTGTGTACACATGTATACCAAGATATACTGCAGCTGTGTAAATGTGTATGTATTTGATTTTCTTTACTTTCTCTATTTTACAACATTCTTACATTTACAATTCTAAAAAGCACTATGGAAAATAAAATTGACTTAAATTAAATTAAGAACAGCTTGGAATCCAGCGTTGGAATCCAGTTATAAACCACAGGATATGACTGTGTATTTGTGAACAAGAAACATTCCCAAAATCTAACCATAATATCGCCTTACCTTCTATATTATAAGGAAGGTATAATGCCGCAATAGAGTTGCTCATTGCAAAGAAATAACAAGTAGTTTGACTCAAACTTGTAATAAAATTCTAGTTGACTACAAGGGCTACAAAGCGCCAAAATTTACACTTTACTGTTTAGCAGCCCTTTACATGTGAACATATTTATGTTATAGCTCAAAACTTTGCAGTTTAAATGCCATTCAAATATTTGACAATGATTAATTCAGGATCTTAAACACAGTTATGAGGCTGTCTTTATTGGGTTTTATACTAAATAAACACAAGACAGAATGTTATATATACATTTCTTATTATAAACCAATATTAATAGAATAGAGTTAAGTCCAAAAGCTTTTTCTTTTTAATTCATATGCTTTTCATACACAGCAATACAACATTTATAAACTATTTCAACCAAATTTGCAGTTGACCCTTCAAGCTTTTATTTTTCAATGACTGTGGGAAAGCAGAACAAGGGGAAACATCCAAGAAATCTACCTGTCTGAAAGCCCAGGCAACCGCATTTATTTTAATTGTCGATGTCTGTTTTTTCTTCATGTACAGTAAGCAATAAGGGTATGGATAATGTCGGAATGTTATTTTTTTTTCCGATAATTATTGCTATCTGTCGGGTGTAATCGTTTTATTCAGGATGTTATAAACAAGAAATGTAGGTCTGTTTTTTCTCAATCTAAGTGGGGAAGATTTTTTACATTTTTCTAAATTAAATCTTTTCTATCAGAGTTTTGAATTATGACTGGCCCTGTGTCTTCATCAGCTCCCTTGCTCCCGAGATCGTGAATCAGTATATCGTGAACATGGGTCCAGGCACTGGTAAGGACTCTGGCTCCCTTCTCATTGGGACACCATTCACTTATTTTTCTGCGACGTGACTGCTTCTGCACGTTGTTATACTTCACAGCTGGTATTGATCAACAACCGGCAAAACCGACATCTGGCTGTGTCTGAATTCACCCCTTATCTCCTGTATAGTTCACTGGTGTCTGCCATTTTGTGTTGTCCGAATTCTGAGTAAACAAACCATTCCCTACATTAGTTCACTACGTTTTACCCATAATGCATTCTGATTTTGAGTGTACATCCACTCAGTCACTCTCATTTCCCATGATACAACGTGAATCAACTGTCTGGAGGAGGAGCGTGACCGTTAATGCCACGAATGTACGTTTATACACTTGTGTTTGGTCTTGTTGACAGTTACTTTCTCCTTTTTAAGAAAAAACTGAGTAAATGAATGTTATATATAGCAGTGTTTTATTGTTATATAATGAGTCATTTTATTTGACATAATAAGTGTAAAAGTAAATAAACGTGGCGAACATTTGTTTTGTTCTCTTTATTGAAAACTAATAGCCTACAATAAATGTGACAAATAATGTAAAAATGAACTTAACCAACTAAGAAAACAATCCATTAAGCCACACAGGTGTAATATAAGCGTTATGACAAATGTCTGAGTAAAAAAAGTACTGTCAGACGCAGTATATATTACGTCAGTGTCCGAAATTGTTCACTCATTTTCATTCCCTTCTTCCCCATATACTGGATGAGTGAACAAGTGAGCAAATTCAGACGCAGCTTCTGGCTTTATTTTGTAAATACTGGTTGAAGTTCATTTGATGAACACTTTCATTATTCTGATGCATATCAGTGCACAAATTGGTCGATTATTAAATTAAACTGTTGTGTTGTCTGCCTGTCGAGTAAAGTTTGTTATACATGACATAAAATAGCGTTTCATGAAGTTTATTGAGTTGGCTCCTGCGATTTCGGTTTAACGTCTTCAAAACTTGTCACGTGTTTTCCGGTAAGGGAACATGGGGGGTGTCGATGCTCCATGGTTTTTGCAGTGCAGTGTAGGAATTTTCAGGGAACAAGCTTTTCAGTGCTCTGGAAAGATTTTGCGAATAAGAGAGCCCTTAAAATGGCTGACTCCCTGGTCAGTGCCCTGACTACTGAAACAAGGGAGCTGAGTGGGACACAGCATGGCAGTCTAGGACATTAGGTGTGCCTAAGAATTACTGAATCAGATAGTCAAAATTAGAATGAAAAGATTCTGTAACACATTCAATTATGTTGACATTCTAGCATTTATTTTGTAAAAACTGCATTTCTAGCAGACAGTAAGTACAAAGTTTTTTATTAAATGTGATTTTGCAACTTTTCTAACACAAAGTGGTAACATAATAATCAATGGAAAATCAACCATTTCATAACTAGCACATGTTAAGAGGATATTGTTGGTTCTTTAAAAACCCTTAAACCCTAAACAGCGTGCTCCGTGTCACCCCCCAACATAAAGTTTATTTTTCTTCAGGTTAGCTCATACTTTATTGGTGTGTTCCAATGTCAGCATCATTTTCACAATAAAGAGGACAGCAAATCTATATGCAGGCAGCTGAGGGATTAGGTATAGACAGAGAGCTAATGAGAGCTGAGCAGATGTAACATCTCACACTGAATAAAGACGCCCTGCTGAGCAAATCACAATGTCGGTTGTGACATTTAGAGGATCATTATTGAACTATTGATTTCATTGACGTTTGTTTCAGCCTACATTTGTTAGGTGATATGGGTTTTGGTTGTAAACTGATACTGTTATATTTAATTTCAGCTGTGATAGAAAAAAAGTTAAATTATGTGAGTCTATGATTAGCTCAGTTTTCAAACCAAATTCTAACAAAAGTCATGTCAACATTATTTTCTATTTTCCATCATATCAAAACAGCTGCACAGGTCAAAAACATGTTAAACAAACATAGAATAAACAATAAGGTAGATGGCTCTAATATATAGAAAAAGACTCGTAAATGATGTGAAGTGAACATTTGTTAAATTGAAACCAATTTGCAAAGCGTGTACAACAATATACACATTGTTTAGTGAACAGATTAGAAAAGGTGCATGTCTCGTGGCTTTGAATATCAATGAAGGTAACAGACATTTATTCACATTAAAGCAGATGTTTTAGGTCTTCTTTCATCGGCTGGTTTGTAAATGAGAATGCATTGTGTTTTGTGTCTTGGGAAATGCATTGCTAATGGTTAAAGATTACTCATAATCATGGGCTTAAGCGATTATTAGCAAATCATCATTGCTCAAATATGTAGATCATCTCTGGTAGACTGTTTATTTTAAAACCTAAGTGTGCACACATGTTTTTTTGTCCATTGCCTCGGCTAATTTCCTTAAATCCAGTATGATAACTCCCACGGCCAAACCTATGCCTCAGCAGACAGAGCTGCACATTAGTCAATCAATAGTCTGTTAAATGACAACAGTTCCAGTCAATTTATTTGCTAAAGAGAATATTGTACGGTCCTCACATGAATATATACGTAGAGACTCAAGAAAAGTCATCATCAACAAAATATGCGACACTCCTCATAGTCTTCTGCATATTCCAGTTTTCTCACGTTTTTGTTTGGAAACTGGCTAGCCACGGCAAGAATATATATTGTCTTTTGTCACCTCATATAATCCTTGCACATTTTAAGGTAAATTATAATAAAAGGAATAATATGTGAACCATGAAGTCTTTTGGCCATGATATATGTTGATGATGTATTTTCAGCATTGCAGAGAGGTGCGTATGTATGATCAGATATGTCGTAGATGTGAAGGAGATGGATGGGGCTAGTTTTGGTCCTGCGCTGAATGAATGCTATTTGACTAGCTGGTGGAGTACAAGCACCGCATATCAAAACTCCCCGTTTTAGTGCAAAGCATTCCCAATGGACAAAGGCAAAATGTGGCACCATTATACAGGACTATAGACCACCATATGACAGGGGTATTAAAATCAAATAAATCAGCCATTAAGAGCAAGCCATAGCAATTGAAATGCTGTTAATACCTGAGCTGTCAGCCGAGTGAAGTCTTGTGATGTGATTAACATGCACCACCGCTCTCTTGTTGTATGAGGCACTTTTTTATTTGTATGACTTTCTCATGAAAGGTGAAAACCGTCCGACTCAATGGCCTTTCAGTTTCTTTTCATTAATTCAGCACTGGCCTGGGCTGGCCTGAGCGGCCATTTTAATTGAATCCTGAGGTGGGCTTGATGCTACTGCTGTATCATTTACCTTAGTCCTTTCACACAGGCTATTAAATGTCCATTAGAGTGATATTTGTCAGTCTAACTCAGTACAATTTACTTGATGTATGACCATAATTTTTTCACAGAATGAAGACGTTTTATATTGCCATGTAACAAACACGAAGGGACCAAAAATAGACTGATAAAACATTTTTACACTTTTACGACCAATGAATTAGCATTTGGGTTAGTGTTTAGGCTAATAAATCAGTGAAGATTTCACAAATGAATCATTCAGAGCAAATTATAAACCACTTTGATGGATTGATGCTGTATAAAAAAGTTAAAATAATGTTTCGCTCATGAAACATGAAATTTGTCAGCAAGTTGTTTTTAACACAGGAACTATATTCAACCTATAGGAAAAAGGTGGCCTGGAAAACACTTACTTCACTCTATTCATGTTTTCCCTGGGAATCTGTAAATGTGCCGGCAAGTGCCATTTAAAAGATTTTGTTGCTTTACATCGGGTGAAATACAATGGCAAAGTTAAACACGAGGCTGACATGTATTCTGAAAAGTAAAACTAAAATGGAATTGCTCATGGCAGAGTAATTATTGTGAAGTAAAATTCAATGTGGCAGGTAAAGCTCAAACAAATGGAGAAACCTCAAGACGAGTTTGTGCTTATTTGAAATTTCGCAGAGGTACTTTTTCAGCTGTCACAGGTTATTGATATATTCATTAAAGGAACCTGTTCTCTCTTATCAATTTCTTTTGTCACTAGCATGTTGTCACCCTCAGTTGACAATGAATCAATTTACAATTATGATTGTTGATGGCCCATGACACAAACAGTGAGGGAATGTCATTAGATGAACATTAAAATGATGCACAGTGTAGTGAGACCCTCTGACTGCTGCTGTTTACTCTATTGCCCACCCTCTACAGCAGCTGCCACTGGCCCGTAAGCTCGGCAACGCAGTACAAACAGCCTAAATTGGACTCTTTCATATCACAAATATTTGTCATGCTTTTATTTTTGTATGCAAAGGTGGAAGGGGAGTGTATTATTAAAATAACATGTTCAAATGAAATATATTTAAAAAACATCAAGGCAATTCAGGTAGCTCACCCAAGAGTGAAAATTATTTCCCCACTTCATTAAATTTCTCTATGACTTTCCTCGGTGGCCACAAAAGAAAAAGTTGAAGCGTTGAGTATGATTTTAGCTGCCAAACACCAAAATCAAGACTAAATCAAGAACCATATGACGTAAAAATAGCTTAGTGTAAAAATGTTCAGACCTGGGTGCATATTTGTACACATACTACAAACAGAACTATGTACATAATGAAGGGTTATATTTTTATTACCTTAGAATGTCTACATACACTGCAGATCCCCTTCCATTGAATTGTTGTTTCTACAGTAGCCCTAAATTAACAAACTGTAACAAATTCGTCTCTTCCGGGAAATAAGAAATAATGCGATCACATCTTTATCCTGTGAGAGATGACGTAGCACTTTGAAAGGGAGGGGTGGAGTAAGCCGTTGGTTGAAATTCACAACCTCACCACTAGATGCCACAAAAATCTCCACATTTCTCCTTTACAGCATTTGACAAACGCCAATATACACTCCAAACACAAATGTGCAACATAAACTAGTGTTGTAAAACATCTGTAATAATATATTTTTTGAATAATATTAATGATATTTTTGTTGAAGCTGTACATAACAGCAGAGACACATAACATAAGATCACTCAATGTGTATTATTTCATTAAAAACAGCAGCTCGAACATTCTTTATAATATCTGTTTTTATGTTTATGGGTCTTTTTTTTGTTTTGCTAAACTCCCCCTTTGATAATTTCTTTCAGTGGACATCACTGTGCAAAAAAGAGAGAGAGAAAAAGAATGAGCGAATGCTTTTTTGTCTCCCTGTGGCTCTTCACCAGCTCACTGACCTTGTTGCCATGGTAGACTAACGTGACAGCGCTGGAGATTTGATTGCCTGCTCTGGCTGAAGCGAAGGGAAGAGACAGAGTAAATGAAACTCCATTCATCTTAATGAAATACAATTATTTTCCACTTATTAATCATTGAGAAATCAATATGTCTCTTCTTGGCTGTGTCTCGGCTGGATTTGTCATCCAGCTGCCCGTCGATGTATCATCCTCATACTAAGACATTCTCAGGTTCAGTCACCTGTGTCCTTTCTCTGAGACACACAAGCGTCTAGCGTGACATTAAAAATGGTCCCGTGCTACACAGAGATGGATTAACACTCATTAAAGCAGACTGCTGATAATTGCATGTTTCTCACCGATCAATTCACTAAACATATTGCATAATGGAACATTATTAAAGTCTAAGCGACGCAGCTGATTTTAAAAGAGGAATGTGACAGTGAAAATGGAGTATCCCCACCTCTTATTGCATCTCTGAAGCTCTGTCTAATGTATTACACCACTTAAGAGGAGTTTCACATAATGAGAAAACCGCATGCAGTGGATGCAGGTTAATACATATTCAAGCAAAAGTCCGATTGCGGCTAGACGTCTAAATAACTCACAGCTGGTTAGTTAACAAAAATATAGGCTGTGGCGTTTGGAGAGATGCTGAGGGTACCACGGCGCTTTGTTATCTTTACACCTCTCTGAGCTCCGTGGACCTTGAAAGAAAAACTCATGAAGCTTTTTGAAAAATTGCGCACGAAAGTAATGATTCGGGAGGCTCAACCCTTTGTTTTCCCTCTCAATAAAGAGCACGATGTGAGGGCTGACGTGATGTATGGCTGTTCAGTGGCGCTTCTGCACAGTGCTGTGTATAAGCAAAGCCATGTTTCATTGCAAAGAGCTTGTGCTTTACAGCACTTTTGGCCTCTGATAAGAATATAATGTTCTACTTCTAAATGCTTCAGGTCAACACTTTATTTGCTCCAGCGTGTGGGTAGAGTGAGTTTTGGAATCAGGGAGGCATCAGGAGCCATAGCCATGGCTCGAGTTGAGGACCTCAAGTGTGTGCCCAGCTTCTTTAAACAACCAAAGCCATGCAGGACCAGGCAGATAGAAACTCTGGGCTTGGTACAATGTTTTGTTAGTCAGGTACTCACACATACGGATGGACTAAATCACCTAATATGTCAAAATTTATAATGGTATTATTCTCCAAAACTTGCACTTTAAGACGTTATTAAAAGTTCTGAAGGCCACAAAACATGCACATTTCGTAAGTGCATGCCCTTAGTTTTCTATGCAGAAAATAACAATCAGGCTTGAAACCACTTGTGGTAATGAGAGGATCCAAACTAAAACAATAAAATATTGAAAATACATAGAAGTAAAATACGTAATTAACCATAAAAATTACTTTTCTTACTTGTTTTACTGTCTTGGCCAAATAGTTGACACTGTCAGACTGGCTTATGTTATAAAGATGGTTGTTTATTGGCACACATAGGCTATAATGCATGTACGTTCAGGGATTTAGCTGCTGTTATGTCAAATGAATGGGCTTTCCTCTGCATTTTGCCTTACACTGGAAGCAATTAATTAGTGGCCGGCGCTATACGGACTTTAGTGCTTGTTTCTGTGGCTACAAGAGATTCTTAAAAGCTCAGTGTGGAAGCAGTTTTATCAGGGTGTTAATCCAGTAAGGGGCCGCGGACCCCAGGTACCGTGCCACACTCACCAGATGAAAGGCTTCCAGCTACATTTATGGCTTGTGAAAGTGGTAGGAAGCAAGCAGATACCAGCCACAGACAGAAAATTAGGCTGTAAAGTCCCATGAGGTTTACTGTCTTAAAAGGTTTCGAGAGCTAGCGGATGGAAATCTCCAGACCATAAATGATATGTGTGAGGCTGTTTCAGAAAAAAAGAGAGAAACAAGATGGTGTAGCTTTTTTTCTGACAGACAGGACTACAACTGTTAATCAACGGGAGGCTAAACTATGTAGCAGCTTAGCACGCAGCTAAACAATGCCCGTGCGTGAATGCCAACAAAACTCACGGTGGGGAGTTCACGGAAAACAGCGAACATAATACTGTCTCACGCAGTGCGTCAAATAAGTCTGGCTGCAACCTTGACCTTGCAGGCCAGATGGCAGAAGACTGGCAGCCGTGTCGGAGGTTTGAACCGTCCTGTGACCTGTGTGATCCTGAGGAGATCGTCCATTCAGCAGCGGTACACAACATGAGGGCCATCTGTTGCCCTACTTGCAATCACACTCGCAGAAACACTCAAAGACATCGACAAATGACTTTCCTCCACCTTTAATATGTGGCTGACACAATTTCCGTCTTTATCCAGAGCTTTGCAAGTGATGCTAATCTACCAGCCAATAAATTTAAACTACCCACGATGCCGCTCTATTTAATCATTTAAGTAATGTTGCATGTGCGAATTAATGTTCAATTGAAAACCTACTTGTTTTAGTTTCACATTTGAGGTAAGCCTAAAGGTCTTTGCACATAGAGTCTGAAATTTCCGTATACGTTTTTTCGTATTCATCATCCTAAAAATGATTTACAATCCAATGCGTATTAATTATTCCTGGATTTTGGCGCTCACTTGTATGGAACTGAATTGTCGATACACTTCTCAAAATGCTTCAGGAAATTTAACCCGGTCCATTTTTTTGTCTGAGGCATTGTGACCAACACAACATGAGGTCGTATTCATTTTTTAACATGCAAACATTTAAGATACAAATTTCGGACTCAATTTGCAATGACCTTAATATTTCCCTTTATTAACATTGCTGTACAAACAAAATTTGTTGCATATATAAATTAGTTCCTATGAAAATGTTCAAGTGTACATTAGTATTTACTATTGTAAACTTGACAAATATTCTTACACTAGTCTTATCATTTACAGTATTTACTACTATTTATCAGTAGTAAAAAAAAAATATTGTAATGTATAGTAATAATAGGCTACAGTTTACTATAATAAATACAAAATGTTTAATTTAGATTAAGGAAATTTGGTTAATATCATGTATACTATAGTATCTTAACATATGTTAATAATACAGTGACAACCCTTGTTCATAGATGTATTTGTTTGGAGGAAAATCAATGTAGCATCTCGTTTCTATACAACAACCATAAATATTGATTATGGGATTTAGAATAAAAGGAAAAGGCATTGGTCTTATTACACACTTTTACTAGACCAGACCCAAATAATGATAGAATATTAATTTTAGATTTTCTTAAGATCCAAAAGGATCTAATAAGGATAATACAGCTTTTCTTTTTCATATGAGGAACAGACCGAAATTTAAGTCACTATGTACTGACACGCATTGGTATTCAAACTGAAAGAAAGGGGCATTGGTCTTATTACTTGCAGGAACCAAATAATGACATGACTTTCATTTCTGGTGAACTATTCCTTTGTTATATTTGCATCATTCTCCTGGGGGATTGAGTCGATTAGAATAAAGGCACATTCTCAAGTTCCCAAACAGTCCAATTAAAGTCCAACACTAACCAAATGGGAGGAGAGAGGCCGTTCAGCGGCAATGACCCAATCTGCTCCAAACGAACGTCCGTTTATTGGGTTAAGCACAAAGCAATGTGTCTTGTCACTTTGCAGAGACAAGGCCAATAGAATCCAGTGAATGGAATTAGATTGTCATTGATGTGTCAGGAAAAGAGAGAACAACAGATCGATGGCGAATTACCGAGTGTGTTGCACGTTCGGAGATCATGAAAGAGACGTAGACTCCATCCTACTGCTGAGAGAGCATGCAACAGAAAAGTTCTGCCCTTCTAGCTTGGAGCGATTGCTACAGTGAGAAAAAGAGTCTGAGGAGGAAAAAAATAACCAATTCCAATAGAGCACTAATGGGCCACATCGTGCCAATACAATAAAAAATGGCTCTTTTCGTTCAGTCAATAGAGAGTAAATGAAAATTTAACCTTTCATTAAATGTGCTGCTATTATGTCTCTTCTACTTGCTGTTCTATTTCACTGTGCTACTTTTATTCTTTTCTCAATTTAACACTAAATGTGCATACTAATGTTCCTGATGGGAGAGGTACTTTCAACTATTGCTCCCCAGGAAACACTTGCGTTGAACACATGCAACAAGGATGAGTATCGTAAGGAATCTAACATTCATGACATCACTGAACGCTAAACGGTTATTACTACTTAGTTAAAATAACACTCACTAGATTTAAGGAACATATGGTATTGTTTTTCGTCTATTGGATTGTAAGTTTGTTGTATTAAAACAAATCTCTTTTCTTAATGTTGATTTTTAACCACTGCTGTTGAGAAATGAACAACCACGTCTGACAAGCATTGACTACACTACACAGTTGTTGTAAGGCGATGATTCTTTTGTTGTCTCACCACGCTGACTAATCCATAACATGATGATATGAACAATATGGTATCAAAAGAGATGGACTGTTATTGTGAAGAAGACTTGTGTTTAGAATGACAGATCAATTAAAGGATAGGGAGAGAGGAAGAGGAAATGAAGTGATAAATCTGGAAGCATTCTGTGAGTGAGATGAAAAGGCTCAGGGCTCCGTTTCCACTGTGGCCTATACCTGCCCTTTTAATTAATTAGCACTGGCAGAAGTGCTGCCTATGGGGAACACGGCCCCTCTGTGTACCAGCAAGGTGATAATGTCCGAATGCTGGAATGCGGCGGGTCTCTGCAGATCCACACGCGGTGGCAACAGTTCATCCCTCTACGCCTGCATGTGCAAATCAACATGCAACCTTCCTTACAGCGTGTGTGCTCCGGAAAGGCAGCATTTTTATGAAGAATGGGGGCCACGTTTAATATTAATGGAAAGGTCCAAATGCATGATGGGAAGAGTGGAATTGGCCTTACCTGTACACTCCCCCTTCACATCATATTTCATCGGTCACTCTACCATTCTTCTGTTGCCCCAGGCAAGAAGATTTAGATAACCAATGACTTCACAATATCTTATACATAGCTGCTTATACTCAAAAGCAAATGCGATGGGCTAAAGCTATTGGCTGTTATGATGACATGTGACCCTATCTTTATGTAAGCGCATGCACGGGTGAAAATGGGGCCTTGTTGCGGCAGGATAAAAAAAGAAATTCGAGAGAGAGAGAAACTTTTTTCTGTTTCAAGTAATGAGCGAGTGCACCTTTACTGCCCTAGGCCTTCATACACAATTTAGCCAGAAAGCCAGTGCTGATCATGATTTAGCTTTTGACACCAGTGGCCCCGAGGCGGCCGCAGACTAATACAGATATCTGACTCGCAGCCCACCGCGGAACGCAAAGAGAGACAGAGAGAGAGCCCTTTTATTGACTAAATGATAAAGGGCTTTGTAATGATAAATAACAGTCATTTTATTGTGGAATTCCCAGAAAAGACACATACAACACAATATATAAAGAAAAAATACTGGAGGCTTGCTGGCCTCTCTGTAGCTCAACAGTAATAGCTGACGGCTTGAGATCTTCTTATAGCTGTTCCACATACATGTGATTCTTGCTCATGATGTCCGCTGTCTCATAACAGTCAAAGAGAGCAGTAAGACTTTTCTGATAAACAACATCTACAATTACAGAGATAAGATTAAAGTACAAGTGGTGTTCATCAGGTTTACTAAATACATTAAATATAGTTGGTTGTACTTTTAACTGTATGTTTGATGGGGATAATCAATCCAGAAATAAAGTGTATAAAGAAATAATCATCCCTAAAATATGTAAAAAAATTATGATGATCCCTTGTAAAAAAGTTTTGATCTAGCTCTATAGACCGTTTCATCGCACGACTGTGTTTGTTAAATTTAGTTTTGTTGTATCATCGCATTTAAAGAAACCATATGGGACAATGATATCCAGCGATTGAGTGCGGCATCACATTCTAAAATTTAAATATTGAACAGACAAGTTTAGCCAAGTAATGGTTCTTCTGTTTTTTTTTGCTTGATGTCAAAAATAATCTACAGGCCCTCAATTCACTTATGATCGGAAAACTTCCATTGTACTTTTAACTTTATGTTTGATGGGGATAATCAATCCACAAATAAAGTGTATAAAGAAATAATCATCCCTAAAATATGTAAAAAAATGATGATGATCTCTTGTAAAAAGTTTTTATCTAGCTCTATAGACCGTTTCATTGGACGACTGTGTTTGTTTAGGGGTCTGTCTAGTGACTGATAATATAACCATTTATATAATATTTAATTCATATTGATTTATGTTATCATTTTTTTGTATAATAATTGTATTACTGTAAAAAAAATGTTGAATTGTAATTTTAATTAAATTGAGTTTTGTTGTATCATGTAACTTTGTGGCATTTAAAGAAACCATATGGTACAATAACATCTAGCGATTGAGTGCGGCATCACATTCTAAAATTTAAATATTGAACAGGCAAGTTTAGCCAAGTAACGGTTCTTCTAGGTTTTTTGCTTGATGTCAGAAATAATCTACAGGCCCTCAATCCACTTATGATCAGGAAACTGAACTTTAGCTTCATAACAAAATTCCACATGGCCAGTCAGCAATTTATGTTTCATAATTTATAGAAATATTGATGTTGGAGAGTCCATGAGCCTGGTGAATCTAGTGTATACTTAGAGTTAATACATGTTTCGCTTAAATATGCAATATGAGTAAACAGTGCTCATAAACAGCTGTTTAAGTGGTAGCCCCGCTTGAAATGAAAAGATGCTTGGAGCTGAAAAGGTATTCCTTGTCACGACTTAACAAGAAAATTGTTTGCGGAAGTTAAGTTTAATTCACAAATGGGTGTATAAGCAGTAATGTTTGTTTATGTTTTTGCTTTGAAAGCGTCTATAGTAAAACAACTCCAACATGAATTTACTATCAGTAATAGTAAAAGACAAGTGGAACACTTTAAAATAAAGGTGCTTTAAAGGTTCTTCACAACGATGCCATAGAAGAACACTTTTTGGTTCCATAAAAGAACAATTCAGTCAAAGATTCTTCAAAGAACCATCTCTTTTTAACTTTTTCATAATCTGAAGAAACTTTTTTCACCACAAAGAACCTTTTGTGAAACAGAAAGGCTATTCATATGTCAAAGGTTCTTTATGGAACCAAAAGGTTCTTCTATGCCATCAAAGAGCCTTTTGAAGCAGCTTTTTTAAGAGTGTACAGAGAATGGGTTAAAAGAGAACCTGGTGATGGATATAAAACAAACATAGCAAGAGAAAAATTTATCAAAACTGTAATCAAGTTGTTACATGCTTATTAACAGTATTGTTCAAAGTAATCTAAACTGAGTACAGGCTCAAATGTTTTGCTCAAATATGGTTAAATAAATGGGATTTTGCGGGTGCTCACTGTTTTCGACTGAACCCGAAGGATGAGTTTAAGACTGCCACATGAATTATTTAGAGGGCTCATTAAGCAAAGACAAAACCGTCTGCACGAGCATGGCTAAATAAGCTTTTCACTATGATTTCTAATGAGGGAAGGTTTTAATGTCTTTATGCTGTCTGAAACAACTTTCGCCATAATTGTACTTCAGACTCTCTGACCTTTTTTTACATATTAAATTCACTTTTCAAGGTGCCTTTCCAAGGTAGAACTAATGAATAATGAGTTTGAAAATATGCTCGTTAATTGACTCGCGGTAAATTTAGATTTTCTACAGCGACATATACATTTCCCCCCTTTTAAAAGTGAACCATTCCAGATAATAAAGTTATTAATCTTGCCCATATAGTAATTATCTCTGTAATTATAGTGTAATTGCACATACATCAAGGACACTCTCGTAACGATAGCTGCCGATTTTGCTGCGTTTGCGCCTGAGTCCAGTTCTCCGCAACACGTGTGGGTTGACTAACAGAAAGCAGGCCTCATCAGGGCCATAAATGCACTAACATGATAATGCTGGTTTAATTACCCTTGGTCAGCCCACTTACAAACCCATCACTGCAGCAGTCAATATCCCAGAGGATTCATTCATGCTCGGGTTGATGGTTAACATGGGAGTCTTTGCTGCATGCTTTAGCCTAATTGATATCCTTATTTAGCAGAGGGCCACGGGGACATGGAGAGAGTTAAATGGAGCAGTTTACGGTACTGTAACGCTGATCTCTGGACCACAGCTCATTGATACTCATCATAATTCATCCTCATTACATGCTGTTTCAGAGTATTGCTAAGTGTTTTCTGTGTAGCTTGGCCTGTTTACTTCCTTCAGGCACGTTCCTGGTCTTAATATGAACAATTCATTAGTGCATGTTCATCCAGAGAAAAAAATTATGATGATGTTTTGCGAAAACTTGCTCTGCCCCAGCGAGAGCTTTCCGTTTCCCGCTTACATCATCGTGAGCGAGAAGGTTAGTAAGAGAGCCAAACGTGTTTCAACTGCTTCACTTCAAACACCTGCTGACCTTCACAGAACACTAATGGATCAAATACAGATACTTTTTCTAATCCTTGAACAGGCTGATGGACACAAAAGATGGAGGAATATTAATATTAAACATATACGGTTTTCACCCTTCCATGATATCAAAATATCAAACTATTTTAATAATCCATGTTCCTTGTCATCTCCTCTCCTCTGGCTGATCGGCTACGTAATGTTAACTTTTTTTATTCTCATTAAATGGTACATTTAACTTTTTTATGTTATCTCAAGATACAAAAGTAATATGGTTTACATTACTTACTGGTCGAGTAGCTCAGTAATATGAAGATCTTATTTCGACTATATATTTAGTAACATTGATCTATAAAACTTTTGACTCAGATAAACACAATAAAAATGATTTAACACATAACAGTAACTCGTACTGAAATGTAAACACTAGGTTACATGTGAAACATGGTATCACCTGATGTCTAAACACGAGTTCACTTGGCTGATGTTGTGCTAGACGGATGCTGGTCTCAAGGGTTTAGTCGAATATCTCTCTCCCATGCTTGAAATAATCAATTAAATGACGAGCAGCAAAATAAATGAAGATTGTGATTGCTCTATTTAAGTAGGTTTTTAGGTCTGCTATGCTTTATCCAGATATATCTAATTTCTTTCCAAATTAATTAGCATGGACCACAGTGTGTGATAGCTAGTGTTGTAGACCGGTTTCATCATTTTCTTCTCCATACTAACTCTTTTTTTAAAAATAGGTTAATAAAAATAGTAGTGCGTGCACACGCACCCTTAATATATAAAGGGAAAAGTTTTGTACATTTATCTGTATATCCTATAGTTCACATGAGTGATATGTCATTCTGATATTCCTTCAGGCCTGATGATTTTTCACAAACCTGCAGCTGGACAGCCACAAATGGCTCCCAATTTTCAGCAAACACAGTCAGCCCATTCCTTCATGTCACACTCAGGAAGCGCCCAGAGAAATGAATGAAATCACTAAGGAAATATTAGATATGAACATAAGATGGCTGATTATGACTATGATCCAATACATTATCAAAAACAGACACCTAAATAATTATTTATTCCCCTGTTTTTGGTCAAACACTATTATGCATGGACACCACACACTTTTTCCTTGCATTTTTGCATTGAAAGTTCAAAATACACACAAAATGAGAGTATTATTAATATTCACAAATTAGATTTATAACAGTAAGTGCCTAATATAATGTATGAGGTTCTGTCAGGCTTTGCATGTCGTTTTATTTTATTTTGGGTTTATTCTTATCCAGTTTGCTGTGTTTTGTCTTTTGCCTTTGTCTCACGTCTGGTAACCCATTAAGGCTCTTAGTGCTGTTGATTTCCCTCACCTGCTCCTCATTTGTGTTCCCTCTATTTCAGCTTGTTTTGCCATTCTCTCCGTGTGGCGATGTAAATTGTTTGTACCGTGGTCTTGCTGTTTATACCTGGAGTTTACCTGTTCTTCTGTTCCTACATAGGATCGAGTCAGCCTGTGAGCCGGTTTTGGATTTTATTTTTTCCCTTACGGCTCTCTTTTGGTTCTCGTGTTCCTTTTTTGGATTCAGTTGGATTTTCACTCACGGAGTCTTTTTACTACGGAGTACCTGTGTTTCGGTTTGGATTTTCCTGCCTGTCTTCTCTCACGGAGGTTATTGCCGGCCGTGTCTACTTTGTTCTCGTCAGGAGTGCCCTACCGACTTACTGTTGTATGGTTGACGTTGTGCAAATAAACTGGTTTTGACTTACCTGCATCTGAGTCCTTTTGCGTACCGTGACAGTACATCGCCACCAAAGATGGACTCAGCAGAAGAGGTCGATGTTCGCCGTGCCATCGCCAGCCAGGGATTGCTTTTAGGACGTCAGCAGCAGGAGGTAGCGGAGATTCGTGTGGGCATCTCTACTCTCTCCCAACAACTCGCTCCTATCGCTCATCACCTTGACCAGACCCAGTCTATACAAGCGGCAGCTTCAGCTAGTGCTGCACCGGTTGAGACGGACGCAGTCTCTTCCCGCCGACCGGAGCCTCGTCTCAATCCTCCAGTTCCCTACGCCGGTGAGCCACTTCCTGTCGCTCATTTCTCTCACAATGTTCTCTGACCTTCTCCCTACAGCCCTCCTGCTTTTCCACCGAGCAGTCGAAGGTAGCATTCGTGGTCATGCAGCTGAAGGGTGTTTCGCCAGG
Source organism: Triplophysa dalaica (assembly GCF_015846415.1). Classification (NCBI taxonomy): domain Eukaryota; kingdom Metazoa; phylum Chordata; class Actinopteri; order Cypriniformes; family Nemacheilidae; genus Triplophysa; species Triplophysa dalaica. The sequence continues at coordinate 15,356,105 of NC_079564.1, read as the reverse complement.
GAATGGGGTACGGCGCTCTGGGACAATAAGCATGCCTGCTGTGCTTCTTTTGAGTTGTTCTCCCAGGAGCTTAGGAAGGTTTTCGACTGGTCTGCACTTAACAGCGAGGCAGCTCGGTCGTTGTCCCTCTTACAACAGGGTTGCAGGACGGTCTCTGATTACTCCATTGAGTTCCGTACATTGGCTTCATCTTGCGGCTGGAATGACAAGGCTCTTTGGGATCGGTTCTTGCACGGATTAGCGGATCGTGTGCTGGACGAGATTTATTCTCTGGAGCTTCCTCCGATGCTCGACGGGCTGATACAGCTCGCCCTTCAGGTCGATTTTCGGCTGGGACTCCGTACTCAACGACGCGGGAGGGAAACCGTGGACGGGGAGTCCTCTAGCGTGTTCAGGGATGTTGTCCAGCCCCCTTCTCTATCTCCGCCCCAGGAGGACCCTCTGCAGATCAGCCGTGCCCGGCTCACCAATCAGGAACGTTGTCGACGCCGGGCCAACAATTTGTGTCTCTATTGTGGTGATCCTGAGCATTTAGTGGCTGGTTGTCCACTTATTAAGAGTCGTCCAGTCAGCTTGTCTTCTCGTGGGGTAAGCATTTGCTCTACTGTTCCCCTTTCTCACAGCCGGACTGTTCTTCCCGCAGTCATTCAGTGGAGGGGAGTTAGCCACTTGGTTATTGCCCTCATTGACTCATTGAGGGTGATTTTATTGACATTGAGCTGGCTAAGAGGTGGAGGATTCCCGTAGTACCTCTCGCTCAGTCCATTGCGGCTGAGACGCTCTGCGGCACGCCTCTCACACACATTTCTTCGACTACTGAACCTGTTTCGCTCACCACGTCTGGAAATCACACCGAGAAGCTTCAGTTTCTCCTGATTCAATCTCCCTCCGCTCCTATCGTGTTGGGTCACGCCTGGCTGACTACACATAACCCTCTTATTGACTGGAGAAAGAATGTTGTTTGTGAATAGAGTGATTTTTGTGCTTCTAATTGTTTAAACACTGCTCTTTCTCCTTTGATTTCTTCTCCTCTGTTTCAGGAGGAGCCTGTAGATATCTCGGGGGTACCTAAATGTTATCATGATCTGAGAGCGGTTTTTAGTAAGTTCCGAGCGACATCTCTACCTCCACACCGCCCGTACGACTGTGCGATTGACCTTTTACCTGGCACTTCTCCACCTAAGGGTCGCCTTTACCGTCTTTCTGGTCCTGAAAGGGAGGCCATGGAAAGGTATGTGGCCGATTCCTTGTTGTCCGGCATTATTCGTCCCTCTTCCTCTCCGGCTGGGGCGGGGTTTTTCTTCGTGGAGAAGAAGGATGGTTCCCTTCGCCCTTGCATTGATTACCGGGGGCTGAACGACATCACGGTTAAGAATTGCCATCCTTTGCCGTTGATGTCGTCAGCTTTCGGTCTCTTGCAGGGTGCTACCATCTTTACGAAGCTAGACTTACGCAATGCTTATCACCTGGTCAGGATAAGGGAGGGGGACGAGTGGAAGACCGCCTTTAACACTCCCACAGGCCACTTTGAGTATCGTGTGATGCCTTTTGGCCTGTCGAACGCTCCGGCGGTTTTCCAGAGACTCGTCAATGACGTGCTGAGGGACATGGTCGACCGGTTCGTTTTCGTCTACCTCGACGACATTTTGATTTTCTCGCAGAATGAACGGGACCATGTCCATCACGTCCGGCGGGTCTTAAGTCGGTTACTTGAGAATCGCCTGTTCGCTGAGATGGAGAAGTGTGTGTTTCACGCACGGTCGGTTCCGTTTCTGGGTTTTATCTTGTCGCCCGAGGGTATTCGGATGGACCCCAGTAAGGTAAAAGCAGTTGCTGATTGGCCTACCCCGGTTAGTCGCAAGGCGGTCCAGCGATTTCTGGGGTTTGCCAATTTTTACAGACGGTTCATCCGAGGGTTTGGTCAGGTCGCTCTTCCCTTGTCGGAGCTCACCTCCACGTTGAGGCGGTTCGTGTGGTCAGAGCGGGCTCAGACTGCGTTTGATAGACTTAAGGGTCTCTTTACGTCTGCGCCCATTCTGGTTAACCCCGACCCGTCTCGTCAGTTCATTGTGGAGGTCGATGCTTCTGAGGCGGGGGTAGGAGCGATCTTGTCCCAACGTTCTGCCCCGGACGACAAGATCCATCCCTGTGCGTTCTTCTCCCGCCGGCTCAATTCCTCGGAGCGGAATTACGATATCGGTAATAAGGAGTTGTTAGCTGTTAAGCTTGCGTTGGAGGAGTGGCGTCACTGGTTGGAGGGGGCTAAGGTTCCCTTCTTGGTATGGACCGACCATAAGAACCTTGAATATATCCGTTCGGTTAAGCGTCTGAACTCTCGGCAGGCTCGCTGGGCTCTTTCTTTTGGGCGTTTTGATTTTGTCATCGCCTACCGGCCGGGTAGTGAGAATGGTAAGCCGGACGCACTTTCGCGTCAGTTCGAGGTTGAGGCTTCTCCCTCCCGGTGTCCGTTCTTTCCCCCACTCGGGTGGTGGGGGCGGTCACTTGGAGGGTGGAATCCTTGGTTCGCGAAGCTCTTGTCAACATTACTCCCCCGGCTGGTGTTCCAGCGAATCTGTTGTTTGTTCCTCAGGCGGTCCGTACCGACGTTCTCCAGTGGGGTCATTCCTCCAAACTAGCTTGTCACCCAGGAGTTGCTCGCACCTTGTCTCTTATTAAGCAACGGTTTTGGTGGTCTTCCATGGCGCAGGACGCTCACGAGTTCGTCTCGGCATGCCCGGTCTGTGCGACTAACAAATCTTCTAATCATCCCCCGGCGGGACTCCGGCATCCGTTACCCACCCCTTCGAGACCCTGGTCCCACATTGCCTTGGACTTCGTCACGGGACTTCCTCCGTCCTGCGGCAATTCCGTGGTCCTCACTGTGGTGGACAGGTTCTCGAAGGCGGTACATTTTATTCCCCTCCCTAAGCTTCCGTCTGCTAGTGTAACTGCTAGCATCGTCCTTAAGGACGTTTTCCGTATCCATGGCCTTCCCGTGGATGTGGTTTCTGACAGGGGCCCCCAGTTTGTTTCTAAGTTTTGGGCAGAGTTTTGTCGTCTCCTGGGGGCCACTGCCAGTTTATCCTCTGGTTACCATCCACAGTCTAATGGGCAGTCCGAGCGGGCGAATCAAGATCTCGAGAGGGTCCTGCGTTGCGTTGCTTCTTCTGAGCCTTTGTCTTGGAGTTCTAAGTTGACAATGGTCGAGTATGCTCACAACTCCCTTCCGGTTTCGTCTACGGGTTTGTCGCCCTTCCAGTGCTGCCTTGGTTACCAACCCCCGTTATTTCCCTCCCAAGAGGCTGACTCCTCCGTTCCATCTGCTCAGGGCTTTGTTAATCGGTGCATTCGCACCTGGAGGATTGCTAGACGGGCTCTCATTCTCGCTCGTAGACGCTACCAAACATCAGCTAATCGCCGTCGCTCCAAGGCGCCCTCTTACGTGTGCGGTCAAAGGGTTTGGTTGTCTACATCTGACCTTCCCCTTCATGTCCCCGCACGTAAGCTGGGTCCCAAGTTTATCGGCCCTTTCCCTATCACTAAGATTGTTAATCCTGTGTCAGTTCGCCTCAAGTTGCCTCCCTCTCTTAAGCGTGTTCACCCTACATTTCATGTGGCCAAGATCAAGCCTGTTGTTCGTTCCCCCCTTCAGCCCTCGACCTCTGCTCCTCCGCCTCCTAGACTCATCGAGGGGTCGCCGACATATACGGTGTGTCGACTTCTCGATGTGAGAAGGCGGGGTAGAGGTCACCAATACCTGGTAGACTGGGAGGGTTACGGTCCGGAGGAGAGATGCTGGATTCCTGCTCGGGACATTTTGGACCGCTCTCTCATTGATCAGTTCCTTCGCTCTCGTGGGTAGGTTTTGGATGCCATGAGGCATCTTTGGGGAGGAGGTTCTGTCAGGCTTTGCCTGTCGTTTTATTTTATTTTGGGTTTATTCTTATCCAGTTTGCTGTGTTTTGTCTTTTGCCTTTGTCTCACGTCTGGTAACCCATTAAGGCTCTTAGTGCTGTTGATTTCCCTCACCTGCTCCTCATTTGTGTTCCCTCTATTTCAGCTCGTTTTGCCATTCTCTCCGTGTGGCGATGTAAATTGTTTGTACCGTGGTCTTGCTGTTTATACATGGAGTTTACCTGTTCTTCTGTTCCTACATAGGATCGAGTCAGCCTGTGAGCCGGTTTTGGATTTTATTTTTTCCCTTACGGCTCTCTTTTGGTTCTCGTGTTCCTTTTTTGGATTCAGTTGGATTTTCACTCACGGAGTCTTTTTACTACGGAGTACCTGTGTTTCGGTTTGGATTTTCCTGCCTGTCTTCTCTCACGGAGGTTATTGCCGGCCGTGTCTACTTTGTTCTCGTCAGGAGTGCCCTACCGACTTACTGTTGTATGGTTGACGTTTTGCAAATAAACTGGTTTTGACTTACCTGCATCTGAGTCCTTTTGCGTACCGTGACAGGTTCTTACAAAACAAATACATAGTGTAATAATTGTGTAAACAAAGCATACTAGTTCTTATTCACTAGTAAATAATACATTATGTTTTATTGTGTTACTATATAATGATCAAATAAAGCATTGGAACTGATGATTAAGAAGAAACTTTAGTTTTGAGTTCCAAAGCACCAGGTCTGTTCATATGAAATAATTTGTTCATATTTTTGGATTTAAAGGAGTTGACATCTGACAGGGGCTCAGTCAAAAACACACAATATTTATTAATCTATTCAAATGGTTAACATTATTCAATCTCTGTTGAAATAAAATATCTAAAAACTATGACATATCATGTCCAATTTGACAAAATGACATCATTGTGTCCACTAAGAAACAACAGGGAATGGAATCCAGAGTGTTTTCAACGCATAATACACAGTGTAAGCATAATGCAATTTTATTGCAGTCAGAAAGATTTATATTGAAGCATTGGGTGGATGTTAGGACAGTCACCGGGGATCATTGCATCCAATTTCAGTATACATCAACAAACATCACTCACAGCTAATGCAACAATTCAACAAATTATTATAAACACACGTGTTTGTTTTTTTCACACTGTAAACTACTGCGTATTGAGGCCTTTACCTATACAATAAATAAAAATGAAAGTATGATATACAGAACGTAGGAATGTAACGAGTATCAGAATGAGTTTGACAAGAAGTCTTTGTCCACAGATTTTGATGACATCTTAAAGACCCCATTTTTTCCTGTTTTCGAAGCTTTGACTGTGTGATTTGTTTTTTTTTGGGGGGGGGTGTTTAACAATTGATTTTCATGTTTCTAGTTAAAAAAAACTTTATATTTCACATATTTGAAGTTTATCGTCCACAGCTGTCTCACTGCTCAGGAAACAACTGGATTTCTTCCGGTTTCTTCAAAGTCCCGCCTTCCGAAACGCTCTGATTGGTAAAGCTGACCAGGTCTGTAGTGATTGGTTTCCCGCTTAGAGCGTGTGTGTGAAGATGTCCCACCCATACCATGTTAGTGAGTTCCGCTCCTCAAGCTGTTGTGATTGTTCGGTCCCCCACTCAGTGCACGTGAATTCATAAGCTTTGGCTTTTAGCAATAAACAGTAACAATGGCGTCAACTTAGCTTAAACAGTTTAAATCTTGCGGAAACGATCGAAGTGTAACGGAGGTCTACTAGTGCATACGCAAACGTCAATCTTTGTTAGAGATCGCGTTTTTGCTACTATGGCGAGGGAATTGACACCAGACAGAATGGCGTCAGACCATTGTTAGTTTAGCCTTTTTATATCGGACACGGATAATGAAACAAGCAGATTGACTAGGAGACTGCAAGCAGGACTTCATAGGACGTTTCATAGAAGTGTTTTAGACAGAGGTATGCACACACACACAATATCAGTGTATTTGGAAGCTGTTATTTGACCGTTGGTTATCTTACAATGTGTGTAGCTGAATTCTTATTACCAGCTGTAGGACTGTGATGAAAGTGAAAGTAGTTTAGCGCGTAGCTCAGTCCAATGTTTTCAATTTCTGAAAACCGAACACTAAACCATTGGCTTTTCCACTTCTCTGAGGAAGGCCTCGCCTCTTTTTTGGCATATTCCTTTGGACGGAGGGTATTAAAAGCAGTCGGAATACTGCTATCATGTACTCGGGAAGTAGAGGACAGTAGTCAATTCCAGCCGTTCTCTGTAGTGTTTGAAAAGTGAATTTTGTTAAACACAATATCTTGCTTGGCATTTAACTTTGAGCTTTATCTTTTTGCAGGTACTAACGTTTGAAAATGCGATCGTGGGGAATGGCCGCTTTAATAAAACGGAAGTCTACGATATGTGTTTACGATAAAATACTTCCTTTTGATGTTTTGAATGTTTTGCATTTTCTTCATGTGTCATCTGCATCTTCATGAGACAGCACTTTATTGAACATGATGGTAGTTTACCAAAAAATGCATATAAAAGGAAAATAAAGCCAATAATGTGCGTGTCTATGTAATTACTATATATGTTTATGCAGTTGTCGACCACTAAAGAGTTAGTGAATGGAAGAAGTTTGTCTATTCTTTCAAATCCTTTTTACCCCCCAAGTCTAATTGGAAACAGGCAACAAGAGCTAAACAACAACAGGCCTGGGAAACAGATTTTGGCTTCGATGGTCTCGTCCGGATAATGCCGGGCAACATTTTTTCTGGATTTACTCATCTCCTGTTGGTCAATTCTCTTAAATGTTTTTTTGTTGGAATCCACTTGATTTTAACTTCACCAAAGACATGCCAAATTCATGCTGTAAATCAAAATTAAATGGTAACTAGGAAAAAAATATTTTGATTTGGCCTATTTCTTAAAGGCAAATTTACAAATCGGGAGGAGTGCAGAGGAACTAAGCAGAAAGGTCATGCAGAATGCAATCCGTGTGTAGCTCTGGGATCAGTTGCTTCATAGGAATTTTATATAATGTTAATACAAGAACTAAGATCTGATTTACTCTTCAAAATATACTGTGGATGACTGATGTAATAATAGCAATAAAAGGCTATATAGTGACTAAAAATGACTTGCATGAACCACAGATTGCATGCATACGGTGTTACCTGTTAAATTGCGATGTTTTTGTATAGATGGTGCAATTGATAGAGCTAAACTCAAGTGATGAGCACTGGAATCTGTAAATGTGATTACTGTTGTTACCCTGCCATCTACTGGTCCCCCATCTCGCCGTCTCTCTCTCTCTGAGCGACAGTCGTCTCGCTCTCTCTCATGCTCTTATGGGTCATCTCTGCAGAAAGCACCGGAAAGAGAAAAGAGAGCGATTGTTATCGAAAAATAAGCATGGTGTTTGAAAGGGAATTTAATTGAGGCATTTGTTATATTTGAAAAGGTGAATTCCTCTGGGGCGACAACAGGAAACTCGACCCATTTCATAGCCTCAGACATTAATAAAGAATGGCATCTTTTGACTTTAGCTTTCAGACCACAACCTTAAACGGGCTAAATATAGGGGCAGACACAGTAATTCCCTCCACCTTGGGGGATGAGATGCGGGACAGGACTACGAAACGGTCTCCAATTAGCAAAGCAGGGGACCCGAATGCAGACGTACACAAACACACAAACAAACACATCGACAGACATATAGACACACACTCTCCCAGCCCTAAAGGGAACGTTAGGGTCTTTATTCTTAATTTTTGTTCCATTAATAATCCAGAGAGGTTTGATGGGGAGTCTAATAGGAGACATCCGGACTCTGCTCTTGTCACTAATAAAAAAATAGGAAGCGAACAATGTTTTTGTCTGGCGCATGAGAAAACCCACTGGGGCGAGATGCAGGAAGGGTCGCATGCTCCTAAATATTTTTACTTGTCTTCTAACTGTAGGATTACAGCTTTTTTTCGCTCATTCAGAGGAAAATGTTTATCTTTAAGAACTTTGTTTTAGACAAAGTATGTTTTAATGTATTTGTGTATTTAACCCTTGCGCTGTAAACCCAAGCAACATTTTTTGGGGAATAACCTTTGGCACAAATCCTAAGAAAAGTCAAAAAAATTTGTACATTTTCTTTTTTAATTGTTTTGTTAAAGAACATGTTAACTTAGACATGAAGTATACATTATTGTTAATTGTATGCACATTCCGAACGAGTATAAGAAACATTTCTTGTTCTATCTTGTCAGGAACATCATCTTCATCTCACTGGCACATGATGCAGCATTTCCACTGAATCTAGGATTCTTTGCTCACCACACCAGAACTGAAACTATTTGACAGAGTGAAATAGTCACGACAGCATCTGCAGAAGGTTATGTGCTGTGACAGTTTGATCTGTAGATGTCCGTTGGGTGTTACTGTGGGATAGATCAGTGTAAATGATCACAAACGCTCCCAGTGTAATAGAATGTCCCGTGAGTAATGTCACTGTCAATGGACACAAGATTAAAGTAAAGGTCAGTAGAACTCTTTTATTATGGACGTCATGATGACATTGACCTGGTGCCGAAGTGAAGAAATGACAATGCACATGCAGTGCGTGCAGTGAGTATTCATAAAGCGAGACAGATTGAGGTATGTGGCTGTCGTAGATCAGGCTGATGTGAGGAAACAAGCAGGAAACAGCAGGAAGTTTGTTTATAGCTAATGAAAAATAACAACGTGCTTCTGAGCGTCTAACTAAGAAGGAAACAATATGAACAAGCTTTTGTTCATCTGATGCAAGTCATTAGGCAATTTTGGCAACCCTGTTAGCACAATTTGGGGTAATTTATATGTAAGTATAATTTATATGTTGTTGAAACTTCCTAGCAATAAACATATACATGAACACTACAATTAACATCCAAAAATGAGAAATATGTAATCAGTCCTCCCCCGAGTTGCCCAAACCTGTATCTATTTCTTTGCTAGGTTGTACACAAAGAAAGATATTTGAAAAAAATATGTTAACTGAGATTTCAGGGGCACCATTTACTTCAATAATAGACAAAAATATTGTATTTATATATATATATATATATATATATATATATATATATATATTGCTCTGTTAAACACAAAGAATATTTTGAAGAATTTAGGAAAACAATCAGTTCTGGGCACCTCAGTTGCTAGCATTTTATCTATTTATCTATTATGTTTAGACATGACATTAGCACTAAGCATGTCGTACTTCTTACACATACATACTGTACTTTTATGTGTATAATTTATATTGTTAACATAGATTGTTTGATTATTGTATGGGATTTGCAGCATCATACATTTTAATTTTACTGTGAGATGGATAATGAAACATTTACTTTGTAACTGTCTGTCTTGTGTCTAATAAAAAATTCTTGTTGTTCATTCTCTCCCTTACTTAGTAGCTTAGCCTTGTAAACGAACGGTACTGTTAAGTTTGGTAACCAAATGTTTATATGCTCTCCTACTTGTAAGTCGCTTTGAATAAAAGCGTCTGCCAAATTAATAAATGTAAATGGACTTGTCCTGAACCTTAGTTTTTATTAAGGCTTCAATGAGATGACTGACCCTGGTATATGGCACAAAGGCTATTTTAGTGGAGTAGAGGTTGTCTCTGGGTGCGAAAGCAGTCAGTACAGATGTTATTAAATTGATATATAAATATTAAGTGATCTGGAAAAAGCCATCACATGACAAAATTGTACATATTACAGGTTTTGATATCATATGAAAGCTCTCAAGCCCTTTCCATTTGTTAAAAACATTTACATTTACGTGTAGTTATTTAGCAGATGCTTTTATCCAAAGCGACTTACAGTGCACTTATTACAGGGACAATCCCCCTGGAGCAACGGGGAGTAAAGTGTCTTGCTCAAGGACACACTGGTGGTGGCTACTAGGATAGAACCAGCAACCTTTTGATTTACCAGTTCAGTGGTTTAACCCACTAGACCACCCACTCCATAAAAACAATTTGTAAATTAAATAAAAACAGTTTTGGAAAGGGCTTAATAGCTTTCATATGATACTAAAACCAGTATTTTTTATTTCACCATGTGATGGGTTTTCCCAGATCATATCCCAAATGAACAAAAATAATTTTGATAAACAATTGGCTTAAGGCCTACTTATTCAGAATCTGAACACACATCAATCGCCGATTTCCCCTTTTGTCGTCCCATACCCCCACATCTATCGGGAGCAGACCGGAGATTTTTTAGCTGTATTTTTTTATTTCAGCCTCTGATAATGAAGGTTTGGACTGCTGTAGTGCACCTAAATGAAGATGAAACCACAATTAGCACACCTTTTAAGACATTAAAATATACCTAACATTTTTCAGCAACCATCACTTGTACATAGAAGTTAATGCAAGTTGCTGCTCTTAAATGTTTATTAACACTAAGATGTTCCCAGGTTTAAATAAGTATCTGTTAAATTTAGAAATGTGCACTACTTGCAAATATTTAAGAGTTGTTAAATGTTTTAAATGTGTCAGTTTACTAAGATAAGATTGTAATTTAAGCATTACATGTTTAATTTACTTAAAATGTAGCATATGTTGATAGACACTACATCCTCTAATCATACAAGAAAAGTAATGTAGTACCTATTATAACACGACATAGCCGTGTTTTCCAAAGGCCTTCTTCATTCCTGAGCCATCCATATTCATTGTTGACATCAATTTGTTTGTAAGAATTCTGAAAAAAAAAGACAACCATATCAGTATTCAATGATTGTTAAGATTGTTGAACAATACAACTAAGTGACCAGAACAGCTGAGAAGTTTTCCTTTGAGCACAGTAACACAAATTGTCATTGAACCAGCTTTTGGTACCTTTAGTAGTGTGGGCTGGTCCTGCTTGACACAGTGGACCATCTACCAGGACATTTTAGAACACTTCATCAGTGTGTATCAAATTATGAATTATAATTATGGGTGTTTCGCTTTGTCGCATAGCATCGGTAAAGAGATTCAAATGAGGGCATTTTTATTTTATCCGAATATTAATTGCAAAACTAACATTACTCACTGACATTTCTAAATCGTTAACTCAACGTTACACGCTTAATGGATCGCACATTAACATTACCTCAGAAATCTTCACGGTACTTCTGGCGGGATATTTCAACTCACCAGATTCTAATATATCGCCAAGTCATATATTTCATCAAAACACAATCTTCTAGGTTTTCAAAGTTACCCAATATATATCGTATTTTTTATTTCATGAGATGTTTATTACTCACCTGATAAAAAGCGACAACCTTCTCCAATGCTTCGACCGCATAGCAAACACTGGCCTCTACGCAAGACGTGATGACGTACGTTTCAACGGTCAACGTAGTAAATCCTCCAAATATTTTTATAAATTTTATATTTTTACGTGTATGTATAAAATAATATGTTATACTACATTTGCATCAAATTTCACACAAAAAATAAATTAATTGTTGTAGTCCATTCACTAACTTCAGCTGCTGAGAAACCCGGAAATGTGAAATAGGCCATGGCGCCGTCTACAGGTGGTATTAAGAAATACATAAGACAGATAATAAATGGGCATTAAAATACAGAGAATGAATGGGCATTGTAGGCCCAACATTTTTCATAATAAAATTAATGATTAATTAATGATTATTAATAAAAATTAAGGAAAAATAAAAATTTATAAAAAATAATAAAAAAGTTATAAGAGTTTTTTGACTAAAATGAACATGAAGTTGTAATACTGTAAAAATGGTACATACATTATAAGGTATTACAATTTTATGAGTATTTTCAATTACAGCAATGTTTTTCTAATTTTACAGTAATATAATATCACTATAAATAACAAAAATAAGGATACATAATACTTTATGTGGGGTTACAGCAAAAATGCTGCTTTTGTTTTTAATATTTTAAATTGTAATTACATCTGAATGTATTATTGGCAAATCAGTATATTTTCTTGTAAAATTTAACAATCACTGTTTCCTTTTATTTCAGCATGAGTATTTACATACTTTTAAAAAAAGTGTTTTTTACCACAGAAGTTACAGCAGTCCACTTTCATGTACAAATCCAACAACTGCTTCAAAAGATGTGACAAATAGATGCATTTTGAGGGGCCAGTTAGAAGAAAAATGCTATTTCAACTGGATTTACATTGATGTCAATATGATGTCAATACAACATCAAATGAATGCCTATAATGCAACGTTGATTTGACGTCATTTCAATGTCAAACATATTGGGCTATACTTACATTAACCAATTTCAGTATGGGATAAACCTCATATTTTCACCTCATTAAAAACCTTGAAGAATTTAATGTATGATTTGAATTTGAAATGATGTGGTGCACCATCTTGATCAAATCTTGTCTGAAATTTGACGTCAAATTGACATCGAGGTGCCCGCTGGGTATGCATTCTTTTGTAAAAATCGTTTTATTACGCGTAATTCTTATTCTTATTTTTTGCAGTAGAACACACCGCTATTTTATAATGGTGAGCTCCGTTGTCTTTCTCGTGGATTAGCATTATCGCGGCTGTTTCACGAAAATCCACACGTTTTTTTTTCTGCAGAGCCATCGGTACCATACGGTTCGCGTCTCGTTGATTTTAATCGTTGATGTTAATCAAGCACTTTATTTGAACGCAACTCATTTCATGCGTAGCATACTCTGAATTTATCGGAAGGGAGACAGAGAATGCACTGAATCTATCCTACCCTTTTTTATGACGCAGATGTAACGTTTCTTCTATTGCTTGCTTGAGCTGCCTGAATGGAGGTTTTTGTCCGCACCCAGGTTATTTTGCAATGAGCGGGAGATTCGATTAGTCAGCCCGGCCGCGCACGTGCGCAGCTTAAAGGGAACATTGGTTGTAATATTTATTTTCCCATTTTAAGCTAAACAAGTCATTAAACGAACAGGATGGACTGACGAAATCATACAGATCTGTGTTTATTTTAATAATGGTAAGGTTTTCTTTAATCTTTCTAAGTCTTGACTATTTTGTATACCGTATCCGTGTAATTGTCGTTATAAAAGCAATCTCTTTCGGGTTTTTCCTGCAACCAGGATGCGCGCGCATGCTGAATGTTCACAAACTTATTAGCCTATAGTATAATGAGTACATCGCTTACGATGAAAGCGTCTGCCAAATGCATGAATGTTAATTTAAACATACATGTACTGTAGTGTTTTTGGAGGCTGTTAAAGTCTAAAAAGAAAGAAATCCAAATATATCACAGATTTTTATATTAATGCATTTTGCAGACAAGTTTCTCCAAAACGACTTATATTGCATTATACTATACATTTTGCCTCTAAGTATGCAATCCCTGGCATCAAACCCATGACCTTAGTATTGCTAACGCCACGCTCTAACCACTGAGCCATATTTTTATAATAAAATCATGTTGATCATTTAAATAGAGCCAAAATCACATACAAAAGAAAGTGTGTAAATGATTGATTTCAACCTTATTGTCAAAATGTTGACTTTATTCTCAAAATAAAACAACTTTGATATAATTATTAATTATGTAATATATAAATAATGATATATTATTATTTATTATTACTTATTGTAATCCTTGCTCACTTTATGAGATTATCCATTAAAAGGTTTACGTTGAGATTGTTTTCAATGCAGCTACATCTTTACACTTGTGAGATCGCAACTTATTAATATGTTGCTCTAAAGAAGCTCTAAAACACAGTTGTCCATTACCTTTGTAATGTTTTGATATTCCTCTAGAATGCATGATGTAAAGAAAAATCCTTATCCTTAATATTTTATAAAAAACACTTTATATTTGTTGAACACAGTTCCCTATCAAACTTAAAATTTCATAAGTGAGCCATGTCATCTCATTGCACACACATTGCCAAATGCAACACATCTGTGATTTTCACTGCTGATAAGATTATAGTTTAAGGTATCGGCCATATTTTGTTCTTCTGTGTTGGTTGGAGTAATATTCCCATTTGCTGTAGCTCAGTGCATCTCACAGTAAGCCATACAGCTGTAGGAGTCTTTTAGCACTAATGCAGCAGGCATAAATATATTACAGCCTCATCATCTCTCCATTTATACAGGTGTCACCGTCTGACTCGATTTCCAGAGAGCGCAAGTTTTACTTTGCCAGGCGATTGAAGTCGCAACATTATTATAAGAGCAAAATGTATTCATGATAGCACGAGTCCAACTGGCCCCACGGCTTTGTAATAAAATACGGGCCTCTTTATCAAATTTAACAGATTATTGGAAACAGGTTGTACACATGATTTGACCATGACATGAGGAGGCAAGGCCTGAGGACTCTCTTCTCATTTTCATCCTCTCGTATCTCTCTCTCTCTCTCTCTATCTCTCTCTCTATCGCTCTCTCTCTCTCTCTCTCTCTCTCTCTCTCTCTCTCTCTCTCTCTCTCTCTCTCTCTCTCTCTCTCTCTCTCTCTCTCTCTCTGGCTCTTTATGCATCATGCTCTCTGATTTTGGAGGATGTCTAAATAACAAAAGTATGACAGAAAAACTTTGTGCTCTGCTTCGGGCTGGATTCTTTTTCTTCAATCTCATCACAGATTAACACCAAACTGTTATAACAGACCCATTACATGGTCTTCTGGTTAAGGTACAGGTACAAGACAAATCTTAAGTAGCAGAAGGTACAATGCTGGTTTTTAAAACATTCAAAGAATACATTACAGTGAGTCCGACATGCTCTTAAATCAATATTTATCCATCTGATTTATCGTCAATATTCCAAGCGGTGAATTTACTAAACAGTTTCACAACTTGATCATCACACTTGCTTATATTTTTTGCTCTAACTTGGCACATTGCAATAGTTTACAAGACAGCTTACTACTATCCACAACTATGTGACAGTTGTGTTGTAAAATGTGAAATGTGAAAAGGCAACTTGGCGATGCAGTCTGTTACCCCTTCACTGATTTAAAGAGATTATTCTGCAGTATACCGATGTATCTTCTTCATGCTCATTTCTCCAGATGATGTTTCCCAGAACCCTGTGAAGTTGAGATGACACTTCCAGTTGCCCAGCCCCGGGGCAGATCAGGGGCAGGGGATAAACTGTCACGCTGGAGGGGTTTGAGAAGCTGTCTCATGTGTCAGGATATTACGCTGCTATGAGGCGTTTCAGAGCGATCCTATGCTGTGAACGTTCAACCCAGTGCGGTCTCACCTCTTCATGTGGAATTGGGATAACAATGCCGCATGTAAGATGGAATGTAAGTGATCTTCTCTGTGCAGTATATCACACTCACTCTGCATTTATGCGTGGAATTGCTGGAAACTGAACATATAAGATTTGTTTTATTTTTGTAGTATTTTCATTTTTAGTTATTGAAAGTTCCCTGCTAAACATCCACATACATTGTGGAACAATGTGGATAACCCTAATATTCAGATTAGACAGACTATCCAGATTTTATGACACACAAATACATAAATGTTGTGTGTGCAACAATATGAGGTAAAATGTTTAATTTATTTTTGTGAATAAAACATTTCATGTCCCTCAGTGTATTTGTGTCCCATGCACAACTGCTGTGTATGAATGCTATTTATAGTCATACATTTCCAGTAACATTTTAGATTTAAATTCATCAACTCAGATATTTCAAAAGCTCATATCTAAATGTTAATAGCAGGTTGACATCAGCTTGTATCTCTTGGCCCTGAAGCTTATAAGACTCAATATTTATATACATCAGAGAGAGAGATCTCCTACATTTGCATAAACCTATATACAGTAAACTGTACATACAGCACAAACCAGATAAAAATGCTCACCACTTGTAAACTGAATGAATAACTAAAGGATGAGTTATATTTTGACCAAACATTTTTTTTTTTTATAATGATGTTCACGGATAAATCATTTATAATAAATACTTCACCAGTGTTTAAAACAATTAGAATGATTTTTTTATTATTTCATGCCGACTTTAAGCACCTTTAGCACCTGTTTGAGTACAATGTTTATGATGTTATATTATCGTAACAGTGCCAAATTGTATCAAAATAATATTTTTTTAAATCAAACAATAAACAAAACGTAGCCGATAAGAGGCAAAGGAATGCTAATACCTAAAAAGCAAATATCAGAAGTAAAAAGAAGCTTTTGTCAAGACAAAAAGGATGTTAATTGTTGACTAACAATTAATAAGGTTCGGGAGAATGCAGAGCATATAATTAAGACCGGCTGGTTCGCAATCAGCAATCATAGACTCTACCCTATCAGCTCAAGCGAACCAGCACATATGTAGACAAGATTCTTACCTGAAGCCATCTCTTATGGATTACACATCCCACCACCTCCCTGGCGCCTCTACTTGAGCTCTTGTTGTTAACAGGACTCCAGGGGGTAAGTTCTGGGTTCGGCCATTGCCGAGCTTGGCGCACTCGCCCCTATTGGGGGGGTGGGAGCGTTCCGGGTTCGGATGGAACCGGCGAGCTCGGAACCCGCTCCCAGGACAGCACGCCAAACGTGCATACTTTAATTACCCCTGCTATCTTCATTATCTGCTCAGGTGAACTCATCAATGTAATGAATGATATAATTTAATTTTTCCATTTTTATTCATGGTTATGTTGAGTATGTTAAGTTTATATTCTATCATGAACACACAAACCAACACTCACCTGTTGCCAAGAAAACCGGAGCTTCAGTGGCTAGTTTTAGACTTGGGGGCAATTCAGGTAAAAAATAAAGTAAGGAGTGAAAAAGAGAAACGAGACAATTGTTCCACTTGATGTTAATTTTGATGCTGTGACAGCCTGAGACTAGTGAGAAAGATGTGTGCTCATTCCACATTTTAATGAGAGAACACTGAGATAAGGAGAGAGAGAGAGAGAGAGAGAGCTATGTGTGTCTGTTATAAAAAGCGTGAGGAAGCGCTAGCAGGCATCTCGTTTATCACGCAGGTTTAGCATGCATATGTGGAAATGAACGACTCTGTTATCAGCTAGTCTGCCTGAGCTTTAGTGTACTGCCATTTATTGTGTGTAAATGGCAAACTGTCAGGACCTGCGAGTCACTGATTTATCGGCCGCTGCCGTCCTCTCTAACGGCTATGAACTAACATTCACAAACCACCCAGAGCTACTCTGATCTTTGGCTAAATGGTGAAAAAGTGAGTGCAAATGTTCTATTTAAAGGTGACGCTTATAATTTCTGGACCACTAGCGCCACAAAATGCTACTACAGTCAGTTTGGCTTGCTTCGACAAAGCTGGACATAACCGACATTGGCTCACACTTTTTATGTTGAATGACTTTGCAGACTTCAACTAAATAGTATTATTAATAATAATAAAATGAACAAATTTTGTTTATTGTGGTAAGGTGCTGCAGTAAATACATGCTCAGAGAATACAATTCTTAACAAAACCGTACTAACTGTAGAACTTAAGTTAAGATTTGTTTTGCGATCCTACTTTCCTGCAGTTCTTTAATATCAATGAACATCATGTGTAATGAGAATGATAATTTCAGTGTGAATTACAGAGTTATGTTGAGTGTTTGTATGACTCCTGGCGTGGAGGAGTGTCTATTGTCACGTCAAAACGCATGACAGAACATGTTCAGAGGGTCTCAAACGCTCTAATGAGCTAATCTGACCTGTCAAATATGAAACAAAACCATAAAAGAGAGCAGCCTGATAACTGTCAATCACCTGTACAAGACTTCTCGAGCAGTTGGCCCAGCTCGAGGCGTTTTCACACACAAGAAGAAAGAAAAACACATCTCATATGCACTGAAAGGCCCCAGACGGAGTATACTTTATTCATGCTTCCTTACTGAGTTCAGCAAACTCCATTTCTATGTCTCTCTGTTTGATATATGTGAGTGGTTGGCGATGAGTGGATGTGATCAAACATACAATATCATGCCATGAGACACACGTGTCCAAAAAGGCAGTGGAGACAGAAACGGAGTGCATACAGTACAGTAAACTACTGCAGAGACTTCATTTTTTTGGCAGTACTACCCAGCAGAAATGTTCACTCATTAATCTTTCTCATGCTTTTAATTATTCAACAAAAAGTCACATTGTGACAGTCACATTAAATCTGTCATATGTAATGACTGCTCGATGAATTTTGCTCAAGAAAACACGAAACTGCTTTAAGCCCTGTAGTGTGCAATAAAGCGCTTCGGGGAGAAGCTCTGAGTCTGTCAGAAAGTAATTACAGACTTTAAACTGACAGCACATGTGAATTGTGTAATGCTGTAATGGATTCAGATAAACTCTGTACAATTTAGAGAATATTTCTGCAAACTGTTATGGTAATTCCTATTCTCATGTTAGCTGTAGATTAGTAAATAATAAATGAACTAGTTGCATTACATATGGTCCAAATAACAACTTGCTATGTGAAATTTTAAGCAGTTTATATGACTTGTATTAAAACTGGACAGTGACCAATGTCATTTTCTGCATTAAGAATATTGCAAAATGATCTGCAATGTTATTATAAAAACACTTTGTTGCAGAATACAGTTATACCACTTAAAATGTTCTACAATTATTTGAATTGATTGGGAAAATAAACTGTCAAAGTGGCTCGCTAATACAGATTACTTAACTCTATATCCCCAATTGATGAGATTTTGCGTCATTTGTGACATGACGGTTCCCAAAATTGAATTTCTTTTTATCATTTATCACAAGACTTGATAAGATTTCCAGCTGTTCATGTTTTCCCTGTTATAAAATGAAATTATAGATCATATACATACAGTACAGCATTTCTAAATACAAAATAAGCATCTGCTCTCATCATCATTCCAAATTTTATCTGGAAACACAATTTTCAATTTTTTAAGAAAACGACATTCAGGAAGAGATAAAAAAGAAGGATATCAAATGATACGTTTTAGGCAATTTCTCTGTTGTCTTGTTTGACATATTATATGTTTATACTGATAAAAGAAAATATTCTGAGCGCTATGAAAGTTTGGGGAAAATGCTTACGCTGGCTGGCAACTATTAAAAACCTCTGGCAGGGACAAAAAAATGAAGTGTACTCTATGAATACAGATCACAGCTCATCTAAATTAACTCAAGCGGTTTCTTGACTCACAGAACAAACATTGTTGGTTAAAACCAGTACAGGCCTGAAGTTATCCATGATTAAGTGTTATTTATAATGACTTACACTGATGATTAATGATAATTCTATAATGCACATTTATGCGATACATAACGTGTGTTTAAATGAACCACAATTATCTGAGTTCATGCTGTAATTAAATTAACATACAGTAGTGTTGAGCAAGTGTTTGACCGAAGCAATTCTCTGGGGTTTGACGAGTTTTAGAAGAATTTTATTTCAATTCCTAAAGGAGTTTGACACTCAAGGTCATTTAGAGCTTGAACAATATAAATGTCACTGGGTCAAGATCACAAACTCTCACTCTAGTTAATAAGGAAAAAGTGAAACAGACAGTGTTGTTCGTATTATTGCAACACAGGTTAATTATTAAACTTGGCAAGAGAACAGTCGGCATCAGAGAGGTGATCCAGTTTCATCCAGTCTGACACCTATGAAACTGCAAACATTTACAGATTCCCTCATGTAATTAGCCTCCGTACACTATTCATTTATTTGAAGCTTGTGCTTTCTAAACCGGCTTAATTATATACTTACACTTAATTATATTTGGTTTGTTTTAGAGTCACAGATGGAAAAACATATTTATTTTGGGAGATAAAAGTCCACCTGGGACAGAGGGAGATCTCAGCAAGGCTGCAAGACGTCTGGTAGGAATTTACTGGATTAGCTCAGTCACTAAATGTGAGATGAACCGTGTTGTCAATCAGCCCGAGGGCACACAAAGAGAGCTCGAGCTGTCAATCAAAGCCTGGCCTTCAATCGCTTCATTCACAAAACCCTTTAAAATGGATTTATGTTGATGAGCGTGACATCTCAGAGCACCAATTCCTATTCTGTATTATCTACAGTTTTTGTTCAATCTTGAAAAGAAAGACAATCAAAACGAATCTTTTAAATCACATAGGTTTAATAACGTGTTGCACACTTGATGTCCACATGTTTGTCTGAAGTGTTTTTAAAATATTGTTTCAGTGCGCTTACAAACAAAAGCCTTTAGCTTTTTGTATGGCTCTAAATTACACCAGCTTGTTTTAATGTATTTCTCTTTGATATAATTATTAAATGTGTTCTTTTGCCAAAAAAATATTTTTGATAAGCTAATTAATTATGTATAAATTGAAATCATTACCAAAGCAAAAAGGAAAAAAGCTGATTCAAATGTAAAATGTTTTTTAATTGTGAGAGAGTTCATTACAACATTTTGTTTGTATAAATAAAAAAGTAAGTAAGGCTAAATAAACAAGTTATTTTGCAGGTAAATCAATGTTGATATTCTTATAATTTTATAAAGTTCAAAAAATTGTGAGAGCATGTACATTGTTCAAAATCTCATTTTAAAGATAACAAAGCTTTCATGAGAGGTTGTTTAAGTTTTTCTTGTAATGCACTCACAATCCTTAAGAGAAATATTTTTGTTCACCAGAATATAAATACCAAAGAATATATATATTTATATATATTAATAAATATATGTGTTTATGTATCTCAAATGTATTTTATTTGAATGTTGCTTTACATGTGCTATTATCAACAATTGGATTTGTCCTGACATTTCGGATTAGCTAGTCTGTCGTTCTGATCTTTAAAACGTTGAATATTGTCTAGTTTTTGTTTTATTTTAGATGGTATTGTGGTTGTCAATATACAGCAACCTTTACAATGATTTACCTATTGAGAATCAATAGAAATATTTACCATATAGATTCATGATGAAGCGCTTCTGAACAGCAGGATGTCCATCATTTGCGTGCTTTACAAACGCATTCATTCAGGGAGGGAAAAAAGACACGAAAAGGTCCAACCCAGTGGGTTTGTGTAGCACTGTTGTGTATTCCACGCTGCAGTGTTTGGAATTCGTTGTGCGCAGTCATTGGTCTTACAGATCTGTGTGTGACACTTTATGTCCCCGAGTGCAGTCTATTTAGCTGCAGTTCTGATCAGCATCTTTATATTCTATCAGCCCAGGGCTGCAATTTCTGCAGGATGCTTTTATAAATGAGCATAATCAGAGGTGAGCCGCCATTCTCTGATTGCAGCTGGAAACGGAGCTGAAAAACTTTACTGGATTATCATGCCACTTGAGAACCAAACATACGCACACACACACAAACATACTACCACTGGCCTACAATGCAGTCCTTTTGCTATTGGCATTCTGCGCCTGCACTTTGTCTTATTTCACTAAAATAATATAATTGTCCCTCATTTTATTGCTTGTAAAGCCATCTCCTTACTGCAGGCAATGTAGGTGATCAATGTACCGTCTAAATGAATCAATTCTTGCAGGAATACTGTTTGTTTGGAAAATGATCCTGACCAGGACAGGGGGACAATTGTGCTTGTATTAGTTTAGTGGCTTGGGTTTTCATGTTCGCCCACAATGCATCGGAAATGACTCCATTTTTCATTTTATGAGTATTTTATACAGCAGCCTCGCCATGTAATACACTGTATAAGTCATTACTTAAATAGAATAAATAGACGTGTTTGTTAGTCTTGGCGTGCCGCGAGCCCGTCGGCCTCCACTTGAGCTATGAGAGGAAATAAAACCTTGGTGAAACCGCGTTGAATCGCCATCCTTTTCACAGAGACGCTTATCAAAGTGGTTTAAAATTGTCATTTTGCCTGATGCTTCGTCTTGTGTTAATTCTGCTGCTTATATTGGAGGACTTTGGAAGAGGTCTTCCCTCCCAACCCTCATTTTTGATGCACAAAATGTTTCTTCTTTAAGTAGCATCGCTTAAGGTCCTGCATTTCAAATTGGAATTAAAATGACTGCATACACTTATCATCTTTGCTATCAAGTGACAGATGAATTTTACATTTACATCTAGTCACTTAGCAGACGCTTTTATCCAAAGTGACTTACAGGTGGGGTAAGCAATGGAAGCAATTGGTAGAGCATAAGGAAAACAAAAGTATAAGTGCAATCAAAAAAGAAGGCTGGTCTCATATAACCTAACGCAGTATGCAGACCTAAGTTATAGTTTTTTTCTCTTTTTTTTCTTTTTCTTTTTTTTAATAAAGAGTAGAGAAGAAATAGAAGTCAGAACTGATTAGTCAGGTGTTGGGGGAAGAGATGTGTTTTCAGACGTTTCTTAGAGATGGCTACAGAATCTGCAAATCTTGTAGCAGGGGGCAGATCATTCCACATAGGTGGAAACTTTCCGGAGAAGGTAGGTGAGAGAGATTTTTTACCTTTTTGAGATGGCACCACAAGACGTTGTTCGTTTGCAGAGCATGGGGATCTGGCGGGTACATATGTCTGTATTAGCGATTTCCTTCACAATATTGGTCAATTGTTGAAACTTGACGCATTAATTGAGAACCACTGATACAGGCTAATAAATATAAACAGGCTAATAAAATGTGACCCATTCTGTAAAAACCTCTCATAAGATATCGAGCATCATAAATAAAAATAGACTTGGGAGGGTTAATAGCTGGGTGCAAAAGAAAAATACATACATATGGAATGAACTTTAATAACGAATTTAATAATAATATATCTTACTTATTGAATATAAAATGTTAAAAACAGAAGTTTAGCATTATTCATTAACAAACCTAAATAAAACACACAAACAAAGTAAAATTGACACACAGATGCTTCTGATACTCTACCAAGCTGACACTGTCTCAAATGTATTGGCTAATATGTTTTTGATTAATAGTAACTGTTTTTATTATTGTAATTTGTGTGAGCTAAAGCATAAGGTAAAACTTTACTTAAGTAAACTGTTACCCATTCATTAGTATTGAATCATCACATTATCATATTATTCTTTGTGTTGTTCCCCTTATGTAATATACATATTTTATTATTTTACAGATTAATAAACCAAATAAATCATTTTTAAAACGAGTAATGCTTAATATAAGGATTTTAATTTCCCAAACGGCAAGACATTAAAGTGCAAAAGGCTTAGTGAATAGAAATGAAGGTATGTTCATGACATTCGTTCCCCCATGTGATTTGTTGTGGTTATGTGAATTTCTCCTTCAATGTGCTTAGTGATTTTCTTTGGGTTAGAATCTGACCATGTTGCTGTTTTTCCATTAAGTTTATAGGAAAGAATAAACAATTGTCAAATAGATATTACATATAAGTAATATGGTAATACAAAGATCACACCTAAAATCACACTTATTATGTTTTGCCATTCAGTTAAAGTCATCTGCATAAATGAGCATATTGGCCAGGTCTATGCAACCCATTTTTATAGTTTACTAGTTGTCATTGATTGATTTTACATTGTTACAGTTATACAGTGAAAACATTTTGTCTCTAAACAAAACCAATAGACAGAACATGTTTACAAAAAAGGCTTTAAGAAACTATAAGTGGATTAGACAAAAATGTTGAATTGATCTTAGTGTTAATTTGATATTAATATTAAGCATATTATTGAGTATTATCCATAATATTCACACATTATGTTTATTAGTATTTTGCTTTCTTTTACTAGTTTACTAGTTTTATTAGGCTTGATCAAGTAGCCACACAGAGCCAATGTCAATTTCCCTCTCTCTCTCTCTCTCTCTCTCTCTCTCTCTCTCTCTCTTTGCATGTGCGTGCATGGATGCGTGTGTGTTTGTGTGCTTCAGCCTCTGCGCCGGGCCGTTCACTCACTCATGGAGTAGCGCAGGAAGTGAAACTGTAACTCAGAGTTCACATGTAATTGGTTACGGTCACGCTACCCAAACAGGAAGGAATCTGTAACTGATTAGAATTCTTCCTCCTGCAATAATAGTCCCAAAAATTAATTATACTCCGGCTCTATTCTCACTATTGCTTTTCCTGTTTTGAAGCTGTTTTATAGAGCACAAATCCCTAGACAACAAAGCCGAGTTTTCAATTACGAGCGGAGTCAAATGAGGCTGCTAAGCCAACGGACAGACATCCATCACCAAACAGACAAATGCACAAATCAGAATCCAGCCAAAACGCACCCGATGCTCACATGTAACCGTCATGTCAGAGACGTGCTGTGCTCACAGGTTATTTCATGAGCCTGGCTTTCTTACAGCTCAATATTCATGAGAATTTAAAATACTGGGTCTTTTTGACTCTGGCATGTACATTTATCACAGACAGTAACAATAAAATCCGTAGGTGCATCTTTCTTGAGTTACAGTGAAATCATGAATAGTCATTTGTGTCAGTAGTTTTCAAATCACAGACTTTGTTATATAGTGAAATAATAAAGTATTCAATATGATCCACATATTACACATGCTTTAGAGTCAATCAATCATTTGTTAGATTTTGAGAATTGTGACCTCAGATTATTATTCCCAGTCCCGGCTGCAATAATCAGATTGAGATGGAAATTCAAACAAGATTTATGATGGCGGGCTGGATCTGAAATGTGGAAATGCTTTTGAAATGTTGTGCCTCACATTCTTTATGGTAATTAAATACGTTTGGTCCTCATAGACATGAAGAGACATAGACATGTTTTATAAAGTTATATGGTAAATCAGATACATGTTTGACAAATATAAAGCTTAAACAACATAAGCCGGCATGAGGAAGCATGAGGAAACCCGTTTAATTCTTGTCAATCTTTTTGTACAATACAGATTTTTATAAAATGATGTTAAGATCATGTAAATCATATTTTTGACATAAAAATGTAATTCAAACTCAAAAAATGCATAGTCTAACAATTATAGCTAACATGACATTTGTTTGCTAAGTCATAAAAACATCTGAATATAAACACCATAGACAACACATTTAAGAGCCAATACGTAAATCATCATCCAATATATCATCTACCTATATTATATTTAAAATAAATTAATAAATGAAATATAACTTTGCAAATAAATTAAATACAAATTAATATTTAGTATTTTTTCAGCAGCTTTTAAAAAATGTACATCAGATTCATAGGCCTACTGTATCTTAGCCTACATATTTTAACACTCTCAACAAATAAAAGATAAATTATTATAGCATATTTTTTACATGCAAAAATGTTTTTAATAACAAAATGAACTATTTACATCTCTGCTTCTCTTGTTGACTTTTACGTTCAAGTCATTCACATTATATAAACATCTGACAAAAACTTCATACATATAAACTACACATGTAACATGAGTTAGATTGTCAAGAGATAAACGGGTTATTTAAACTGCTGTACGATACATATAACACAATAAACCAGCATTTTCTGGACATTACAGATGCGTTCATGTCGATCAAAAATGAACAAACAGTTTAGCGTCATGCGGCATTTAAACTCATCACTTACCAATGCTTTACTTTAGCTAAACCATTCTTTCAGCACGCGCTGTCTGTCACTGGAGTTGAAAATTAGAGAATGGGATGGAAATTGGAACCATCTCGAATGCGGTCCTTGAGAGAGAAAAACAAACTTAAATGAGATCATGCCTGCCAAGACACATTTCACCAAAGGGCAGAAAGGAAGCATGAGATAACGCAAGAGATGCCAATTAATGCTGATCTATTAAGATTGTTTTGTGTGTGGTTTGTGAGTGAGTAGTATAGTGTTGAAGTAAAAAAATACTATTTGATTTATGTTCTCTTTTATTAAAAAATGTGTCAGTGTTTATAATTATGACTTAAATAAAGCGATTTTGAGAACTTTTTGCTATTAATGTAAATGTGTCAACAGAGAATATTTAAAAGATAATCTATTAAATTGTGGTTTAGATGTGCTACACCACAAATCCATTAATCTTGAGCTCTTTCAGGTTTCAAGTTCAAGCTTACCTATAAGAGATGGGTCATAATCAAAGTCATGAGTTAATGTGCTGTAATGCTAACTCAAACAAAATAATATTGTCTAGTATCTACACGCCCTCAATAACCACAACAATTATCATAAGAATCTAGAATTTTGAGAATTTTCCTGAAGAAACTGTGAGTGGTACTTGCTGCCATTATGCTATGGGTTGCCATGGCGTAGCTATGTAGTAGTTTAGCTAATTTCATTGGTTTTTCATGTGTTGCGGTGATGTTGTTTACAGTTCAAGTAAAAATAACTATTTTTCAAGTCTCTGTGTTTTTTTGATCTCTACTGTTCCATACCTGTTTTACACACCTGTTCTCTTTACCAGAATTGCACAAATCACAAATCACAAATCCCCTCACTAGCCCCTGATTTGAATGTGAATGGTGCGGATAAGTTCTCTATATAGTAGTCCAGACTATACTGGGTTATGTGAGCGACAAAAGCCTTTCCTTTAATCAACGTTTACTCAGATTCTTCAGTCCTGTCAATAGACCACCACGTAGCCTTGAATAGAGTGGATATACACCTTCACAAGAATCTACAGCAGTCAGTAATAAAAAGAATGTGATTCTTTCAACAGTTCACATTGGAAAATATGGACAGGTAAGAATAGATGTTTCTGCTGATATTGATTCAGTATAACTTACTTTTACCCTCGCAGGTATTTAACCCAGTGGAAGTTACAGAGAGACTGTGATCAAGATCCGTGCGGGATGCCAGAGGATAAAGCCAGTGTCAGGAGACATGAACATGTGAGCAAACGGAGCTGCCAGCACCTGTCAGGAGGAAAGCATCTGCCCTACAGAGACGAAAGATAGACAGGCCTACAGACTAACACACACACACAACATACACACATTCTTCTGCTGCCCACTATACTCTGTCAGCTTTGACACCAAAAGGTTCTTGTGTGAGACCTCCGCAATATTATACACACTTTAGGTTCTCAGTGTAAAGTATTCCACATTCGGTGTGTCGTTTTTATGGGAGCACTTTTCTTTTAATTGTTGTTGTCTTAATATATATATAATATGATGGTACTAGATGAGTGAGATAAAACTTATTCAATGATGTAAAATGAACTAAATACGAATTATGAAGTAATTTGCAGTGAAACGTAATTTAAATTGACTATAAGACTAAATTGTGACACAGCACAGTGCTATATTTTTTTTGTTTCAAAACATCCACAAAAAAGACATGTGGGATTCCTTCTGCTTCCATGCATTTTATTAGTAACATTTTCAGTTAATTACCACTGTTGTTCCATTTTTTACTGGATGTATGATAAGTGTATGCATGTTATATATTCAGTGTGCTTAGTACTGTACAACGAACTGCTGTTATACTACATAACATACTACATAATGTCTATATCAAAACTTTTACATACAAATCCATTAATCTTGAGAATTTTATCTACATTGTTTTATAAAACGAAATGTAGTATAATATCCAAAAATTATGTATTTTTTATCTAAGAAAATTACAGGAATACCCCAAATAAATATGTGGTCAACATTCATAACATACAATGTAATGCTTTATATACATGCTTTCAACTGACATGTACTGTAGGAGGTCATTTTGGTGAACCACTATCAGGGGGACATTCTAATACGGTCTTAAAAATGTAAGCACATAAAAATAATATCTATATACAAATCATTAGAGTCCTTCATTTGAGCTAATAAAATCGATAATAAACACCCTGCATAGTTTGAAGTGCTTTAAGAGATAATTTTAATAAATAATTTATTATTTTTATATGGATACACTAACTGACTTGAACCATTTGCAGTTTCTAAGAAGTGGTTAGCTAAAATTTACACTTCATGAAATGATTCTGAATATTTCTTCTCATTGCGATACTATGTGTGTAAAGATGGCTCTCCACTCTGATGTCCCACCGTGAGATGGAGAAGGCTTTAAAATACTGTCTGTGTGAAATGTAAAATTTATGAATCCCCCCCATGTCCCTGCTTGATTTATGTGAAATAATAATACACTATTTAATGCTTAAACATGGCTGCGAGCAATCTGTGGCTATCAAGATGTAGAATGGAGTAATGGCTGCGAAAGACAAATCACCTCGTGCACTGAGGACGCTTGTTTAAAGGTGCACGGCAGATATATTAAACTATATGTAATTGTACACTAACTCCACGCTGTAGGCAGAGAGATGTGTACAGATGCAGATGGTTATTAATGTAGAGAAAGGGGGTGGATACACGTGAGTGGAGTCTATCTTTCAAAGCTGTGTCTGTTTACATTCTGTGAGGACACTTTAAATAATACACAACTTTTTTCAGCTGTACTGTACAACACAAGAAGCAGTGTAAAGATGCCACGCTAGAGTCATTTAACAATACGTGTTAAAAGGGTTTAAGCAATGTGGACATCTTACCTCATTTGAAGATATTGATTAATACTAAAAAACATTTTGATTAGTTAATCAGTTTGTCAAGCAAAGGTTTATTTACAGAAAAGATTCAGGCAATATTTCAAATATCAAGATATTGCTGCAGCTTGTAATTTTAAGGTCTAACATAAATTTTTCAATGCTGAAATGTCTAATATTTGATTTGTAAAGCTCTCTTAATCAACACAATGTTAATATAATGTTGTTGCATTTATACAATTATTCATAATTAATTTCTTCTTTTCACCACAGATCTGCATGCAATTTTGTTTCTTTTGTTTAGTCATGACGTAACAGAAATTTGATTTAACCCACAATATTTCTTAAGGATTTCAATCCACTGTAAAGGACAAAAGAAAATAATTCAGAGAAAACCACTTTGATACAAATACAGCCATGGAAAAATATTGAGAGTAACTTATTATTCAAAATCATTTATTTTTCTGAATTAGCTATTTCTAGGTATGTTATTGGGTTAAATTATCATTTTTGTTTCATTCTTTGAACTACTTACAATATTTTTCCCAAATTAAAAAAAAAAAGTTTATTTGCATTTATTTACAGAAAATTTAAACTGGAGATACAGGTGAAAATAACAGAAAAGATACTCTATATTTTTCAGACCTCAAATATTGCAAAGAAAACAAGATAATATTCACTTTTAACCAATACAACAATCATTTTTATATGTATTTAGGAAATGTTTGAAAAATATTTTTTTTATGTGATAAGCTCAATTTCCTCAGTTTGCATGTGTCTTGTCATGCTGTAAGCCTTTCACATTTCTATTGGATTACTTGGTCCCTTCTGAGGTTTGAATGCTGATTAAATGAAAATATAGAATTGTCTCTTAACTCTTTCTGCGCATTAATGTATACATTTTCCTCAATGCACAATGTGGTGTAGTCGAGAGATAAAGGGAATACATAAAAAATGCTGTTGTACTAGTAAACTGATATATTATCTCTGTTTTGTTATATTAAACCTCATCAGGGAACTGGGCTGTAAAAAATGTACTCACTTTTTTGTTTGGGGGTGCTTTTTACAGACCTCAGAAACATCAACAGTGTAATTATGAACTCATAAGAAATCACAGATGAAATGCCATCTGAAAACACTGTGATTATATCCAAACACAGGTGCGTTCAGGCCAAGTACTGGGCTGGCCAGATTGTGGTGCGTTTACTTGTTTAAACAGAGTCTTGCATCATGGCCATTGTATTTTATAGACTGTGGTTGAATAATAGTAAAACGTTTTTTTACAAGACCTTTTCAATGATCCATTTCAACGTGGTGCATCTAAACACAAGGCAACTACAAGGAATCAAACAGCAAGACAGCCCGCTAGATTTTGGACCTGAGCCTGGAAATCTTTTATCTAAAGCTATTTTCTTCCACCGTGCCTCTACCTGTCTGTTCCAGGAGCAACCTGCTTAGGCTGCTGATTGAACCGTAACTCTGACTTTGTTTAGCACCACAGGTGCTAAAACTTCTGGCAAGTCATAAAACATCATACGCATGTTTTGTGCTGTCACTGAGTTCTTTAATTTCATTTCCTTTCTTTATTTTTTTGATTCTCCTTCCTGACCACACTATTCATTCTTCTGTTTTTATGAGTGTGAGAGAACCAATGTGTCTTTCATGAAATCTGTCATCTTCAAATTCCAAAGTCCCGCTGTGCCAGCTGAAGATACCCACCCCCTATACACCCTCCAGCTCAGAATGCCAATCCTCCAGCTGTCAATCAAAGCCACATTAAAGTGGTATGACGTTACACAGTTCCAGTCACCAGGAGCACAGTGCTAGCCTGGAGCAAAACTAAACAAACTTCCTTTGCCACTTTGAACAGTTTAACAATGTGTCATTGTTAGGCATAATCCCTGGAAAGCGGTAAAGTCTATCATATTTTGATTTCTCAATAAGCATGTGTAAAAACATAGAGATACTTAGTATTGTTCGTTTTTATTACAAAAAAACCACACACATAAAAACATTTGAATTCAGTGGTGTTTATTGCTAATATCAGAGTTAGTCCTCTGAACAATCCTTACATTGCACGTCACATTTAAAGAGGGCTGTATAATCCGTAGACTAGAAAATCATAGACACTTAAAGGGATTCTCCACCTAAAAATTTAAATTCTGTCATGAATTACTGTCCTGCCTAAGATATTCCAAACAAGTATACATTTCATTGTTCTACATGTGTTGAACATATAGAGCGATGAAAAATTGGTAGTCATTTGTGCCCTAACTGTTTGCTTTCCTAAATTTGTTCACTAGAACAAAAAAGATACATTATTTTTTCCTACTCTATGGTATAGTCAATAATGTCCAAGAAATGTCAGTTGCTAAATTTTTTTCCAATATATTTCCCTGTGTTCATCAGAACAAATAAATATACAGGTTTGGAACAACTCGAAGGTGAGTAAATGATGCAAGAATAAAAAAAATTGGGTGAACTATCCCTTTTAGGGTGGTTGAATTTTAGGCGAACTATCCCTAAAAGGGTGGTTCACCACGAGCATTATCAACCACATATTATAAGTTATAACATTTTCTCAAGTATTTTCGCAAGCACAGTCTACAATGAGTTTAATAAAGAATTAAATTAATGTAAGTAGTGAAAATAGAAAAATACATGCTTAGAGCAGCAGCTCTTAAAGGGGCCGCATTCTTAAACGTGCTGCTGTGACTCCTGTCACTAAAGAAGAAAAGAAGAAATCAATGTGATTTTGTAGCATGAGGATGCTTCTGTATTTTTTGTATCTATTTAGTAGTAAAGTTTGTAAAGTGTTTGAGAACTTTATTTATTTTCTTTATAATTCCTACCTGTTAGACATGTAGGAAGGGCACACTTATCATGGATTTGATTTGTTGTTGTTTTTTTATTAAAGACATCAGTTGCAAAGCCATCAATATTAGAATGTTGGCTTTCATTCATTATGCTGATTCAAAAATGTAATCTATTGACAGACCTAATTATAAAACAAAAATAACTATGTCAATGTTTGTGTTACTACAAGAAGATGTATCCTGTTGTATATAGAATGTTCATAATATGCATAATGAATCATGTTAAGTCACATTGAGTGGAATTGTGAATCTGAATGAAGAGGTAATTATTCCACTGCATGAATGCAATTGCAATAATTCATCACACAAATTGAATCTGAATTTCTTTTTCGAATTATTTCTTTTCTACATTCCTATATATATATACAGTATATTTATTTTGTTTCCAATTTAATTCTAGGTTCAACAGAAGTCTGCTTCCCCCTCCTGGCTAGTCTCAAGAATCAGTTCCTGCTTCTCCTTAAGTTGAATTTCATTTTCATGTTTTGTTGCATCTAACCGAACATATTTGATGTTATACTTTTTTAAGCGCCATATCACAGCAACGATCAGTAGAGCTCTAGAGGTTCATGTGACTTATGACAGCCGTCTATGCAGAGAGAATGTTATTGCATTGTGTTGTGGTGAATGAATCCGCAGCCATAAGTGCCGAGAGACCAAAACAACCCAGAACATTTTTCAGGAATCAGTCACTGGTGGCTTGACTACTAGATTAGTGCCTAGTTGTTTAAGTTCTGATACTCAACATTACTTAAACCGCTCTTAGTGAGTAACTTATCAACTCTGAAGCTACAATAATGGTGTACTGCGGTTTTTGGGTGCGATTGAAAAAAAAACTGCCTACCAGGCCCTTTAGTTGTTAGGTTTTCATACAAAAATCAAAACAACAAACACTAAGACATAAGTTAACTAAACACCCATTTGTCATATACTGTTACTAAACCGCAGTTTTATTGCATGAAAAAGTTGTTAGTGAGACAATAATAATGAAAATTATTTTGAAACAAACAGTTATAAGAGTTATACTTTTGTTACTTTCATCCTCCTTGAGTAAACCCACTCTAAAAAAATCTGGATATTTTAGAAAAATGGTTTTGTATATTTCTGTTTTACGTTTTATTTTTGTTTGCATCCTTATTTAATTAATATATTTTATATGATATGTAAATATTTTTTAATTTTATTAATTAAATTTTCTATATTAATATAACATAATTAAATGACTGTCTGCGTCATTCTGCATATGTAACCAATACTAAAACGTCAATAAAGATTTGATAAAAAAAATGAAAATAGGGCACAATACTGCATGAAATAATATACTGCATTGATATGATGGAATTTTCTGTATTCATTTTTACAGTTGTTTTACCTGTATTTTACATTTTGCACTGTATTAAATTTAATTTTAGCATGAACGGAAATGTCCGTAAAATAAAGGAAAATCTACTGGTAATTTTCTGCCAGTACTTTATCTGTTTTTTACAGGATTCTTTTTACAGTGCACTGTGGTTCAAACGGCCACCCAAACACTGTTAAATACAGTGAATGTGTGTCATTTGTGAAATGTTACTGTATTAACCTTCCTAGTCAAAGATATAGACTGATATTTTGGATCAGCTGAATGGAACAGAAAATTTCCTGACAATATGAGTTAAAATGACACCAGAAAAAATCGCAATTCTAACATCTCAGAAAAACTTATTTCATTGTTGTCCTAGATCCAAGGAAGGCTGCCATTTCTTCTTTTGATCAAAAAGACATAAAATATACATTAAGTCAATACAGTCCATCTAAGAAGAGCTATATCTACACGGGCACACTTTCCTGTATGAGTGAATGCTGACCTCAAATAGACAGACACAAGAGAGAGAGAAAGAAAGAAAGAAAGAGAGACATAGAGACTTGCAAAAAGAAAAAAGTGAGCTCAGAAAGCCGAGCAGATCAAAGAAAATATCATAAGAGAGGATATGAGCGCTTTGAGAAGTAATATTGGCCTGATACCATCTGTTTCCCAAGTCATGCAGCAGGATTCAGACAAGCACAGAGTCGACCCTTTAGCCCTGGATCACACAGCCAAAAATGACTTATTAAGAAACCTTCAAGTTAATATGAGATTGGGCAACATTAAAGGGTTCACTCTGCAAAAGACTGTCATGCCCAGTTGTGGAGAAGAGAAGCGTTATATAACAAATACATTTGAGCATTATTTCATAAAAGGGGCGCCAGTGTAATTTCTCCTTTGGTATTTTCAATTTTGAAGGTGGCACAGTAAGAATGACTGGAGATGTATGAGGTGATTTTACTCCTCGTGGGGGAAAGTAAGTTAGAAACGACGAGAAAAGCCGTTGCTTTGATCACAATGTTTTATTGAAGGAACGTATACTACGGTCAGATTCAGAGGATATACCATGTGTTTAAACTGATATTGGATCCCTTTCATAGGACATATTTTGTCGATTCTTTGCCTGTTCACCTGCAGTTGGTGGTTTTATTTGAAGCGGCTGTGGTCTGTGGGTTTTGCGAATTATCCAATAACTTCTTTGTTGACAATGTTTAATTATTGAAACAATGCAAGGAATAAAGATATTTTGAGAATGTTAATGTCTTTTGGCCACCAAAAATCTTAAAAAATATATTTTCTTGCATGAAAGTTAGGCAGATTAGAAATGACACGAGGCTGAATAAATGATGAAAATATGTTCCTTTTTTAAGTAACACTTGTGTGGCTTTACATATTTGTTGCGGACTCATCCAGGACCACAACAGTCATTAGGTCACCTGAATTCTAATCAAATCCATTCTCAGAATCGCTGAAGTGTTCAGCGTTCCCAGAAGATCCTGCTGATTCGCAGAGCCACAGAACTCATTGGATCCAGCCTTTGGTGTATGAAAAGTCACCGCATTTCCTTCCGCATTTAATGTTTTATTTATTACTGGTTATTTGATCGGTCCGAGACCATTACGGGAATATGTACCTTTCTGAATAATCAATAAACAGCCATTTCATTATTTATAAGGATCTGCTACGAAGGGCTGCAAAAGGTGAAAGTCATTGCACAAATCCGTCATTGTTGATAAATGAGATCACTTGTAAAGTTAGATGGGTGGCAAAAGAGCCGCATGTATGGAAGGTTCTGTGCATTGCTGAATACTATTAGCAGGCAGTAAATATGGCAAGGACGCCTCCGCGGGACTATGATTCGGGGAGCGGGTGCCAGAGAAAGGGCAGTAAATTTGGAGATTAATTAACCCGTTGAATTCTGGACACTTTCAGGTCTCCATCTTGCTGACCTGTGGACGTAAATGGGACGGGCCTGTCCTCTGCTGAGAGCGGAGAGCGAGGGCTTTCATTCCAAAGAATGAGTTATTAAGAGAATTTTTTGAATAGATGGAAAAATTGTAGCCTGGCTATTTAGTGTCATAAAGTGCAGCCAAGCCAGCGGAGGGGCTCCTCGGGACAGGAAGCAATACCATTCCAATCAAATCTCAGACGGATGAGAGATGGGCCTGTCCACTCTGAATTTTTATATTGTGGAAGGGGCTGCAAGGATATAACGCCATCCATGAGTGAATTAACCTCTCGCGATGGATGGAACGGCCTCTGTCATCTAAGGAAGAAACGGAGGAAATGAATGGATGGAAGAGAGGCTGCCGGGAAACATGCAAGGAGGAGGAACCCTCGCTCGCCAGAGCTGGACCGTCCAGACTGTGTCTCATGTCGATATCTGAATGCCTGCGAGCAATCCCATTTTTGCATCCCATCAAATACATTAAAAAGTTCAAATACATGCAAAACAACTATGCAAATGTAGCAAAGACACTGTCCAGTCAGACCAGATAAACAGGTTGTATAACTCAGCTTACAGTTGAACTTTGGAAGATTACATTGTGTACCTATATTAATATTTCCAATGAAACCAACACAAGAAATAAAGCAGGTACGAACAGATTTTTATTCATCTCCGATCTGATGCCAGTAACCATACGTTGTTTTAAATGGGACATCTAGATTCAGATAATCATAAGACAAACATTAGCCAATGACAGATTTCTTCGTCTGTGGATGTGCTTTAGGAAAAAAATGTAAATTTTTCTAGGAATTCCAATTTGAATACTGCTGCTGCTAAGCACTAAAAGTACATACTGTATCTTGCTGGGAATAGAGTGTGAGTAGTAAAACAGAACAGTGATATGGCATCACACTGCAACTTCATAAAATCATGCCTTGAAACCACAAACTCGTATGTCTATGTGCTGTAAATAAAAGAATAACATTAAAACATTTCTAAAAATGTACATAGCCCAAATAATACATTTTTCTCTGTGCTGGTGTTAAAAATTACACACACATATCTTATAACCCAAATGATAATATGGCGCTCACATGTATTAATATAACTGGTAAAACTCTGTAATTGCAACATTGACTTACCAAGTCATGTTTTAACTCTCATTTTTAGGTATATTTGTGTTTTTAATGCATTTTCTTAATAACGACTGATAGGAAGCAATCATTTTTTCAGAATAACATACGTTTGTCGGAATATTAACGATTACTTTTACGTATCTTTAGCTGTAACTTTATTAAAATGATTTCTTCTCCGGAAAACAAACGTGTTTACATGGACACGTGCTTGTTTTCAGTGACGCGTGTGAGGTCAGAGTTCACCGGAAGCTGTTGGCTGCTGCCGGGAGGGCAAGCAAGACTAAACATTGAGTATAAACGTATAGTTTACACACACGACGCATATCTTAATGAAAAGAGAGATTGTTTTGGTTCCTGTCTGACGGACATGGTGAAGTGATGTCTTCGTTACCTTGAAACAAGCGCTTAAAGCTCGATTTTAAACCCGGAAGTGGAGCCGTACAGCTGGTGTTAGCCTAGCCGATAACACTCTTCGTGATATTAAAAGACACATTAAATGAGCGACTGAATGTTAAATCTCTGATATTAGACTCGTTTAGATGATTGAAGTCGCGGATTTACCATGACAGAAATGTCAGTACTGGAACGCGTCGTTTAGAGGGCTGTGAGTTTGATATGATGTGAGATCAATGTGATGTACAGACACCTGACGAATCTGATGCCTTTCATCTGATCAATTGAACGAACCAGTCACTCTATCCTCACTGCTTTATTCAGGTAGGATCGAATTCTCGTGAATTTGGCTGCATGTGTCGCTGATGTTGTTAATGCATAAAGCAACATGGTTTTATTTGAACCCCATCGGAATACCAAGGTTTTGTTATTAAAACTACACCTTATATATGTCAATAAAATATAGACGTCATTCAGTAATACGGTATTACTCTTACTGTCAATATATTTGACCATCCCTGAACTTAAACCATAATAAATGTATGTAGTGAGCAGTATTCTCTTGGATTATATTCTTATATCAAGTAAAATAAAGTGCAGCTGAGATTAACAAAGGTAAAATATCAAAATGATTATAGACACTGTATTTATTTAAAGTATGACTGTCATAACAGGGCCATCAAAAAATCTACAAAAAGGAATACTTCGGATAGCATTCTGTTTGAGGGTGTTGAAGAGATGCTGCGTTTTTGTAATATATTTGTGAACACCTGATGGATGATTTTCATTTGTCAGGAGTCTGCAGACATCATGAGTGGTAAATATGGGCTGGTGAATTACAGCTCAAGGAAGCACATCTCCATCACTGTGCCTTCATCCACGGAGGTGATGTCTCCTCATATCAAATCAGTAGAGGAACTCCGAGTCCTGGGCATCAACCTGAGCAACTTTAACCCACCTACACAGTTCTTCATCTGTGTCGCTGGCATCTTCTTCTTTTACCTTGTCTATGGCTACCTTCAGGTACAGATTCATCTGTTGCACTTTATTGACCAAATCAGTGTATTTGTGATGTTTGTGTTTGTTACCAAACAGGTTTATAAAAGGTTCATGATGGTATAATAGTTTTGTAAAATTATGTCTGTTGTGCTTTCAGGAGCTCATATTCTCCGTGGAAGGTTTTAAACCTTTTGGTTGGTATCTGACTCTAGTCCAGTTTGGTTTTTATTCTTTGTTCGGTCTGGTGGAGTTACAGCTTACTCAGGATAAAAGAAGAAGGTGGGTAATGCATCCACAAGCCGAGTTAGTTTCTCAAAGGAAACTGTTGTCATGTTATTTTCCAGTTTAAAGATTAATAGTTAGTGATAGTATGTAGTTCACCTCGACCGTCAAGATACAAATGTCTTATTCATACCGATGTTTTGATATCATTCTTGTTTTTCAGGATACCATGCAAAACGTACATGATCATCGCATTTTTAACTGTTGGGACAATGGGCCTTTCCAACACTTCCCTGGGTTACTTGAACTATCCTACACAAGTCATCTTTAAGTGCTGCAAACTCATTCCTGTCATGATCGGGGGAGTTTTTATACAAGGTAAATCAATCACATATGTTTGACATTGATGTTTACAATCTTCACACACCCTTTTGTCATACTCCAGCAATTCAATATGTTTATAATATATGAAGACACATGGGCCCTTTAGCAGGGGGAAGATTTTAAGGCTTTAATGACTCAAATTTTAGTCTGTTCATACCACAAATATTTCTGGAGCAAGACTTCAGCAGTTAATATAAAACAAACAATTTAATAGAACTATTATTGTGTTTTTTGGTGAAGATTTCATTGGTGTCGCTATAAAATGTATGTAAAGATCATTTAGAATTTAATAATAGCACAAACATATTAGAAAAGTTAAAGCATACTGTTCATTTAAGGGTAAACTATTAATTTCACACTGTTAGGTCAGTTCTGCAACAGGTTTCTGTAAGCAGATGTTTTAAAGGCAGTTTTTTTTACTGGCCACTTTTGTTGTGGAGGTCTTCACTTGTTTTATGCAAGATCTGGAATATTTTTGATATCCTGAACAAGAGAGAATTAGAGCAGTTCATCGTCTCCCCTTTTGTGAGAATATATCGCTTTATTCTCCGGCGACGTGGACCTTGTGTCCCCTGAGGCTGCGTTAGATCACCAGGATGTTGGTTGAGGATGCGCGTGAGATGCCAACCCATCAAAGCTGGTCCGAATCAAAGCACAGCATCACAACCTGCTGCATCACCTTCATCCCCACGGCAACTACCTGTTTGGAATCCTTCTTTTTTGTTCTCTTTGTCTCTTTCTTTGCATTTTCTTGTGCAACCTAAAGCTCTCTTTTCTCATCCATTTGCTTCTGGTTGATTTGAAGAACTGCAGCCAGTCTCAAACCTGCTGCCAGAACTCAAAAGACAGAAGAGAATGCCTTCAGCCTGTTCCTCTGTATGTGATGTGTTTGAGTTCAACTGTATCAGTCTCTGGTTTGAAAATGCTTGTTGATGTTATGTTTTAGGGAAGCGCTACAATCTTGCAGATGTTTCCGCTGCTCTCTGCATGAGTCTGGGTCTGATCTGGTTCACACTGGCAGACAGTAAAGTTGCACCAAACTTCAATGTAACAGGTACAGCAAAATTCTGCTGCAGTCAAATGATTATGAGAAAGTTTGCTAAATCATGTAAGTGTTTCAGGCTTACATTAATTACAATGCATAGCTGTTTGGATTTTTTTTTCATCTCAGTAAAAATTGTGTGAATAGAAAAACAATCGCTGTAAAAACATAGTTTTAAATGCAGTGAAAACTATAGTTATTTGTTTGCTTGTGATGTTGGGTTCTTTAGGAGTAATTCTCATATTTATGGCCCTCTGTGCGGATGCGGCTATTGGAAACGTGCAGGAAAAAGCCATGAAAATTCATAATGGAAGCAATTCGGAGATGGTAGAAACTATTTAAAAGTCTTGCATTATGTGCATTGTCTTGTGTTCTAAAGGACTGTAATTGTATTATTCATAATTGTTATTTTGCAGGTTTTATATTCTTATTCCATTGGTTTTGTGTATATTCTACTGGGTCTGCTGTGTGTTGGGGGCCTTGGGCCTGCAGTTTCCTTCTGCTCTCAGGTGGGTATTAAGACTTCAGTTCACCTCTATCGTCATTGGCTAGCCATTTTGTTATTCCTTAGGACAGGTGATTTGTAGGACATCAGTATTTGCAGAATACAGAATAGACCTTAATGTAAATGTGGAAGCTTATGGTTAGGACTGTGATGCCAGATTTCTGGGAGAATGTGATGTAGCCTGTGAGTTCTGAAAGTTATATTATATCCTTATTGCTTGTACACTTTTTTTTCTACCTCATCTTTTCCTTCCCTTCGCCTCTCTATTAATGTGCTTGGACACAGAGCTCTGTGAACAGCCAGCCTCTTTTGCAATGACCTTTTGTGTCTTGCCCTCCTTGTGCAAGGTGTAAATGGTCGTCTTTTGGACAACTGTCAAGTCAGCAGTCTTCCCCATGGTTGTGTAGCCTACAGAACTAGACTGAGAGACCATTTAAAGGCCTTTGCAGGTGTTTTGAGTTAATTAGCTGATTAGAGAGTGGCACCAGTTGTCTCCAATATTGAACCTTTTCACAATTTTCTAATTTTCTGAGATACTGAATTTGAGGTTTTCATTAGTGGTCAGTAATAATTATCTAAATTAAAAGAAATAAACACTTGAAATTGATCAGTCTGTGTGGAATGAATGTATACATTATACAATTTTCACTTTTTGAATGGAATTTGTGAAATTAATCAACTTTTTGATGATATTCTAATTATATGACCAGCACCTGTATATTGCCGCAGCAGCATATGACTTAAAAAACAATAAAATGTAGATGTGAAAGTTAATATGACATTCCCAGTGATGTTTTACATTCTAAAAGTTTATTTTGATCATTATCAGCATCCAGTGACCACTTATGGCTACGCATTCTTCTTTTCTCTGACGGGATTTTTTGGCATCTCATTTGTACTAGCCCTAATAAAGCTGTTTGGAGCACTTGTTGCCGTCACAGGTGAGAATCGCTCTCATGTGGCCATATTGGTGATACTATGTGTTTTAAAACATCAGAAAGTAAGTTATATATTTTTTTTTGTTTTTCAGTGACTACGGGAAGGAAAGCCATGACCATTGTACTGTCATTTCTGTTCTTTTCAAAACCTTTCACTTTTCAGTAAGTGGGCCACAATTGTTTTAGACATTTAAAAAAGCTCATCATCTGAGGTTAACTTAAATGAAACATTGTCCAGTACAATTAATGTAGGCTGGGATGTATGATCAGATTCTGAAGGGTTAATAGATATCCGTTGGTTTACATTATTTTCCACACTTTTGTGGCCTTGGCTACATTAGCAGACGTTTTTTATCAATGTGCACTAAAGAATTGTGCAGAATATGAAATATATTGACAAAGTTAGTTGACCGAGTCAGTTTTATGTCCGTTATAGTTTTAGCTTATAAGAGATTAGTTGAGAATGATGTGCTTTAACTCTTTTACAGGTATGTATGGGCTGGTCTACTTGTGGTTTTTGGCATCTTCTTAAATGTCTACAGTAAAAACAAAGACAAAATGAAGCTTCCTTCATTAGCAGAGTTCAGGAAACGAGTGCTTGGCGGGCGGAAAGTTCGTCTGCTGTCTCAAAATGTTTAGCAGGAGGAACATCAAAAGCTGTACGATAAGCTTTTTCTGCATCCAAGATCAAGTGACATGTGGGTGCGGTTAGTAACCCGGGAATGGGAAGACGTCCGCACACATGGAACATGGGGACCTGTTTGAATCAATGGACCTGTATTGGTGGAAACTGAAGATGAACATTTATTTTTAACTAATACAGTCTGAATGAATGAATGAGCCTTATTGAGCCAGTAATGTTTTCAATCAAATCTTTTCACCTGCCATCAAGTGATGGCAACAGTACACATGACAGGACTGTTATTTTTTTTCAATTGCATTGCGAATGTACATGGAAAAGAAATAGTAGATTCTGTTTAAAGGGCTGACATTCGAAAGTGGATAAACTTATCTGCTGCCATTTTGCTAACTGTTTGTTTGGTGAAAGGGTGACTGTTTTTATATTAAAAACAAACTGGGAGGTTGATTCAGACAGTATGAAGTGTTTTCATGAATAATGGTGCCTCTTATCCACTGGCTCCAGCATGGAGAGTTGAAAGACTGCCAAGCACTTCCTCAGATGTGTCGCCCTGTGATCGCCCAGGGCTTGTTTGATTAGTAATCCTGGAATAAGATAGCACTAGAAAGAAAACAAACATTGTGCACAGGGCTTGGCTTTAGACCTAATTTGGATGAGCAGAGTGTCACGTTTGTGTGTGTGTGTGTGTGTGCTCTCGTGTGTACGGGCCAAGTGTGGGACATTTTGGAAGCCTCAGGGAAATGATTATTGTGCATTTGTTGCCACCCTCTCCCTTTCGATAGACTGCCAGCTAGAAAACACAGCT
Source organism: Triplophysa dalaica (assembly GCF_015846415.1). Classification (NCBI taxonomy): domain Eukaryota; kingdom Metazoa; phylum Chordata; class Actinopteri; order Cypriniformes; family Nemacheilidae; genus Triplophysa; species Triplophysa dalaica. The sequence goes on along the minus strand of NC_079564.1, from coordinate 15,314,632 downwards.
TTACCACAGATAACAATAAATGACTTGCTGCTGTTTGACTGTTTCATATGGTTTGAACCAAATTATGACCTTAAAAACTGACAATACACAAGATATCAGAATGCTGGAAGTCACAAGGATGGAAGTTACATTTTTTTTGTGAGTGTGAAGCTAACTTTATGCTGATGTGGGTTTCGATATAAAAAGGTCCTCGTATCCCAGCTGAATATGGAAAAAATAAAGCATCATGTGTCCTATGTTGTGACATAGAAAAAAAAATTCAAAACAAACTGTTAATATAACATTGTTTTATATCATTCATGTTTATATTTATTATATAAAATGGCATAGAAGATTTATCTTCTGTTAGTTTTTCTACATCACGCTATAGGACAAATTTGCATAATAGTCCATCAGCTACCCATATACAGCTATAAGTAGGCCAAATACTGATGTGTCCAGTTGTGTTCCTGGCCTGCTGAGGTTAGCTGTGGCCCAGTTTAGAGGCTGTATGCAAGGACCAAATCTGTCATAGCGGCGCAACTAAAGGTTTGTAACACTATGAATGCACCCTTAAAATGAAGGATAGAATGAATGGATGCGTCACAGAGATCCATTGTGAGCTGGTGATGACTTGATATTTTAAATAAACATTTAAATATTAAGTTAAAACATGCTCTGTCCTAATATACATTTTTGCATTGATATTGCTGTGTAATGAATGTTGCGCTTTATTTTTGCACATGTTTGAGCTTGTTTACACTACATCAATGCAAAGTGTTCTGTATCTGTCTTTGTGTTAAAAACATCTGCCCGATGGCTGCTGTTGAAAGGTGACAGGAGCTGTGGTGGGCAGGATGGCTCATAACACAAATTTGAGGCAGGTGTTATGTAGTAGGGTTAGAACAAAATGTTGTGGTGCTCCATAATCAACCCTGGCTCAGTGGTAAGAGCGTGGCGTTAGCAATACCAAAGTCAAGGGTTCAATCCCAGGGATTGCATAAACTTAGAAACAAATGTATAGTATAATGCAATGTAAGTCGCTTTGGATAAAAAGTGCCTGCCAGATGCATAAATGTGAACTGTAAATTTAAGACCATACAACTGTCTTAAGCAATTGTTTGTTGGTTCAATGGGAAGTAGCAGCACAGAAATTACAAACTAAACTCTGAAGGACAGCGACCCTACAGAACCGGATTTGATCTATTTATAGTGAAAATAATTGTCTCTGTTAGACGAACAATATGGAGAACGCTGCATGGCTTAAATCTGTAGTGATTCATTTATGTTTCCATCAATGGTGAAAACTTTTGTTATAGTAGGCTACTTATGTGATTAGATATGATTTTGGTATACATAACCTCTATGCTTAAAATGACTATTACTTAGTAACTTGAAGGCTGTCAGTTAAAAGTGGGCGGTTACTGTCTTTATAGGGTAACACACCAAATAAGATGAAAAACACGCATAATATGAAAAAAATGAATGTTTGTATGTTTTTGCATAAAAAACTTTAGTAACAGTATATTTACACCTCTGGGGACATAATAACAAAAACATTTCTTTAGAAATGTCATTATTACCCTATTCAAGAAAGTCCAGATATTGCAGATATGTCAGCTGAGTACAGCGACTTTCCTTAAAGGGTAAGAGAAATGTTTGTTAATGCTGCTCTAATTAGCATACAGTACAATGAATTGTTTTGAATTTTGACATTTCCCAAGTCTAGTATGGAAGACTTAGGACATCCGCCCAGAGGCATTGCCCACTGAGTGAACTGTGGTTATACTTGGCTAATTTTTCTGATGACGGCCATTTGGCAGCGGAGATGAACATCTGTGACAACATTTTTTCTGGTTTACTCTGAGAAGCTGAACTGGCAGCTGGACATCAGCAGAGTCATAACGCTGAAGATCACGGCATCTCATCAAAATGCTTTCTGTATCTCTGTATGAGCTCTGAGCAGCTCTTTCAATGTGTCAATGATGACTGACACACTGACCAACAGGACACTAAATTCAGGGTAATCAGTAATTTGTAAAACTATCAGATTTTCGAACATTGATGTATCTCAGGTGTCACAAAGATGAGACAAATATACTTGCATTCTTTTGATTGAGCACTGAAAACCATAGAGCAGTTTACATGAAAATTCCCCCAAACAAATCCTTAACATGAATTGCAAACACTTGAAAAAAATAGTTGTTTACACACTCATGCCTTATATCAATGGTCACAGCATTTGGATCTTACTAACTTATTATGCATTTCATTTAATTTCCTTAACAAGTTATAGTGATTGTTGGACACTGACTTGTACTTTTTACAAATCAACCAGGGTAGAATCTTTTTTTGTATTATTATATCTGCTTAAGGTCACATTACAAATGAGAAAAGTCAATTTTTGTAATAAACTAGGTCCCAAAAGTAAAATATATCCACAGATTAGTTGAGAAGGATGTTATCTCTCCATGGAGTGTTTCATTTCAACCCTGTTGTAAATGCAGTCAGTTTATCACAGAAATACAGTTATTGTGTCTGAAGGTCCTTTTGGATCATAGTCAGTCCCCAGCTGACCACAACTAACAGAGCCATTTATCTTATCAAGAGAAACACTGGCCGACTGAACAATGAAGCTTAAAAAGCCATTGGAAACAGGAGAGTTTCATTCATCAAACAATGCCTTTGACCTCACACACAAACAGATCACTGTTTGTTATATTGTTACACACGGTTTGTTATATATGTTATATTGAATAAAAGCCATAAGTAAAAACTGTGCATCAATCAATTTAATCATCAATCGAGTATGTAAAAGGACAGGAGCTGAACAGAAAAACCTGTGCATTATTTATTCACCCTTTTAAAACTCCAAACCCATATTTTTTTATTCTTCTACAGAAAACAAAAGAAGATATTTTGAAGAATGCAGATAAGCAAACAACCTTGACTTTTGAAGCATTGACAAAAAGATGCATTTCTTTAGATAAGAAAGAAAAAGCATATCATTTTGCTTCCTGCACTACTAGAAGTACTAAATGTATGTTTTCAAAATGTAAATGTTTTCAAAAATCCCATTTATGCCCCTCAGCTTGTTGCGAACATGGTTTTATATATTTAATCTTTTCATATAAACATATGTAATGTTGCCTGTATTCTCTCTGCGTCTTTCTTCTCTTGCTCTTTTGCTGTCAGATAAACTGAGACGTCCACCCGGCTCTTATTAATGTATCTGGTCTACCTGGGTTCAGTGACCTCTGCCCCTCCTCCGCTGGCCTCTCTTCATAAATAATGGGGGACGTCTGCAGCTCATCACCTCAGTAAATAGGCTGCAGTATAACTCCATATAACGGCTCCGGCTCCTCCAATTGCCCAGCAGGTCCCAATGGCAGCCCATCCATTACCAAAGGGCCATGGCTGTATCGTCCTTGGGCCGGGGCCGGACTGGGCCAGCCGGGTGACAGAAAGAGAAGCTATGAGCTTGTTAAAAAAGATAAAGGGGAAATTGTGGGGGTTGTGGGGTGGAAATGGACTTAAGTAGGTCACAGGCCTGATTCAGAGCTGAGGGTAAATAGGGTACCAGCGGGGGTCCAATTTGACGTGTACACACAGTTAGAGAACATCCAACCCGAGAGGCTGATTATGATCCGGTGTCTGAAATGATTTGCTCATTTTGAGATTAATCCTATTGGGATGTCATAGGTAAGATTGACATATATACTGTAAGTGGCTGTGACATAAACAACACAACCTCAGGGGAATTCTTAACTATTTATGAGTTGGTTGTGAAATGATATGAAAACTCTTTGGTACGTTTTAGTAGGATATGCTTTCGCACCAGTGACGGTTAGATTTTGGGGTATTTTAAAAGGGAGGGACTTTACTGTGGCTTTATTTCAAATAGTTGCACGTTTTTGTAAGACTGTCATTGTACGAATTCATTTGAATTAGCCACTCATGCTCATAGGCTGGCCATAAGTACGTTTTTTGCTTCATTTAAGTTTAATAATGTAGCCTATGTCCAATAATTTATGTAGTGGAAAATAAAAACCTCAAATTCAGTGTATTTTCAGTGTATATTAAATAGACATTTTTAAGACAAACTGTTTCTCATCACAACAACTGTAAATATTCATTTCATGAATGTCTGAGCTTCTGTAAACCGCTTCTGCATGAACGCGTGCGTGTGCATGCATGAGCGAGACAATATTCACATGATGTATGTCGCAGATTTGCCGTGTCAGCAGGAGCAGCGTTACAGAAATGATCGCCACACACTTCACTTCTGACAGACTCCAAGTGCTCGAGTCGAGAGAATATTCTGCAGCCTCTCACCGAGAGGAATTCTTAATAATAAATATCACACTAATAATGAATGGACCAGTGGCTGCAGTTGTCTTGAGGGCATAATATCTAATTTCCTCTCTCTGTTTCATATCTCCACTCCTTCATGTCTGTACAGTCTGTCATTAAAGCAGTGCAGGTCTGTATCGCTCTTATTTATTTTTCAAATCAGTGTGTAAATCTAAGCCAGGCCCTTGTTACAGATGAGTTCCAATAAATTATGACAGGCCGACCGACAAATCCAGAATTTTAAACAGCGCACTTTCACTCGTAAACCCACTGACACTTCATCACAAAACTTCAATGACTGCATGAAAACTGATGCGCGTGATATCATCTCAACACACTGTATGTGTTTTAGGCCTTCTTTGTCTGTAAGAAGACAGTACCATTTGATTCTCATGTCTCTAATGGTTCTATGTTCAAAGATTTCTTTATATGTCTTGTGGATAACTAGCTGGCGCGTCAGAATTAAACCGTAAAATAACAAAATTTTCCTGTATAATTAAAAATGAAACAACACTGTCTTTTTCTGTAAAGTTAAGTTTGACCGCATTTTAAATAATAAACTGTACCAAAAAATCCTGTAAAAAATAATTGAAAATATGTAAAATAACAGAAAACAGAAACATTTCGTAAAATTTCAGTTTTTGACATTATATGAGGGAAAAAATTATGTAATTACAGGACATTTTTACAAGGTGGATAAAATACATACACAATACAGTAAATGAAGTGTTATATATAAATGCAATAAAGACTTTTAAGGTTTTAACTTTAACTTAAAAAACATATATATCATCACTGTCTTTCCAAAGCCTTGGATATCCAAATTTGCAATAAAACAATGTACTTTTTATTGATTAAATACTGTGTTGTTAAAGTAGACAAACACTTTTAATTTGTCCTATTGGTTAGATATTTGCAAATCCCAGTGAAAAGCATAAAGGGTGACTAATAATGATGATTTATAGCATAAAATAAGAAACATAACAGTTTCAAATACTAGGTGGCGAGATTTCAGAAGGACAGCAGTGATATGTTTTTGTATTTATATCAGGGCTGTCAAACGATTAATTGCAATTAATTACATGCAGAATAATTCTGAAAATATATATATATGTAGGAAATATTTAGATGTATTTATTTATATCTACCAATAGTTGAATTATATATAATCGTTTATTATTTATATATATAAAATATGCATGCATGCACAGGTGTACAGAAATATATAATGTAAAGTCAAATATTAAAAGTTTTTGCAAGTGATTTGGTGCATTGTCTTGATGGAGTCACAAGGAGTCCCTCATTTGTGGTTTGTATTCATATTAAAGTGTTAAAATTGACACATTCACATTAAATTTGGTCAGACCAAATAACAAACTATCAATTTTCAAGCAGTCAGATGCAGATTTGTTTGGTTAACGTAGTAGTGCTGAGGAATTGCCTCTTTATTGCTATCTCAGTTTGAAACAAAAAAAGTTATAAAATGCAGTTATTTTCGTGGGTTTTGCTTTGGCACTGCTGCTTCTGTGTGGATAAATCCGAATAAATTGAATTAGATAAACAAGTTTTTTGTTCACCTTTAAAACTATTTGTTCTTTATAGTATGTGTGTTTATAGTATGTTATAGCAACGTTTTAAATGTCATGTGACCCAAATGCACTTTTGACCTTTGACGAAACAGCCGCAAAAAAAGTTGCTTGGGCAATCTAAACATCTACATTTAGCAGATGCTTTTTTCCAAAGTGACATACATTGCTTAATCCTATACATTTTACATAGGTATTTGCAATCCCCTGGGATAGAACCCACCACCGAGCATTGTTGGCACATTGCTCTTACCACTGAGCTACAGGAAAGCAAGTGCAAAACAAGTGCAATTTACCTGCCAGGAATACATTTCTCAGAACTTAGATGTTAAAAGAGCAACTCGCCTTACAGTTTTTCAACTTTCTTATTTATTTACTTTTTAAATTTGCCTGCTCCTCATCCCTCATGGCAACATAGAATAGTGTTCATGCAAAGCACACTCACAAATATCCGCAATAACAGTGGATCAGCTGGGTATTGTTGGTGTTTCGGACATACACTGTAAAACTTTGCTATAGTTTTTAAGGACACTTGCCAGTAATTTAATGTAGATTTGATTACTAAATAATATAGTCAGGTCCATAAATATTGGGACATCGACACTATTCTAACATTTTTGGCTCTAAACACCACCACAATGGATTTCAAATGAAAAGAACAAGATGTGCTTCAACTGCAGACTGTCAGCTTTAATTTTACATCCATATAAGATGAACAGTGTAGGAATTACAACAGTTTGCATATGTGCCTCCCACTTGTTAAGGGACCAAAAGTAATGGGACAGAATAATAATCATAAATCAAACTTTCACTTTTTAATACTTGGTTGCAAATCCTTTGCAGTCAATTACAGTCTGAAGTCTGGAACGCATAGACATCACCAGACGCTGGGTTTCATCCCTGGTGGTGCTCTGCCATGCCTCTACTGCAACCGTCTTCAGTTCCTGGGCATTTTCCCTTATGTTTTGTCTTCAGCAAGTGACATGCATGCTCAATCGGATTCAGGTCAGGTGATTGACTTGGCCATTGCATAACAGTCCACTTCTTTCCCTTCAAAAACTCTTTGGTTGCTTTTGCAGTATGCTTTGGGTCATTGTCCATCTGCACTGTGAAGCGCCGTCCAATGAGTTCTGAAGCATTTGGCTGAGTATGTGCAGATAATATTGCCCGAAACACTTCAGAATTCATCCTGCTGCTTTTGTTAGCAGTCACATCATCATTAAATACAAGAGAATCAGTTCCGACGCCATGAGACTATCACCACCATGCTTCACTGATGAGGTGGTATGCTTAGGATCATGAGCAGTTCCTTTCCTTCTCCATACTCTTCTCTTCCCATCACTCTGGTACAAGTTGATCTTGGTCTCATCTGTCCATAGGATGTTGTTCCAGAACTGTGAAGGCTTTTTTAGATGTCAATTGGCAAACACTAATCTGGCCTTCCTGTTTTTGAGGCTCACCAATGGTTTACATCTTTTGGTGAACCCTCTGTATTCTCTGGTGAAGTCTTCTCTTGATTGTTGACTTTGACACACATACACCTACCTCCTGGAGAGTGTTCTTGATCTGGCCAACTGTTGTGAAGGGTGTTTTCTTCACCAGGGAAAGAATCTTTCGGTCATCCACCACAGTTGTTTTCCGTGGTCTTCAGGTCTTTTGGTGTTGCTCACCTCACCAGTGCATTCCTTCTTTTTAAGAATGTTCCAAACAGTTGTTTTGGCCACACCTAATGTTTTTGCTATCTCTCTGATGGGTTTGTTTTGTTTTTTCAGGCTAATGATGGCTTGCTTTACTGATAGTGACAGATCTTTGGATCTCACCTTGACAGTTGACAGCAACAGATTCCAAATGCAAATAGCACACTTGAAATGAACTCTGGACCTTTTATCTGCTCATTGTAATTGGGATAGTGAGGGAATAACACACACCTGGCCATGGAACAGCTGAGAGGCCAATTGTCACATTATATTTGGTCCCTTAACAAGTGGGAGGCACATATGCAAACTGTTGTAATTCCTACACCATTCACCTGATGTGGATGTAAATACCCACAAATTAAAGCTGACAGTCTGCAGTTAAAGCCAAACATGTTAGAATTGTGTCGATGTATTTATGGACCTGACTGTACCTATTAGTACTGTTTTTTATTTGAGTTAAACTTAAATCAAAATTAAGACACTTAGACTTTTGAGATTCAAAATGAACAAGAAGAGATTGGTCCCATTACTCGGAGTAGCACAGCAACTCTGCAAAAAATGCATTCTTTCTAAGTATTTTTGGTTTTATTTCTAGTAAAAATATTTAAAACTTACTTAAATTCTGAACATTTACAAAACAAGATATTAAGTCTTATTTATGAAAGAAAATATAAGAACTAAGTGAGTTTATGTTTAAAACAAAATTGTAAGTTAAATCTACAGTAAATTACTGGCAAACCTGCTGCAAAACTACAGCAATGTTTTACAGTGTACCTTCCATGACAGTTCATACTGATTTTCGGCTAGTAATATGGAAAGAGGAAATTGCATATGCATTTATTTTATATATACTATATAAATCGCTACTATTATAGAATCAATTGTAACTTTTTGCTTAGTGCCCGGTCTACACTGTAAAAATGCTGTTAAGATTTGGGGTAAGATTCAGGGCACTGTACACTCGGCGCAATGCGGCTCCAGGTGCGACAAAAGTGTTTTTTTCTGAAATAGTGTGTTCAGGCGTTGGCGTGTTGCTATTTTGAGGCAATTGAAATAGACTGCGCCATTGACCAACTGAAACTTGGCCTAAAATCAACGGCGCGATATTTCTCTAGTTATTTTAAGAGCGTGTTAATAATATACACCTATAGGCAGGTGCACAGCGTGTGCACACTCTGCTTATTACTCACATAGGGACGCGCAGCACACAATATTGCCAAATGTTACAAATAAATGGATTACAATCTAAAAGATCATTATTGTGGACATAAAGATAAAAATCCGGCTTGTCCTGTAGACAGTCTGCTCGATTGCTTTAACCTCTCGCACGAGCAGATGCATTTCCTTTCTGGAGAAGTGTCCTGTCTTTGCTCTTGCAAATTCCACTGTGTAAATAGTGAAACCGCCATGCTGTGAGCGCAACTGTCTCTTAAATGGAATGGGAGATGATGAAACTCTGATTGATTTAGTGCATGTTTTGACCAAAACACACCCACGACTCATTAAAGAATGGGGACAACCCTTTCAGTCCATGTGCCTGGCGCACTGACCATTTTTCCCGTCGGTAAACTAGCAAAAGTGGATTCGGACATGCCCTTAGTGCACTTGCACCTTGCGCAAAGTAAAGTTTTAGTAACGTCACCAAACTGGAAGTAGCAATTGTCTTGACTTTGGTATTCTGATATTTTTCTGATTGAAACAGAATATTGATAAGAAAATTAGAGCACTGCTATTTTTAAAGTGAATAAAAGAAAGATCACCACTGGAGAAACACAGTGTCTCAAGCTGTGTTGAATTCAAGAGCCCAGCTGCCAACTTGCATTGTCTTGTACCTGACCATGTGGAGTAAACAGCTCTCCTGGGCAGATCACTGAATGTGTGTGCATAAGAAGGCTTGATACCTGAGTACAGTTACGGTCGACACCAACAGAACATCTGCTATCAGAGCCCATAACATCAGTGCTCACCTCTGACCTGATGCAGCCTGACACACATATGCTCTGCAGCAGTCGCTGCCTGCCCGTCGCAGCTTTGAGGACGAGCCCATCGGACAGCAGGCAGGGGAAGGTGCTTCAGCACATTAAAAACAGAAACAAGCGAGCTGGCACGGAGGAACGTGGAAATGCTTGTTGTTAAAGAGGCAGAAGAAAAGACAGTAAACAAATGGGAACAGTGGCGCTGGTGTGCGCTGAGTTTTGTGTAAGCTTAGATCTGTCCTGACAGCGCGTGCAAACAATGAAGAGGCCCAGCGAGGCCAAGAGATGCTACAATACAGCAACGCACCAGAAAACAAAAACAGCTGTCATCATTGAGAATGACTGATGCATCCTGTACATCTGGGAATTAATGAAGAGTTACAAAAGTAAGTAGCTAAAAACATTTTGTCATTATTCATCCGTCCTCGTGTCAATCCAAATCTGTGTAACCTTTTTTCACTGAAGATGTTACAAAAAAATGCATCTTTTCCATCCACAGTGAAAAAGGTATGAAAGTTTTAAAAGGGGCATTACATTAATGTGTGAAATAAAAAAAAGTCATGCGATTACAATTTAGTAGACACAATATCAGATGATATTATTCAGGCACAATTTCATATGTATATCATAATAGTCTTTTTTTTCAATCCAAGCAATGTTTCAAAGAAAAACACCTCTGTATAATATAAACTCAGGGAAACACTTTAATAAAAAATAACAAATAATCTGGTTGCCTTCCGTGGCGAACAGAAAGCAATTTAACGCATCAGTGGTGGTTGGCTATTAATTTGCGTAGAGATGGAAAGGGGAGTCTGGGAGCGGGGATTTGAGGGACAACACGGCTGCTTTACGTATCATTGCGACTGCAAACAAGCAATGTGCTCTCGCAGTCTTTTTTTTTTAATTATAGAGCCATTTCTCCGCAATGTAAATGCTAGCATGGGAGAGGTATATTATGGTGAATTAATAAAGGGCTCTGAGATAGGGGCCCATATGGCCCGTCCTTGGGGCATAGCATCAATAATGGCCGCCCTCAGGCTGATTTGCACGCAGCGCCTGCGACTGAATGTGAAATATGTGTATACAGTAATTGGTTACAAAGATTGTGACCACCCCTCTCCCCCATCTCCTCCTCTATACCTTTATCTGAGAGAGGATCTCCTCTCCCCAAACTGCCTTTACTTTTCTCACATCGTCACCGTTATCATTTTGTCAAACAACAGAGATCAAAATTCAATTTTTCTATCAACACAAGGACGTTCTGGCTTTGCGACACCAGCTCTAGAGACTTGCATAACGCTCGTTCGATAGCTCAGATCATTTCATTTTCACAGAATTTAATAATAAAAAAATCATATTAGACTCGTTCGCTTTTGACTTGCAGTCAAGGGCATATTATTATTCTGGGGAGGGGTTCGGACCAAGTAACATTTTTCACATCTTTAATTCACGTTGTGACTTTAGTCATTAAAGACACATTTAACAGCTGTTGTCTGTCTACAGAAATGTCACGTCTGCAGTGGATTTTTCCGCTCCTGTCCCCACAGCTCTTGACAGGGCACTGGTTCTGCCCATCTCTTCTGAAACCCTATGGACACGCACACTGCATAACATTATTGGGTTCTTTTTCTCACAACAAATCTACGACGCAGGAGATCTCATTGTTATCTTAGAGAAAAAAAAACATTGAGAGACATTAAAGAGATTTCCCCTGTAATTCTTCTTTCCGTTGGTGTAACTATGGATGTCACATATATTTGACATGTACATACATATTTAGTGATTTACAGTTTTTGGTGATTGTAACATCTCACAATAAGGCTCCTTGGGGTCGTGTGGTTCATACATCTATTTTCTTTCTTTCATTTTCTTTCTCTCTGTCTTTTTCTCCCTCTCTATCTCTCTTTTGGGGAAAAATCTGCCCTATAGACATTACGTCTGTGTTTTCCTGCAATTAATTAATGCATCCCCAGCTAGTTAGCAGTAGCACTTGTTCCAGAACGCCAATGGAAGGAGGGCCAAGGGCCACCGCCAGACTCGGCTTCATAGCTGCAGGCCTTAGCTTCCCAGCCACTGCGCCTGGACTATTTTTAACAGAATCCTTTTAAGAAGAGAGACTCTGATTTTATGTAAGAGGATTCTCCAGGGTTTCAATTAACTAGAGGTCACGCTGCACATCAACTGGAAGAAGTGCAAAAACAGCGTGCAAGAGAAGGAGCCGTTCTTTTAATTAATATGGCCTAATTAAACATTTGTAAAATACATTTGCAGTCAAGCACTTGTTATAAGAAAGCAAGTTTGCACTAATTGTGTGTTTACAGCATTTAAGCCTCTTGCGACCAGTCTTGTTATAGTTTGCGTTTTTGTCGCTGCAAAATGCCTTCATTCAAGTCAGAGAAAGTTGAATGTTTTGTAGCCTGTGGCAGGTTTTACCTCAGATTTGCTCCGGATTTTACTCATAAACAGCTAGTGATTATCCGACCTAGAACCAAACACATAAGCCACATTTGATGTTGTTAGTAATTATATAATTCTTCACTTTTCATTCAACCTGTCTGTGTTGGCATTTGTCTAAATTGACAGGTGAATCACATTGGGCACACAGGACAGATTGCATTTTCTTCTCCTTATAAGGCCATGTATTGTCCTATCACAGACACACAACATTTTATTCTTTTAGCATTAGTTTTACCTTTGCTGCTCAAAAGAGAAGCACTGGCCCATAGTTTACAGTCCTCATTTAGACATGAACGTTTTTTGAACCTCATTCACTCAGGCCATGAACATTTGAAATGTTGCGGACTCTAGAACAGGTCTGGCATGCATAGAAAACAAAGAGGCTCTATTTGTAATAGTAAAAATCCCACTTGAAGGCCAGGAACTGAACATGACAGCCAATAGAAGGAGGCTATATGTCAGACAGAGAAGGGACTGCTGGGAAATTTAAAAGCGATAAAGGAATGTTTGGTCAAATGGCAAGCGGTGATGTGTGGGTTTCTTTTATGTCCAGTGAACATTATTCCATGAGTTCTGATTGTAATTCTACCCACAGGGCACATCGAATGCAGCGCCCAATGCAGGTAAGAGACATTTTCATTCAGTTTTGTGAGTGGTGTGTGAGTGGTGTGTCATAATGTGTTGCATTTTTCACCGTTTGCTCCCCAGCTTGCTTTGTGTGGTCCAGCAGAGCAATAGGTAAAGATGACTTTGCCTCATAACAGATGTTTTACTTTTATACGTAATCGAGCTATATCTAACAAACCTTACATCCACTGTGTGATGTATTGTGTAAGGGAAAGTGGGTAGGGTTAGTGATGGACATTCTTATTGTCCTTTCATCACTAGCAGGATGTGTACAGATGGGATGGGACAGAGCCCTTTTGGATGACCTTGGCTACGACATGAACAATCATGTGCTAATATAAGACGAGATGTCACTTTAATCTTTCAGCGTTTAGTCTCCAATCCAGCGATTCTCATCCGGTGGCCAATGAAGATTAAATGAGTCAAAGATGTTGAGAAACAGCAGGAAAACACTATTCTTAGTACACATTATTGTACATATTGTAGTTTGAAAACATAAAATGAACTTTTCAACTTTAAAAAAGGTGACACATGCTTTGTAATTGATAAAAGGTCCCCCAATCAAATTCTGAATTGTTCTGGAATACACGTTTCATGACATGCTTTTTCTTTCATAAGCATCCTCTATAGATGGTTTCATCTTAACAACATAGACAAATGTTACTGTGCTTGCACACTTTTGTGACACCAACTAAACTTTCGGTTCAAATTCACAAACAATAGATTGCCTGTAGATTATTTCTGGTAACAATCAAAAGAAACCGAGAAGAACCGTTACTTGGCTAAACTTGTCTCTCCATTATTTTGAATTTAGACTGCGATAGCAAGCTCAACCACTAGATGTCAATTTGTCATATGGTTTCTTTAAATGGGACTAAACTACAAGACCCATTCAAACAAATAGTTTATTTAAGAAAATGAACAAACAACACAATTCAATGAATCATTCACTTCATACAATTATTATAAAATAAAATAATATTACAAATGTATAAAAAAAATCTACACATAAATTAAATTAAATTAAAAACAAAAGTTATATTATTAGACACTAGCCAAACACAAACCGGAAGTTAACTGGGAGTCAGGCGCACGTGCGTCCAATGAAACAGTCACAAAAGCCGTTTCTCAATGCGTTCTTCAGCAGTCTAGTCTCCTCGTGTTCTCGTTCTACCTCATTAATAACCGTCAAAGTACGGAATCTGCTTGAAGTCCCAGAAGTCACTGCGGCACGTCCAACACAAGTTCCCTCTTTGCGTTCTTGGAATTGAGAAACGGCCAAGGTCTATGAACAAGGGTCTTGCCGACACTAAATTGTCTTAGAGCATAGGTAAACTTGATTTATGCCGGCGACGAAGTGTGAAATGCTTGTCTTAATAAATCATATTATTATTAAATATGATTTTAATCAAGGCTATATTTGTGCTATTTATTATATATAATGACTACACGTTAATGGTATAAACAGGAATGGTGTTGGGTCTCTAATCTGAGTGTGTGTGTGCGAGGATGTCATCACAGTGTGGTGTGTGCTCTAAGCAGGGTGTCTGTGCGTGTGTGTGTGTTGAGGAGAAGCAGCTCTCACTAATTAGATGATCTCTATCCTCAGTGCCATAATCATGTGCATCTGGGTCCAGCAATTACTTAATATGATATATTAACATATTCCTAGCAGGCGCGTCAGAGGAGGCCGCTCGTAGGAGACAAATTATCCAAATTAATTTCTAATTTAAAATCCTCTGCCTTTTATTATAAGCTGTGGGCGCCCCTCCACATAAAAAATGAAAGAAGAGAGAGAGAGAGTTCGGGGAGGTTTTAATGATGTGGGCTGGTCTCTGCCCACAAACCAAATGAATAAACAGGAGGATGAACAAGAGGATGAAGAACTGTGGACGTGTGCATGGATGGATGAGCGGTTTGGAGCTGCTCACCCAAGTGGAAAAAAGGAAATGATGGGGAATGAATTATACGTTCAGAAACAGACTGGCAGATATTCACCAATTAAAGCTGAGAAAAGTGTGCAGGATATTATGCCTGTTCCGCTTGGTTTTCGCCAAAAGGTTGAAAAATCAAACGCCTGTGCAGTGGGTCGATCTTCTAGGAAATTTCACTTCAAAAATGACTTTTTTCAAGAGCCAACAGGGATAAGACTTAATTTACTGTCATGCAGAGAATGAAGTTAAGGAGGTTAAGGTGGTTGAAAGAAGTCATGGATATATCCTTAAAACATTATTACACTACTCTAGGGAGTTCTGGCTAGATGGATTGATTGACGCATGGATAGATGGATTCCGACTTCAAGTATGATACATTTCTTGTTAAATGGAGACATTTGCAAACAGAACATTTGTTTAATTTTCTTTCCTCAGCCTGTTTGACCCTAAAACAGCCCAGTTTAAACGCTATAACTGACATGACACACACTTCTAGTGTAAATGTACTTGGTTAGATTTGTTCCCTGTTCCTCAGTAACACAGTGAACAGTCATTCCAACTCACTGGTAAAGACTTGAGTGGACTGTGAGGTGGACTTCACAGGGTAGACTTAATTGAGATTCCAATCCGAAGGGAGCGAACATGTTCAGTTTGAAGGGCACTCCAAACGATGTAGGCTCAGGGAAAGAGGAAAGGGAAAATGACCCAACAGCCATTGCGAGCCGCGTCATGAGTCAGAAAACAATGGACGAGCTCACGTATGCCCTTTGTACATTGTGAAAGTTTATTGAACTATTGTTAATTTGACTAAATACTGTGGTTTGCTTCAAATTATATTGTATTTTTATATTGCATAACAATAGAGTTTGAAATAATAAAAGCTGCATCAGTCAAATAATAAATACAAGCATAAACATAAGTTAAGATTTTATTGATTAGATACGTTATGCTTGTTACATTTATGTATATTTCTATAAAATTTAAAAGTAAAGTTACAATATTTATTTATAACATAATCTGCGCAACCCTGGCATTGACTTTTTCTGATAACGTTGCAGGGCAGCGTTTATATTTTTGTCAGAAAAGTCCACTCCGATGGATATCCCGTGCTCAGGAAGTAGGGAGCAGTAAAAACTGCGTACAGCCCAGTCAAGTGGAATGCAGCTATTGTGCTGTCTTTATTAAATGAAAAGGCTCATAAATCCGTCAAATCATGTTCTGTCAATGTAATGCTATCCATTTGTTTGTGTGATTGTTAGGGGATAAAATATATCATTAGCCTGATTTGAAATCAATGGAAATATTTGTAATATCCCGACTAGTATATTGAAACAAATGTGTATGCTCTATGCGTGTGCATGTGGTGCAGTAATTAACAGTGAATCTGAAGATGGGATGTGCTTGTTATTGCGGTTGGCTAGAGTCATAATGAGTTATAAACTATGATGAGGAGAGTAACTGCTATGACATTACATTTACATGTATGCATTTGGCAGACGCCAATGTGACTTAAATTTGTTTCTGAGTGCAATCCAAGGGATCAAACCCTTAACCTTGCCGTTGTTAGTGCCCAGTGCCATGTTCTAACCTGAGCTACAGGAACGAGTTGACACATAGCCTACAATATGTACTTAATGAGTATGTAGTTGGTATCAGCCTCAGTCGTTGCCTGAACGTCTGATGCATAAGGTACACTTTCTTGGAAATACTTCAGCATGTTCGAGGTCGTCATCTGATTGGCTGAACTTTACAGGATTTCCAGAAGACATGCGTGTGGGGGTTCTTTAACCGTCTGCCTGGAAACAGTACAAAGCTGTCTATTGGAAGAGGTAAGCTGTTGTGTTTACATCAGCTGCAAACTTGGGAATGTATTCCCTCGTACATTTTTTACGTTACGTGTAGTACTAAAACTGGATAAAAACAAAATTCTGGTACTATTTCATGTGAGATCAATTTCATAACTCAGGAGGTCGGTGGGACTGATAGTAATCATTTTCATTTTTACAATTTAAAATAAGAATTAAAGTTTAAAGTTAAAGTATTGAAGTTTTTCTGCCTTTTTTGCACATTTTATTATGCCATAGCTGTATTTACATCAAATCGATATTTGCAATGTCTCCATGCAGCTATTTCATTCATACATGACCAAGTCTTGTCTACTTTAATAGGGGAAGAATGAAGAGTTTAAAGTCCTTGGCTCAGGCCCCTCCCCTTGCGAATTATTAGTCTTTTTTTTTGCCTTTTTTGCCTTTTTATTGGACAGACAGTGATTTTGGAGAGGACAGGAAGCGAAGTGGATGAGAGAGAGGCGGTGGGGTATGGGAAAGGACCACGAGACGGGATTGGAACTCGGGTCGCCCGGAATGCACCAGCGCCTTATGTCGGAGCACGAACCGCTCGACCATCGGCTCCGCCCGAGTCGCTCTTTTTACAAGCATAGGCAGCATTTTCCAATATTGATACCTGTAGTAAGTGTTTGTTAATTTCTGAAGTCTTTAGTTGAAGGCAGTGAATATTGGTTTAGCCTTAAGAAATATTAAGTAACTAGTCACACATTGTGAATGTTACACTATATTGATTTGTTCTTCATTAAATTAATTGTTAGGTCAATTTAGTCTTAACATATGTAGCTAGACATGGATACTACGCAAATGTATCAGCATGAATGACAAATTATACAAGCGTGCAATGTCTGTGTGCAAGACTATCCACAGATATGTAGGCTTCGCTTATACTAATATGAAGACAGACAGCTTCAACACTAATATGAGTATTTCAGATTGTTTGATAAAAAATAAATAAACCCTATTTGAGCTAGCCAGATTTTAGATGTGCGATTTGAGCTAGCCAGTGGCTCTCGCCCCATGACACACCAATGATATGGTATTCATCAGCCGGAGAGCTCATATCTCAGCAGAGGAAGAGAAAGACAGAAAGAGAGAGACAGACAGCTACCCCGAGGGCACAGAGCTCAGAGAGATAGACCGTGTGCGTGTGACTGTCAGGGAGAGTCACACAGGTATATTGTGATATGATTTAATGTGATAATAACCTCCACTTTGCCAGACAGATGATGTTTCCTCACGCCGGCCGCGACTTAATGAATGATACATTAGTAAACACTGCCGAAAACGTTATTAGAGTGGAAGTCAGCGCCGCTCCGTACAGGCGGGGTGAGCCGCTGAAAAGATGAGTACGCAAATGTGTCTTCCATGGCCCTCATCTGTTTTGTCTGCCTCCTCCGCTGAGCAGTGCTGAATAAAAGATGAAACAGAGAACGAGAGAGCGATGTAGGACTGGGAAATTTGCTCATGGTTATTAAAGTGGCTTTACATGGCTCAGGAGAGAACTGCAGGAATTAAAAAGCAACAGTCTCACGCACTCAACAAACATGCAACCATTACATGCTACTAAATGAAATAAATTATCACGATCCTCCGCAAAACATTCTTTGAAAAAATAAATGGTGTGGGCAGGAAAATATATTTTAAGATAGTGTCGGAAAACTAATTTAAATCATTCATGTTTTATATCCCTGTCAAACATTCTGACAAAATGTTATCACAAATTGTGTTTAAAGGATACACTAACAACGGGTCAGTTGGGTCCACCCTCAGGTTGAGACATACCTCATGCCGAGAAGAGGGGAGATTTGCTGGTTGTTTTAAATCTATTAAAGGTCCAGTGTATGGGATTTAGCGGCACCCAACGGTGAGGTTGCGAATTGCAACAAACAGTTCACTACCCGCTCCCCCCTCCCTTTCCACCACTACGGTGGCTGACACAGCACTAAGATGTCGTCATGTTTTCACTTTTTTACGAAACACGTTCTGAAGAGCAATTTGTCTGTTTAGGGCTACTGTAGAAACAACATGGTGAATTCATGTTTATGTAGATGAAAATAGCTCATTGTACAGTAATAAAAATGGCATCCTGCACATTTTAGTAAAAAAGGCTCTGCAAAGATGTTTGAATGTTCCTTCTAAAATGGGACTACGTGTCTATGTGGAATAAATCAACTAGTTATATTTGTGTTAAACACCAGTGGATAAATTATGTTTCTTTCTTGTATTCTTATGCACATCACTGAGCATTTGAACAGATCAGACATAATGGTAACACTTTGTTGTATTTATTGTCCTAAACTTTAAATTATAATATCATTCTGTTTTATTAAATAAAAATCTCTCTCTCATATACAGTAGGTGAATGTATAATACTTTTTTACCATACATGTTTACCTTTTTTTCAAATGCTGGACAAAGTCTCCTGTTTTTTTTATTTTAATCCTTTTTCATTTTTTATTGTCCCGTTAAAGCCAGAGGTAAAGTTTTTAAGTACATCTGTGCATGAGTGTGTCTGACAATGTCTTCATTCTCCAATAGCGTAATCCATATTACAATACTGTAAGAACATGTGACTACCCTTTTTGGGGGGGTACACTGCAAGTACACATACTGTATAGTGAAATACAGCATATATGTCATACAATTCATTAAAAGGGAAGGAAGGAGTCGGGAACCGGCAAACATTCAAAACATTTAATAAAGTAATATAACAGCCGGCGGCCCCTCACGGACGACCGCCGGCGAACAAAACATTAATACAAATGCAAATACAAACATAACACAAGTTCGGGCCCGGTCCTCTCTCTTCGACGGTCCGGTCGCTCGTTCCTTTTATATGCTCCCTATCTCCTACGTGATTCGAGCCCGGTGTGCGCACAGCTGGCGCTAATTCACAATTACTCACCGGACTCGAACCACGGTCTCACCCCCCCTACTCTACTACAATATATAATTCACTAAACAAAGGGATAAGCGATTCTGTCACATTGTGTGTTAGTGTTTATGAATGTAATCACTGGCCCAATAATTATCCATTGGAGAAATATTGTTCATGAAATGTTTGTATATGTCTCAGCAAGTATACATGAATGACGTTTTGAAAAACAACCTCCTGAATTTCCATCGAATAAGTAAGAAAAACCTTTAAATTATTTGACGTGAACGATCTCTTTCTCTCTGTCTTAGTATTATTCATAAAAGAAATTGCACACAAATTGCATCATGAAAGTTAGCAAGCTGAGAGTATCAGGTCAGCAGTCATGAAAGCTATTACATTCCAACCAGGACAACATGAGAGGATGTGCTCTCCTTCATCTGAGAGAAAGAAATAGCAGGTGAGGAGGTAAAGGCCAGCTGATAGCTTCTATATTAAGAAGGGACAAAGAGTACAGCAAGGGCACAGAGGAGATTTAGAAAAAGAGCAACACAAAATAATTGCCACTACTGTTGACCTCTGGATGCAAACATTAACTCCTGCATTGTGCTTTTCCACTGGCACATGAAATATTATTCTACAGTGTATAATATACACTGAGACATTCATCATGTATCTCTATCCCTTTGAATTATGCTGACATCAATAAAAGGTGTTGCATGATTGTCTTATGTGAAACTTTGATAAACGCATTGTCTTTGAGAAAAGTGACACAATTTATACAACATTGTTGTTGAAATGGAAAATACTATTTGTTTGCATTTCCATCTTTTTAAGACTGTCAAACAAGACTAAAATATTTGCAAATAAATACGGTTTGCCTTATTGAGCTAATGCAGTCATTTCTTGTTTGCTTTTGGTCAACAATAGAGAAAGGTGATTCTTGTGCCCACATGGTGTAATCACAACATCTACCAGCAGAGGCTAACTGGACCTCATACTACTGGACCCAACAAACCTTGAGCTCTTTACTGAAACAAATCCTGACCACTGGTTTTTGTATTCTTGGGCAAACCCATAATTAAACATACTATCAGAAAAATCGGTCTCTTTAAGAAAGGCCAAGCAAACATATTTTTTTTATGAATGGCACTTTATACTTTGCTATACAGAATGGTATGACATACATTTTTTAATGTGGCTTACATATTCAAATAATTTTTAAATCCGCTCTACCTTCTATCTGTCTGTACAGCTGCCACAGACTTCCAGCTGCTTCATTTTCTGTTTTGCAAACATCCTTTGCCAGATGTCAAGGAATTCATCTCCTTCATTATTATTCCATTCCTCTAAATCTAGTTTTTCTGACCGCTTTCACTCAGGTTGGAATAAAGAGCAAGCCATCTAATTTTTCCAGATAGATGTAGCATTTTGCCTGGGATCAAAGGGACATTATGTCCTAATAGCAAGTGCATTCCATTTGCTATTTGATGTGTATGGGCGCGGTGCAGGCCTGTCATTCTGCAGCAGAATGAGCCCAGGCTAAAGAGATAATATTTCAATAACACAGTAGCCTGATCATAAAGTAACTCAATGGAAATGTGTAAAAGCCTGAGGCTACTCAGCAGGACAGTCAGCAGTCAAATCATTTCACATCTCTCTCTCTCCCCCTCTCTCTCTCTCTCTCTCTCTCTCTCTCCTCCAATCTGTCTTTTCTCTCTAACCTAATTCTCATTTATTCTTTATTTTTTCTCTTACACGCTCCTGTTTCCTGCACATGCAAAGAATAATGTCCTGTGAAAGAACATAAAGATAAACATGCTTGTACTGTGTATACGTTTACTTATTGTATACAAAATGTGCTCTTCATAATAA
This sequence comes from Triplophysa dalaica, assembly GCF_015846415.1. Taxonomy (NCBI): domain Eukaryota; kingdom Metazoa; phylum Chordata; class Actinopteri; order Cypriniformes; family Nemacheilidae; genus Triplophysa; species Triplophysa dalaica. The sequence continues at coordinate 15,293,426 of NC_079564.1, read as the reverse complement.
AATATTAAATGCATTATTACTTTTAAGCACATTTATATAGAGGCAAACCCAGAGGAATCCTAAATAATCACTTTTTTTTGCACTAAATTATCTTAACATCTATAAAACTATATAAACATTTTTAAGTATCAATTCTAGATATTAAATTAATTTATGTTTATTTGGATGATTTTTAAAGCATATATTTGACAATGCTTAGTGTGCTTTTATGAAATTGCGTAAACCAGACAAAAAGACTTGTGTGTGCTTGCAGTACAGACTGTGCTTTTTAAGCCATTTCATGGTTAATGTATATTATGTATAAAATAATAATATACTTTATGGTGCATTTAGTCAAAAGTATTGAGATCATTATTTTGCTTGACCTGGTCTAATGGCCTGTTTTCAGACAAAAATAACTTCAGCAAGACAGCAAGACAAGCTGTAACTGTATATAATAAAACACCTACAGTCCTACAGAAAGCATAATGACTTACAGCTGACAAACTGCAAAACAATGGCTTATCTTTACCGCTAAACTTCTCAGCCTGTTTTTAGAGCAGCTTAAAGGCAGGGCATGTCACCTTTTAAATGGGAAAGACATGAAATGAGGTTTTTGGCCAAGATTTGGGCCTGTGTTTGGAATTGTGTTTTTAAACAGTGGAGTGTGATCTTCCTCTGAGCCTTGCCCAGGTAATGATGCTCTTTAAAGATTTGCCTAATTCCAACCTGAGCTTATCAATCAGAAAATTGGCTACAAAGCATTCGCCTCAAACGTAGCTGCGGCGGTGTTCAGAAGTTGAGCTTTAATTGGTGCTAATAGATGACAGTAAGCTGAGAGAGAAAGCAATAATAACACGCATGACGGGCATCTCCCATAGTAAAACTGAAACTGGGCAGTCAACATGACGCAAAAGAGTTTAAGTCAATGTATGTAACAACATGGAAGTATTTCAAATCTCAAGACACCTACCAGCCACTTTGGAAATCATAGAAAATACTATACACAACCCACAGTGTTGGTGAGTTGAGCACTGCTAAAAATGGCTTTAGTAAAACAGCTCTTTTTTCAAAGGTGGTGATCTCTATGAAAAAAAAAGTTTGGCACATAGACAACAACCCCAGTTTGGAAAAGATTGTTTTTACTGTCTCTCACCCATGCGCACCCTTTCCCAACTGTTTTTCTCTCAATCGCATGACGAGTCCCTGCTGAAGCTTTTATGGCCTGTGCAGCTTCACAGATCGGCTGGATGAATTGTTTGATAGCCCAGGGCATGACAAAGAGAGAGAGGCCGTAAATAGGATTGAAGTTTAAATGGAATAATATGACCAGGAAAACGGAGGGATGGAGAGCATGAAGGGTGAGGATGAAGAGGTAAGAACAAGGTGAGAAGTTCGAGCAAAACGCTTCTTGCCATGGGTTAAGGATAGCAGATGGTGAAATCCAGTATTCCTTGAATGCATTCATAGAAATTGTGCAATTTGATCGCTAGGCTATATACTTACCTAAACTATAAATTTAACGTAAAGTAACTTGTAGCCACACAGACCATGGCAAAAAAAAACATTCTAATCAGATTTTCATATTTAAAAAAAATCACAAATAAACAAGAATCCTCTAAAATTAATAACGTCCTTTCTTGTTTGATTGATTATTATTAAGGGTAGTTAATGTGCTTATATTAAGAACTCTTCTGTGACATTGATTTAACTCAAATGAAGCAACAACTTCATGTCAAAGATTTATTGACTGAATTGAGCAGATGCACTAGAAGCAGTAGCTGTCATTGTCACAGCATTAATGCGTGCAAATAATCTGAGAACATAGGAGGAGTTAGGTTTTTTATTGTGCATACTAATTATTATCAATAAAACTGCATTTGGTTTGTTTTGGTGGGTTTTATTTAAGCCATAATAAAAAGAAATACAGCTAAGTAACGAGATAAGACTCAATAAAAAAATTATAGCATAATAAAAAACATGATTTTGAAAAAAAACAACAACGAGTTATCTCAATGTGGAACCAAACTCTTGTTTCTTTAGTGGCTTTATGGTTTCAGGATAACATGAGATGAAAACATTTTGTGCAATTTTGTAATGCATGTACCCACTAAATAACATTACAATAAAAGCGATTAATGCCTAAAATGATGATAATGTTCAACTAATTTTTGTAATGGTTGTGAACACAGACTGTGTCCTATATTCCAGTTACACCCAAATAAACCCCATTACACACAGAGCACGTCCTTTGCATTTTGGCCAATTAAGCTCATTCTTCTGAATAACCTTGTAGGTATGTGCTGGACCGCGGTGCATTTGTAACACCACTGATCTGTAGCCCGTCTTCTCTGCTATTAATAAAGCATTCGGCGTATCTCGTAAGCATCATTAGGGAAGTCCCCAAACATCTCCAACCTCAGATAAACTTCACAGTAAATTAGCCACAATTAGCAAACACGACATCAGCGCTACAGCCCCACTAATGCCATTACAAACCCACCCAATCATAGCTTACAGTCTACTGGATCATTTCTCAAATCAATGATCTTAGTAAGTACTTGTAAGAGGGCCCTATTGCCAAATCAGCTGGATACGTCCAATTAAAAATGAATGGAGGAGAGGGAGGCAGCCCAGCGTTGATTAGCACTTCGCTTCAGGGCACCAGCGCTATTATACAGAGAATGTAGCTCCACTAGAGTCAGGTTAAATGCTTTTAATTCACAAAACCTCCCACTGGCTCTCAAAAAGGTTTGAGTGATAATGATCACCGTAGGTGTGCAGAACACACAACAGACGGCACGTCAATATACTTTGGTAATTCGCCCAAATGTCGTGTGTATTTTTACGTGGTTTATTGGGAGTTTTTTATAAGATCCACAAGATTGTTCTCTCAAGATCGTAAATCATTTCACAGTCTATGTTCGCCAGAGTATGAGGAAAGGAAGAGTAAAATATGAAAGAAAATAAAGCAAATATTTCACACGTAGGGCATGTGCTATAACCGAATGTAGGAATAGTGCATCATCTGGTAGCGTTCATTTTCAAGTTCCAGAGTACAACATGTGAAAACATCTTGAAAGGAGGATACATTTACACCAACATTTATAAACATATCGGAAACATTGGTTAATTTTTGTTTTAACATCTGACAGTTAACACTTACAGATTGCGTTAAAAATGTTTTCAGCACAGACCATCTATAAATGGCACACTCCAGATGACACTGCTTCTATCAGCAGGCCGAGGTGAAATTTGTTAACCTAAAGGGGTTTCGCTTTAATTTTTTTTAAATTGTAACTCAATATTAATGCAACTCAGTTTACAGTACTTTTCAGATTTCTTTTTCTTGGTTGAAAGATGATTTAACCAACCTTTCAGTAAAATCATCTCTACCACTTCAATGCCTCATGACGTTACTTGTTTTCGTACCATTCGCAACAAAGAAACTATTGTGTAATGAAGCATTTAAAATTGTTTCATTATTGTGTTGATTTCATTTAGCACATTTTTGGTGATATTAGTGCGGTTTATGAGTTAAAGTAATTGTACTCTTCCATTGCCAATAATCTATTGTCTATTTTGTATTACATTTATTTGAGTAAATATGACTTTCTTGTTAAATTCCAAGTTAACACATTGTGAGGCCAAATCAATTAAACACAAAATGTCGATTTTTTTTGGAATCTGTTCTCTGTATCTGACCAGCAAAAAAGATCCATACTGTAGACTAATTTCGTATCCTTTTTAACCAGTACAATCCAGTGAGCTGTAGGGCATCTTTTATTCATTGTGGATGTTTTTCAAAGCCTACTGCTAATCTAAATAAAAGAAAAGCCCTTGAGTGATTCGTTGTTTAAAGCAAACCAAACATCCGTGACGATGCTCCGTACCTGTACTGCAGCACGATACACTAACAGCGGTGTCGCATAAACCCATAATGGCATCTGACTGTTATCACGCACTCTCATTATGCATGTAGACAGAGCGTCTGAACGCACATCACTAGTTCTCCACAGGCCCACGGCCTCACGGGGGATTTAATACATGCCGTAGTCTCCGCTCCGCCACCCCACCGCAGCACCAGGTAGCCGCTATGCACCTCCATGAAATTAAGCAGAAAACACAGATTAGCTTTGAAAAAGCGGACTAATGTAGCATGAAATGCTGCAGCCATGCTCTAGCAATCAGACGTTCCTGTGTATGACCTATTTTTACACCGCTCTCCTTCCTCACGCTCGGCTTTTATCCCCAATCCATTCCCATCTCAACATCTGGATACTGGGAACATTTAGCTGGTAATTGGTTTGGGCTTTTTATTATTCTAGTAGTGCTGGGAAAGAGAGAGGGGGGAATAGGGAGATGAGTGACGCATGAATGATACCAGAGGACTGGGAGATCATGACAAAGAGAACATTGAGGGAAGAAGAGCAGCCACACAAAGAAAAACCATACAGTGCAAAGATGGTCAGTAAGACCATACGCTGTATCAACTCATTTGTTTACTTTACTCAATTGAATTGTTAACTCGTTGGCCTAATTCAATTAAGTAAGCTTTCCTAAATTGCATTACGTACATTTTAAGTGTAACTTTAATTTTATTAAAATAATTAAAGTATTGCTTACTGTTTCTGACTGAAATGTAAACAAATGACTTAAGACGAAGTTATTAAATTGTATCTGTCATTTCAAGAAATTTTACATTTTAACTTAACTCTGTGATGAATATTTATTCATCACAATGGTATTTTCCTTTTGTCACACGAAAATTAAAAATATAGACTTACTCCATGTAAGTAAAAACACAATGAGCAATTAAGATGAGAGTCATCTAAGTACTGGCACAGTTAATGCTCATTGAATGATGCAATACACATCATTGCTGTGCTTTAACCTCCCACAGTATAAGCACATGCACCACTCTTCTGAGCAATGGTAACCCCAAAACTAAATAATACAAAAAACTCTTAAAGATGAAAAAACATTAAACACCAACAAGTCTTCATCTTTACTGAAAAACACATAGAATTACACTCAATCTCGAAATTTACTACCTAAACGCAGTCAAAGCATGCTGGGAATTGGAAATCCCCTGAACCAGCTGTGTTAAAAAAATGTTTTAATTGAATAAACTGAACAATTAATTTGGAATTGTGAGCTACTTGACGAAATGAATAACTGTAGCTTTAATCAATGTATTTAATATAACATATCAATTCTAAAAACTTAAAGATAAAGTTCTGAATATCAGCTGTTATGTTACCAAAAAAATGATTAGGTGAACTTGGCAAATTACATTTTATTTACATTTAGTGGATTTCACATTCATTGGTTACATTCTTTTAAATGTTTTCTTTTGAGTTCCGCAGAAAAAAATAATGTTATGATATAAAAGATAGAAAGAATTATAAAATACATTTTATTGTTTATTGAACTATCCCTTTAATAACAGCCAATGTCTTAAAACCCAGAAAGCCAAATTTCTGATTATTGTTTAAAGTACATGGTAAACAATCAGGCATCAGATTTAGACTTTAGATTATGCAACATTATTAGCAAACAGCTAGGATAACATTCTGTAATAAGTACACATAAGGCCAAATGCTCCTATAAACACATGAATAATGGGGAGCATAATCTCAATATCTACAGTTAAAACAGCCTGAAATGTACCAATGATGTCCAAAATATGCAATATATGCAGAATCTAGGCAGATTTTAAAATTCAATCAAAATAGGCTTATAAATGCTATTCCATTAATTTTTTTCTATTCTTTTTTCTAAGACTGTCTTTATAGAGTTAGCAAAATGTTTAATAGTTTAAAGGTGAGTTGGCGTTTATAGACATCCTGGAGTTCAACTGTTATGACACTAAATGTCAGCGGCTGTCGCTACTTTAAAAGGTTAAAGAGTAGCAGCAAAAGAGATTTCTTCACGATTCTTAAAAATATACTTCTCAGTAACAAATGGGTACAGGAACAGATAGCCTACATCATACATGCCAAAATGAATGCTGCATGTCCTTTTGTGTTTTTACAGTTTTACAACAAAATCCGTGGGTTGGCATGCATTGGATCTGCCTATTCCTTTCTCATTCAGCAGATGGCCATACACCGTCTCCAGTCACATGTGCAGAACGGTACACAGCTCAGCGAGAGTAAATGATTTGAGGCATATGTCAAGATCTTACAGGCTCTAAACAAAGGCGTGTCAGGATGGCGGCCAGGAGAGAGCACAGGAATGGAGAGCCATCCGCTCCAATCGCAGACTGCAGTCTGTGGTGTGTGCTGCGCTCTGAAAGGCTCAGAGATGTTTGCCTGCGAGCGAGATCACAATAGAAGCGACACAGTCGACTTCTATTACACATACGGAGAGACATTGGAGTAACGGAAAACAGGATAAAAAAAACAAAATAGTGTCACATAGAAATGTTTCTTTACATTTAGAAACAAAATGTATATTATTTTGTACCTTATTGATTATCTTCACCCATTCATTACTGCTCAGAATTAAAGGGACAGCATAAAATAAGACAAGGGCAGTAAACAATGAGGGGACTAAACATACTTGTCCTCAGCAGGGTCACATATGGCCGGAGCGTACGGACAAAAACACCCTGGTATATTCATTCTCTATGTTGCATATTCATTCATTTTCAGTCTGTTTCTTACACCAAGTTATTGTGTTAATTCAAACACTTGAAGCAGGCTCTCCTTTTGTGAATAAAAACAGCATATCAAGAATCAAAGAACACATTTTAAAGCAGTTATGCCTGCTATGATTCTTTGAATCATAGTAAATAAAAACATATTGAATTGGTCATCAGTGTGACTGTCAATGAAGGTTTACATAAACTCAACGTCATGTCTATTATTTCTAATACATCTCAGTGTTATTAAAGGTCTGTCTATGTTGCAAACAAAACAGTAAGTCAACAGTTGAATGTATAGTTTGCTCCAGGACAGTGTTACAGTCTGTGTTTGCCTTCTATGAAGTTTGCTGGCCTTCATAATAATAATAAAGTTGGTGAAGTTAGTAGGAATATCTGCCTTTATTATTTCTCATCTCAATACATGTATGTCTTACAAAGTGTTATTGGATGTACTAGACATACATTATCCCTGCTGTAGCCTAAGGAATGCTGGGTTGATTCAACCCATTGTTGGGTCAAATATGGATATTTCCTAAATTTAAACGTAAGGTTGAGTTTGACCAAATTGTTACCCTGCGAACATAGCGTAACCAATATAATAAAGAAAACTCTTCAAATTTCTTCATTCCTGTTTTGCACTGCTTTTTCACCCAGAATTGTTCCTTTTTTAAACAAATTTGTTTTTATGGCAATGACATTCATTAGAGGGAAATGAAGAAAATAATATTTCTTAATAAATGCCCAGTTTTCAATTGTGTGAATTAAGCACAGAAAACTAATATAATTTCCATCTATGAAAAATGCACTGTCTCACAATTTATCCAATGAGTTAAGACACAAATGGGGTGTGACCCAACACTCATCCGATATGCGCATTTAGAACTTATTTAAAAGTGTGCATTTTCTTGTTTTTGTCTTTTTTAATAATTATTACTATTTTGTCAAATAAAACAATAGAAATAGTGCTCAGGATGCTTAAGTTTTATCCATTGGTTGACTGTATTTGTTTAGTTTTTGTTTTATGGACCACCTACTCTTAATGTCCTTTCATAAGGTGCCGGGTCTTCAACATGAGCAGATTTAATCACATTTCGATGCAAATGACGCTAAAGAGTGTAAACAGCCTCTAACGTATCTCTCTGCAGGCCATCGTATTGTTTCCCAAATGGCGTTTCTTTCTCCTTTATAAACAGACCACACTAATGATGTTCTTCCACACTACGCTACCAGTATGTAAGTCCGATGATGAATGGGCCGAGTTGGGCAGTACGCTGGGGTTTCTGACAGAGCACTGTGGAGTCACTTTAAGTCAGGCTGGGGCACTCAAATGACATCCACAGCAAATAATGATGATAAACACTTTATTTTTCTCGACCGGCGACTGCACATTACCTAATGATGTTCAATGGCTAGGCTAAGTGGTAAAGACAACAACTACATTATGGCCTTGCATTGGAAATGGGAGTCCCCAAGGAAAGTGATCTGAATTTTAAATTTTGTCGGCATCCACATTTTTCATACGGAAAACCATGTGGAGAGGCTCACTTCAAACAACTGTGTGCTTAATGTGCTGTTTTTTAATATTCTTGATGCGGTCACTTAGGTGTATTTAGTCATTTAAAATGTACTAACACTTCGCATGAACAGGGTACACTCTGGTAAATAATCTCATATCATTTATTACATTTTTATGCAAACTGTAGTGTTGACTACATTTGCCAATCCCATGCATTCAACCTTGTTACCACTGTGAATGTAGGAAACATTCTTAAATATATAACATATATGAGTAACCAACATTTATTCACTAGTCACAGGGGATTACTGACATCAGCTTTAGAATTTTAAGTTTTTGTATTTAATAATATCACTTTAAATGTAACATTCTTAATCTATTTATCATTACAAATAGAAATTCATAGTCCGTATCATATCTGACCTGTGTTTCTCTCTCCTTTATCTTAAATGTGTGCTTCTCTGCGTTAACCATGCTTTGTGTGTGTGTGTTTGTGTGTGTCCCTGTGTAATGCATGTGGGTGTGTATGAACCTGTGTGCATGGCTTTATTCTGTGTGTCTTCACTTTTTTTGTTTTTACTTGTATCGCTTTAATGTTTTGCTAATAGTAAATACGTTTCATATACAGCTGCTTTGTAACACTGAAAATTGTAAAAGCACTACATTAATAAAGATGAGTTGAGTTAAGCAGTTTAGCTAAATCTACAACGCTGTTATTGCTATTTTATATTTTATTTAAGTTTTTTTAAGTTAACTATATACACATAATAAAACTAATGCCTTTGTTTCTTGGAAAGTGCCTTCCAAAATTCACAATTAACACTGCATTAAACTACACTATAGTGATGGCAAATTAACCTGCAATGAAATGGTACTGAAATGTGCTATTTCATCTGGATTCGAGGCTAAACCTGACTATTCAAATGACAACAAAGGTTCTTTCATGTCACAGAGAGCTGGCCTTTAAAGCACAACATTTGTGCCCCCTGATCCTCTTTATGAAGAATAGCTGGCAGAGAGGAGCGGTGGAAAGAAATGAAGAACTATTTAAGGTCACGTTTGTGTCCACAGAGACACACTCTGAAGCCAGCAGCAGGACTGTATGTCCATTGTATGATAGGAAATGAAACAAAGAAAGCTGGCAGGTGTATCAGATCCGTGCAGAGCGGTCTGGAGGTGCAGAGAAAGGCTGGATTGAGGTTGTGACTCTGTGCTTGTGTGGATCTATGTGTGTGTGAGGAAAAGGACTTCCTCTTTAAAGAGGAAAACAGGATCTGGAGTCAGAGAATTACTGAGTCCACACAGCACTCCATTGTTGTGGCACCTCCACAGTGCTGTCATCACCCTCCATTTAAAGCTGCACATCCAAACCTCCCGACGGGACACAGATCGACCGAAAGCCTGGAGCACATGCACACAAAGCGACAGGACAGATGTGGAAATATTTCACTGTTCACTCCAAAGATAAAAATACACAAATAGAAGGACAAAAGATGAGAGATGATTCAAAAACAAACATTACATAATTGGATTTAAAGTTATGCTATTGTGTAACACCATGAATTGTTTTGATTAATTTACAGAAGCACTTTTATATGCATGTCATTTGTGTTATATGAAACATACAATATGTCGCTGACATTTTATTGTGTACTTACAATTATAACTGTGTAATAACTAGGTTATAATAGCAAAATACAAATATTTTCTAAAATAATTGATTTAGCAAAAATACAAATTCCATTTAACATTTATTTTCTCCAGATATCTATTTAAAAACTAACAATCAACAAAAATGAAAAACACGCTAAGAAATGTATAACCAAAAATAAGATATGAGGTCATTTTGATTATTTTTTATTATTTTCCTACAACGTTAGTTTTGCACAGAGAAACTGGACTAGTTTTTAAAGGCGGAAAGTAGACCAGCTATAAATAAATAGTCTCAAGATCCATTCCTAAAAATCTTACATGGGTGCCGGACACAGTCGGACACATGAAAGTCAAAACACGCACACACTGAATACAATGTTTCTCCGACTAATTAACTAAATTATAATTTTCTATAGAAATCATCGGAATGAAAATTGAATCTAGCTCAAGTAAAAGTTTTCGCTGTGGTTGGACTGCTTTGGCCAGCTCTGTCCTCAGGGACGTTATCGCATACAGACTTGCCGTGTGAGGGTCCGCTGCCTCCCCATGGTACAGAGAAACATATTACATTCCATATTTTTGCTCCATTGCTCTTTGGATTGTCCTTGATGCTGAAAGTGTGTCATAATGATATCAAGGGGATAGCTATTAATCTGTCACCAGGGAGGAGCGGCAAGTCTAAAAACAGTCATCTGCCATCAACAACCCATTCACCAAAATGCCCTGTTCAGAAGCAATCTCTCTCTCTCTGTTGCTTTTCTCGTTTTAGTTTCAGTTGGAAATGCAGCGTGTTGCTTTTGTAGCAAGTTAATGCACATTTGGGTTCTGATATTCACATGACTGAGTTACAAGAAAGCTGTTTGGGATGCCAAATCAGTCCTATACGAACTGTTTCAGTACTTGGTACTCACTGAATGAAAGGCAGTACTGCGGTCACCTCTACTAGTGTACAGTTATTAATATAAGTATGATACTGTATGGGTAAAATTGTTTCTATGACTGCCGCAGAGCATTCCTTGACACAATATTTTTCAATTTAGAATATATATTTAATATATATTTAAATCTGAGATTCTTTTATTAGAGAGAGGGATGGCGACCTGTGTTTGATAATGTAACAGTTGGATTGCATCACATGTGCATTGTGGCACGATCATGTAACAGCCCAAAAAAACAAATGTCTATACAACCCATTCTATTTGCAAAAAAATTGTCCGTGATTTTCTTTCATATGTCTCTACTATTGTTGAGTCGGAATGTAATTTAAGCTTGCAAAAAAAGTGAAAAGCACTAAAGCAATTGGATTTAATATTCTGCATAATTTACCACAAAATTAATATTTTATGAAAAAATCGTTTTTGCAGATATTATAGAAAGACAGTCCACAACAAAAACTATTTATTCAGTCTACTTCAACGTCTCCTCTGAAGGCTACCTCCATTCAAGGATGAACCGCCTTCATTCTTAGATCCAGCATTTTTAGCTAAACATGGAAGCTCCACATTGGGGAGGAGTTCTCTTTTGAAGAATCTCAAATTCCTATTTTTTTATTGTCAACATGACCATCACTTTGCATTGCTCATCTTTCTCTCCAGCAGTTCATTTTCTCTGTCTTTACTCATTTCTTCGCCATCTATCTGTTCTATGTCCTCTACATTTCAGCTTGAGGTATGTTATGTGTACGGCTTGTGTTGAGAGTGTAAAGCTTATAACACTGCCTGAAGAGTCCCTCGACATTATAAAACTGTACACAAACCTCTCATTCTGCAGACTTTCAGATGATTCCTGTAGTTAAACACATACATGTCATCTGTTTCCCACATGAAGCCACCAACTAAACACACTTCATTTCAATATTTCATGATCATCATATATTACTTAAATGTATATGTTATATTATACATAACTTGCCACAGTCTTTACTCCCCAAATGCATACACACAACAACGAGAAATAAATATCTCTCCTACTTATTTGAACATTGATCCTAAAACAAATATATGATATTACATGAATGACATGGATCTGCTCATATATTAAAGTGGACAACCCCATAAAGTTCCAGTACTACACTGTAAAAAATTCAAATGTATTACGTAATAAAATACATTCATTTCAGGGCTGGATTGGAATCACCTGGTCACTGCATGATTTTATTAGTGTGCATAGGAACCCTTTTAGTACAAGTAAATGAGCTGAAATAGATCATACAGTCAGAGTGCAGAGTCATCAAGAGCAAGTTCTTGTCCCCTGTCTCCATCCACTGACCTCGACTGCCTTTAATGCCGTTCTGAATAGCCAGGCCCAGATGACAAGGTCAGACCTGTCACTGCAACAATCATGAGGGCTGCCATGGCGTTGAAGTCTGAGCTGGAGTTGGGGACAGGCGAGCAGGGCTGGGTAATGGATAAAAGAGGGGGGAAGTGGGCTAGTGTTAACCTGAGTGAGCGCACAGTGATGGAGAGATGGATGTGTGGAAGAAACAAGCGAGTGGATGGTCTGTCGAGCAGACAGTATTAATTGCAGAGGGACAAATGGAGGTAATGATGCGTACTCACAGGTCAAGGATGAATTCACAGGGCTTGTCTTCTTTTCTTACTGCCACACAGACATTGTCAACCTCACATGTATGCACCACCTAGTTCTATATTTGTTGTGAAAAATTATATTTTACCATTTTCATATCTCACAGTGACTTGTTTTAATTTCACTGCACAAATAAATCTAATTGCTTTATTAATGACTAATTGTCATTTGTAGCCTATATAGAATGGTCACGACAACGGAGTATAACCCAAAATTTAGGGTTGGCTCATCCATTAGGGCCATTGGGGTTTCAAACCACTAGTGCGAAAATTAGGGATTGTTCTTTCACATTCAACCACAGTAATGCGCTAGCTCTCATCATTCTAAACTGTGTGTTCTGCCTGTATGTACAGCCCAACCAGCATTAAATCGCGTTCCATAGAGTACCCGCCGTTTTTTGGGAGATTTATCTATTGCCGAGTTTCGCCCCGAGTCCTCCCATTGACTTCCATACAAAGAGCTTTTTTAAACTTCAACTTCTTCTCTTTGGCTTCCCAAGGGCTAGTCCTCATGAGCTTGCATCATCATACGCAGCCTTAACATATGCAGCGATTGGACGATTCCTGACCCCCAGTAGTCCAAGAGATAATGAAGACAGACCCGCTAGATTTCAGGATTTTTTTGAACATAATGTATCTTTTTCAAGGCAATTTAAATATTCTCAGAAGTGAAAAAGTAATGGAGGAAACGATGCACTTTTGGTATACTGGATGTGTCACGCGAACGACATGACATGGTAATGGATGAAGCCATTATAATCATACTAAAACAATGATAAGGTTCCCATTGATTGCTGCGTTTTGAGTAAGTAATATGTTTTATTATTTTCCCTGTTTACCATGTCAGAATGCAGTCAAGAAAAATGCTGCGGTGTAACAGAATGTTAACCAAATTAAAATGTAATATATAAGATCAAACTGAGGAGTGAGGGTGGGGTTTCAGGAGGTGGGCATTGAACAGGTGAGTAGAGATGATGGAAAGGAGTTCTGATGGAGGTGTCTGAAGCAGGGGGAGCCAGGTGGCGTCCCAGAGGCCAGCCAGGGAAACAGTCCATGGGGGTGTTGACGGAGGGAGGAGCCATGGTGGAGGAAGGGCTGACGACACCAGGGGGGCGACTGACATGGAGGAGATGTTGGAGGAGGAGCCCCGGGTGGAGATGAGCAGACGGATAGCCCGGTTGACACAAAGTATCTGGAGGGCCAAGGTTAAACAGATGGATCAGGTGACCGAGGCAGGGACCCGGAAGACTGTGGTGGAGCCAAAGCTAAATAGGATGAAGGTTGAGCCGGAGGGAAAAAAGAGCCTTACAGAGCCAAAGGGGCGGAGTGACGAGGCGTAGCCGGAGGATTGTATTCCTGGGATGGCGAATGGTTGACGACAGACCAAGGTGGAGCCAGTGGGACGAGGGAGCCTGGTGGAGTTGGTGGGATGATGGGCCACTGTGGACATGAGGGAGGCAGGAGCAAAAGTGCAGCCACTGGGTCGGAGAGCTGTGATGCAGTGTGGGTCTCGGAGGTTGGAGGCAAACCATGGGATATTCTCCAACCCCGAGGTGGCTGGCGGCTGGAGATCTCGAGGCTCATCCGACCCAATGATGCTGGCATGCAGAGGGTGGACTGAAGGGTCTCTGGATGCCAGCAGACCCAGGGCTGACGGACTGGCTGGCAACAACAGAAGGGGCGGAAGAGGGAGGCTTGCGGGTACCTTCTTGGAGGGTGAAGAGGAGGTGCTGGTCGACAAAGAGCTGGACAGGACCAACGGGAAATGCAGCTGCCAATATTCCACTTCATTAGCACAGTCCTCAGTGGCAGAGTAAAAAAAAAGAGTCGAGTAAAAGGGCTTCCTTCAAAGCCCTCGATCTCCACCAAGACTCCCACGCCGATGTACGGTGTTGCCAGTTCACGCACCTGGTCAGACACGTCTTGATGCTCATGCTGAGGGCAATGACAAGCTGTCGCGGGGCTGTCTCTGGCTGTCGCTCCATGAAGCAGGGGGATTTCTAGTCGGTCTCTGGGTTGGGAGTGGGGCTAGAGATCCTCAGCCCAGCAAATCAAAAAACAGAGTCCATTACTCTCCAGCACACACTCCACAAATGCGGCGAATTCCTCACGGACACTATTCACTGGAGGGTCCGTGGTGTTAATAATAAACACAAAATTAGTCGTCAGGGATGTTTGTATGGCATATCTAAAAAGTCTGCTACAGGCAGATGAGCTGGACGGCTAGGAAAGCCATCGGGGAGCGGGGAAAACTAAAAACTTTTCGGTTATTAAATGTTTAAAAATTGAATCCACACGACAACCGAGTATAATGTAACACAACACAATAACCGACCAAGAACTAAGAATAACACAGGGTTTAAATACATGGGGAACATAATCAGGGAGAACAGAAACAGGTGCTGGACTAATTAACTAATGATGGCAGGGAACACAGAATACAAAACCAAACAGACTAAAACTGTGACAATAATTGCGTTTACATTAATACTGTATTTCGTATTTGTTTTTTAGCAAACATTTTATATAAATGAACAAAGTTAGACTATTGGAAGTTTACAAGGGTTATTTAAATAAGTGACGGCCTACTTCTTAGATCATAAGGCTTCATGCCGTTTGAAGGCAGACCGTTAAAGAAAGAGCACGTCTCCCGGTAATCCTGTGAAATTCAACCAATCAGATGACGATTTCAAATGTGCTGTGACTGAGGCTGGGATTAAAATGGCCCCTCTCGGCCGGTCAAGCTACAAATGCATAACAAGTTTAGTGTATGTTATTAGCTTAGCAACATGTTAATGTCAAACCAATGATTTACATGATGAGTGATATTTGTTGCTGTTATGTTTCGAATGAATTAATGACAATTCATTTTAGGGTACATTTAGGCTTAATAAGGAAAATGTACTTATATCCTAAATACTTACCATTCACACGAATCAGTGAACGTGACTACAAACACTGTATTATGCTTTCCAGGTCAGCAGTTGACGATGTCCATTGTAAAGAGCCACGTAACCTTCATGGCATGACATCACTGTTTTAAAAAATAATGTATTTGTAGTTTAAAATGAGATGATAATGGCCTGATAATAGTTTGTAATAATTAGCAGCTCACCTGTTTATGAAATATTGAGTATTTTTGTGTATTATTCCTCTCTCTTTAAAAGCGATGTATTTTTGTTTTTAATTTGTTAGATTTTTGTTGCATTATCATTAACTTTAAAGTGAATAACTGTTGAATATGTATCATCATTTTTCTTGGAGAAAAAACATTTCTACTTGCAAATCAATAATAAAATAACTGGTTGACCACACATATAGTTCTTATCTGTGCACAAACATATTTGAAGACAGCAGCATTTGTTTTTAGACCTCATGTGGATTCCCAAGCATTTTTACAGTATATGTGCATCATGATGCAAATCAAACATCTCGAAAAACAACAGAAGCCAGAGGGGTTTTCAGTAGAAGCTATGCTAAGTGGTGCTCAGTCAATGTATTTGTCATCTATGCCTTAAAGTCAACAGGCTGAAATACACACACACACACACACATAGCACAGGGCCGAGAGCAGGTAGAGTATCACTGACCCAGACGAAGCCCTGGGTGAAATACATTCAGCACTGTGAAAAAATTAAAAAGATAAGCGCATATCATTTCAGCCCCTGGACTGGCATTTATTTCGAGTGAGTTAGCTAGGTGTGCTGTTGTATGCGAACAAGATCTCCAATTACAGGCAAGCAAAGGGCCGTACGGGCCTGTAGGCAGGTGATTATCACCGCGGATATTCTGCATGATCTCAACAAGTTTACATGAGATGACAGCGGCTACTGGTGGCCCTTCAGCTGAGCACAAACACAACACTTGTTTGCCGTATCTCTCTGCTTTTGTTGCATGCTGTTTTGGGGGATTTTAGCTGAATGGACATCCTGGACTCAATGGTCTTCTTTTATTCTCGGGGGCAAAAATTCAATTGCTCATCCGATGCCATCAGTGATTAGCGTTTTTTAGGACTCTTTTTGTTGATCCCTAGTTGGTCCTTAATTGCCCAAGGCCCTTTTCCAAACTTTCTTTCCTCTTTTTAAACTTGTCTATAGTTTTTCATGCAAGGGGTGAACCTGTCTTTGTCGCTTTTCATTTTTGCTTAAAAGATAAAAGGAGAAGGAGAGCTTAATGGAGGGAGAGACCTGCGGTGGTCCCAAGGTGTGTTGGAACTGAGGAGTGGAGCTCTCTACAACACGCATCCAAGATCTGTGAAAGAAAATTCACTGTACTGACTCCAAATGCCACAATGCACGCCTATATACCAGCATGATACAACCCACTAAATGTTTGTGTTTAAACATGTTCTTCAAAAACAAATTTACATTTAATGTACCCTCATCTTCTTTTTCTCGTAAGCCCCTTTTCTATTGACAGTAAGTTATCTAGGCATATCTATTAACATACAGTTAAAGGTACAAGTAGTATTATGCAAAAATAAAAGTAGTAAGAACAAGTTTGTTATTTAAACAAAAAATGGAAAAATGAATCCCAATTGATAGAAATAGTAAAACATAAAAGCAATAGTGCCCTATAAGTACGTTGGAACATTGAAATTAGTATACTTGCTACATAAAGTATAAATAAAAATATACCTTAACTATAATATAATAAATACAATTATATATTTTGTAGTACCATTATTTTTTTCCTTTCTTTCTTCACAAGAGAAAATAAACTTTACATAGCGTTGCTGTCCTACTGAAACCTCATATGTCAAACCTGTACTGTGTCGTCAAAATAGACAAGAACTTTTTAATACATTATATTGGTTAGATATTTGCAAAACTTTGTGAAAAACATAATGGATGACTAATAATAATGATTTTTTGGCTAAAAATACAAGTCACAAAATATGGAGCCAGAAAGACAGCAGGGGTGTGCATATCTGAACTTCTAGGTATATTCATGAGTAAATGCACACAGAAATGTGCATGTTATTGGAAGGTTGCTTTTCATGGTGGAAGGGTTTCCCGATTTATCGGATGAGAACTGTGTATTTTTAAATGTTGTGGATGGGGAATCTTGTGTGTTCCCCACAAGTGTATGTGTGACAGACCTAGTGCTGTCTCTCTGCCCTCAGCCGCTGGCACTGGAGATCTCACTGGTCATCTGCAGCACTGGAATAAAGCAGAGGGATGCATTTGAGACACAACATATGTTATTCGCCTTTCCAATAGCCACAATGCCTCGCAGGGAAAAGTCCACCATCGCATTATGACACGTAAAATAAAAGAGCCAAGACTACGCCTCGAGACGCACTCGCACTAGCCAGAAATAATATCTTCCATGCGGACATTTCATTCTGCTGACAGTTAGACTGGACCCTTCACAAGGCTTACCATAAGCTTACATTTCAGACCCAGTCTTTGTTGTTTTTCTCTGTATGAGGACTTCAATTATTCACTTAATGCAATTGTCATTTTCAATTTATAATTTAAAGATTAGGGAATGTGAAAAACTATTTGTGAGTATGCTGGAGGAGGCGGATGAGATGTTTTATGATGGGATGATAAAAGGCCCGGAGCTAAAGTTCTGTGATATGCGAAGTAGACTGTCATTCTAGCCTATTTTTAGATCTCATATTCAAGAGAAAAGCACAAACAAACAGACAGGGTCCTATAATTTAAATTATAGCGCTGATATACGACAAGAACAAACAGTGTGTCAGAGTGAATATCCTTTGTAAATACATGGATGTGTTTTTAAAAAACAATATAATGCTATTTTAACTATTGTTTACTTCTTCTATCTTTGTGTATTTTAATGCAGTTCATTCATCTATGTATTTTCTGCGCTACCACCAAATTAACTGCAAACATTCAGTACTATAAAGTGTGGAGTTATTAAATCAATATACCATAACATCCTGATGTTTTGACCTTTTTGTTTCAAACAAAAGAAAGATTATCCTACATATCTTCATATTTTCAATGGAAAAGTGGTTTGTTTTAAATTCCTCAAATGTATTTCTTACCCCTCTGATCTCATACTTCTTGATTTATTAAGAACCATACAACAGCAACAACAATCACTTTTTACATAATCTGTTGAATTTAATTTCATTGTAGAAAAAGTAGCCTATATTTACTTAAAACAGCTATTCAATATGTATCATGTATTTACACTTTATACAGCGTGACAATTATATATTATAACATTTTCTCAAGATTTTGAAACCCTCATGTGGATGATCTTTTTTCTTAGACTTTATAGAAAATGAGTCAATTGCTACAAACCAACATTGTTTGCCAAACTAACACCCACCCCATCTAATGAAGTAGTTAATATCAATTATATCATTAATTAAAAGTAACAAATATTTATAAACTCACAAAATGCCAGTTTTAAATTCACAGTGGTAAAAGGCCTTAAGATTGGAATAAGATGTTAGACATTCTTCTCACTGACAGAAATAGAGAGACACAAATAAAAGTGCAGAGAGAGAGAGATACAGTTAGACAATGAGAGATAAGATATGTATGCTACTTCTGTCAGAGGTACATCTTACATGGATGGGCATAACAACTCTAATCGCAGTAAATGAGGTGTAGTGGGGTAGCGTTAGTGATGGATGAGACTGAGGAGATGACACTAACAACGACAGGATCTCCGGGTGCCTCAAGACCTCCTATGAAGGCCGATCATTACTGGATAATGACACTTACAGAGAGAAAAAGACCTCAGATCTGAACAGATTTTTAGGCTGACAAGAGAAAACTGGTGGACATAACTGCAAAACAAAAAATGTGTTTATAAGGTAGGGTTAACACAAAAATAAAAATGATGTTACCCTCATTTTATTCCAGACCTGTATGTGAACACAAAGAAGATATTTTGAGTAATGCCTCAGTGGTTTTGTGTTCATAAAATATCAATGGGGGGGGGATTTTGTTTGGTTATCAATGTTATTAAAATAATCATATTTCTTGGTTTAAAAAACTAAAATAGTAGTAGTAGTAGTAGTAATATAACAATTCAGACACCATTTTAACGTAGTCATCTAGGACTATTCAAAGAAAATTAAAAGAAAAGTCAATCTCATATTTTCAACAAAATGCGTCCCCTGCGACAATGCTAAGATTGCGATAACATGCATAGAACCATTTACAACTCTATGCTTGTATGGAGTATGTTTATGGTCAGTGCTGAGGTGAAGCAAAGCAGTATTCAGATCGGATTGACTGTGACAGTGAAGTTTGACAAGTAATTGCTCTAACCACGTTTCC
The DNA here is from genome assembly GCF_015846415.1 of Triplophysa dalaica. NCBI lineage: Eukaryota > Metazoa > Chordata > Actinopteri > Cypriniformes > Nemacheilidae > Triplophysa > Triplophysa dalaica. Next base: position 15,273,770 of record NC_079564.1, on the reverse strand, counting down.
TGGTCCATTCAGCGTTCACGTTCATTGGGGGTGAGCGGGCCAAGGTGCTTCACTGATTCCACCCAATTCTGAAACTGACATTTCTATAGCACCCTCGCCTCTTTTCTCTCCGTCTCAGACCAGGAGAGATTCTCCCATGCTCATCCGCACCCTCATTAACGCAACAAGCGTCCTGGCGATGTGCACAGGTTCGACTGCAGCCTCTGCCGTGTGCAGTTGGTGGAAAAAAATGATCTGATTGGTGCGACAGACACACAGAGAAGAGAATAGAGGTTTGCCACCCCCTTTTCTTATGAGGCAGCCAATAAAACAGGGTCAGTGATAGTGTTCATCTAGTGGAGGAAGAAACAGACAGACACAGAGAGAGACAGGGATGGAAAGGGCTGCATCAGGGGATTTATAGGTATATTACAGTGTCAACTCCACTCATAGGTAGGGCAGTTCTCAGACAACATAATGATATGTGTGTTGTCAGGAGGTTCAGACCGTCAGGACTCAGGGAGTGTGTAGTTATAGAGATTGAAGCTCTGATCAGATAACTGTGACAGGACTAAAGACTAGCCCAGCCAATACTGCACACTAGAGCCCTGACATCCTGATAGACCAAGACCTTAACATGGAAACGAAATGTGTCTTTCAAATTTATAACCCAAACGCTATTATTGTCAGCAGTAACTTATAACAGTTTTGCTTTATTTTGCCAGTTATTTTTCATATACACTATTTTATAATACTCTTTTAACCCTTGTATGGTGTGGTGTACATGTTCACGGGTCTAGTGGATCAACAGCATTATTCGTGTTTTATTCAACAAAGCCATAAAAATTGATGTAAAACTACTTCACAGATGTTTAGTTTTTTTCAAGTTATAAGCAACAGATACAGTGCAGTATATATAGGTAACATTTCTTATTTAGGGTAAATTAAAGTTGATTAGGACACATTTTTAAATAACAATTATGAAAAATAGTGCTTTTGTAAAAATTATTAAAAAGAAAAATTACTTGAATTAAAACATATTTGAGATGAAAAAAGATTATTGATATTAAACAGCCAGATACATTTGCCGTGTCCTGTAAAAATGAAACTACACATCATTAAAATTAATAGCCTGTATTTTAGTGTCACTCACAGATTCAGTATTACAGTCTATAATTATTTATGACCTGCCCTGGAGAGCATTATGAGTCGAAGTATCTGAATGAGAACAGCTTTTATTTCTCTTTATGACTGACGGACACAACCTGATGTCAGAACGACGCTTAACCAGGAAGTGGAAGTCCATGCGATACGTATCAGTGTGCTTCCTAACTTTAAGTGGATAACTCCAATAGGAAATTAGTAGATTGGAGATTCTAAATGCATGTGGTTGCTGTGTAAACACATGACTCTTTCTGCCCACAGGCTTTGAAGAACATTCTTCTCTCAGTTATTCTTTTGCTAATTTCTTACACAACTGTAACCTTTCTTTACCCTTCAGCCTTCATGCTAACATGTCTGTTGTGGATTTGTTTGTGTTAGTCAGTGAGACTGGCAGCACTTGGTGAGAGAAAGCAGATGGTTAACAACGATCATCATGTAAATCCCTTCCAATATTTTAAAGAATGTTTAAGTTGCTTCACTAAAGTATTCTAATACAAATGCTTTTTTTTCTGTTTTACAAAAATAGATTTTACTCATTAATTTTAGTTAGGTCATTCTTCATATAGTTCTACTTGTGATTTTACAGTCTCAAAAACAACGGTTGGTTGTGCATCAGTAACAATGCTATTTTTCAGAAATTAAAAACTTTTAGAACAGTAGACGAGCAATTGAGGGTACCTGACAAGCAACCTTACATAGCTCTTTTCATACGTGTTTGTATGTCAGCTTCAGGTATAATGGAGGGTAATGACTCACATACATACAGTACATGCATACATACATTGGGAGGATGCAATGCCATCTTGTGTGAGCTTGTGTGACGTTGACATTGATAGAGCTAAATGAATGGGGCACCATTAGTTCTGGGTCATTACACCACTAAACTGGGGTTTCACTACAGACAGCGGAAAACGGCACGGTGGCCCTCCATCGCTTTGTGGCTCTGGGCCGCCATCCTAATCATTTCGGCTGTCCTTTCAGGTAGCAGACTAATGTCTTTGAATACAGTCCACGAACAGTCCACAAATGTCCATGGATAACACTCTGGATTTCTTACAAAACAGCGAAAGGATCTGCTTCAAAGTTATCACGAACAAAAATGTGGGCCAAAGATGTTTCGCCTCTGAGGAACAACAGTCGATTCCCAAGGCCATGAACATAAAACAAAAGTGGCCAGACGGGGCTAAAATATTCTCTTCTTTTCTGAATCAATTATAGCTGTAGTTTCCTCCTGTCCATATAAGCCCCTCAGCACACCGCACTTCAAAAGCGGCTTTGACTCAATCAGCAACACTCAACATTAACACCCACTAATTATTCATGAGACCAGAGTTAATGCGTCTGGCCGAACCGCATCTCCTCTTCATGGGAATATTAAAAGAAAAACAAAAGTTAACTCATACACACGTGGTTGCAAAATTATTTACAATTTAATAAACTTAATGCTTGACTTTATCAATCATTAAGATTGACTTATGATTGACTTTATGATTTTTTTACAATTATGGGGCTTGTACACCAATATAAAAAAAATCTGGGCCGAATTTTCTTTAGAAATTCATTGTTTGGTTTTCCACATAAGACAGAAAGTCATGCGGGTTTGGATCAACATGACGGTGAGTAAATGATAACAGAATTTTCATTTTTGGGTGACTTTGATGCTTACATTTCTCTCGAACATCCCTCAATCCATGCGAAGACATCCAACACAATCACCGGCTTGTTAAACTACGTTTACATCTGGTCGGGGGAAAGCAATATGTAATCAATGAAATATGTCTGTCGTTTACTGTTGGAAATGTGATTACTGGCCCGTCTGGCTACGGCTACAGTAACAAGAGCACTGTTAACATGGTCACAGTAACGCTCGGGGAAAGGTATTGCCTGTCGGTGCCCAGTGAGGAAGGAGTTTATTCCTTCATAATAGGCTTTGGGCCGAGTTCCCACCGGAGAGTTTGGTTGACAATCTGACAAAGTTATCTGGAGATAAATGGGTTATGGAGCGGAGAGAATGGGCCAGGGAGGAAGAGTGAGTGAAAACGTCTCAAATTTGATGGAGGTTTGATGGAAGATGTTGCTGGGGGTCCAGAGGTCTGGGCAAGTACAGACTCACTATAGTGTACGATAAACATATACACAGCCAGTCTTATATTCTGACCCGTTAATAATGTTTCTCACCACGCAATAATAACATTTACTTCAAACTCGAACACCTAGACATTAGCTCTGTTTCAATGCTTAATGAGCTTCCTACAAAGAATTTGAAGTCACCAGGCGCGCTTCCAACAAGATGGCTGTTCCAAAAGTGTAGGCAGCAATATAACACTCTGCATTACAAGATACTTTCTTTGGACTATTTTTAAGGCAGCATTGCATCTATCCTTTGCAGAGGGGAAATCCCAGAATGCATTCTACAAAGTCTGAGTAGACACAACAGGCTATATGCATGCGTGACTACCATGTTTCACTATCAGAATCCTAGGCAGTTCCTGGTCTGGGAGATTTAAAGCAGAGATACATAGAAAAATTTGAAAAAAGTTACATTTAGCAAATGCTGTACATTGCGTCACCATCAGTGGTGTTTAGAAGTGGCGTTCTACCATATTTGAATGTTAAACAAAATGTTACCTTATGAAAGTATTATTTCAAATACGCTAGAACAGCACTTATACCACTACTGTGTCCCAATGTACAGCATCTGCTAAATTTAACTATTTTCCCTTTTTCCATCTCTCTCTGCTTTAAGTCTCCCCAACCAGAAATTGCCTAGAGTTCTGACCGTGAAATGTGGAAGTCACACATGCATATAGCCCATTATAATGTTAACAAGTCATTTTTCTCAGAGAAAAAAAACAGAACATCTTTGACTATCATAGAAAAATTGTTTAGTCAAAGGTGCCAATGAATGATTTTCCATAAACGTCAGCTGCTAACATTTTTCCAAATATGTTTCTTTTCTAAAGAAATTTACACAGGTTTAGAACAACTCAGGGATGAGTAAATTTTTACAGAATTTTCATTTTTGAGTGGTATCCCTTTAAATTGTAATATTTTTTAGAGTTAGAAGGAAGTAGCTTAGCTCACAGTTTTTTTAACCAAAGGTTATTGGAGTATGCATTTTTTATAATAAAAAATATAATAGTTATAAAGCACGGAGGTTAATGCTAACACCATAAGTAAAGCCTGTCATTTTCATACAGGCTTGATGTGATGTTTGAGGCTGTCAGCTTGTGTTGTGCCAGCAGCCCTCATGAGTGCAGAGAGAATGAGGCCTTTAAATGTCATGATAGCAACATCTGATCAGCCTAATTACACAGAGACCTCATCACACACATACACACTAAGGGGAGATGACAACGGCACACACACACGCGCGCACTAAAAACCAAGTGAACTGTCTCGCTGCCTATTCCCTTCTAAGGCAGCATTCTGCAATGAACCCTTAAGTTATTTATTTGGAACACTATACATAGACTGCATCACACTTGAAAACACACTTAAAGTGCACAGTTTAATGCTCACATCTTGCTAAGCAAAAATCATAAAACTACAATTTTTGTTTGTTTTATAATTATATAAAATACATTTTTATATTAAAGTATAATGTTTACTTTTGAAAGCACATAATACATTCTTAAAATGTGTCCTAAGGAAGATATCTTAGTAGGCAGGATAGATGTGGCTTCCTGCCTATTAGAACAGACGTCGGGAGTTCGCCTATGATCCATGCCTATGGAGAGAGCTGATCAAAATGACACCAATGCAACACCCAGATCTTAATTTGCCATTGAACCAGTCTGATTTTGCTTTAGTCTGTTAACTGTTAACCTGATCGCTACAGAGTGCTAGAAAAGACAAAATGTTTTGCATTTGCAACACAACCGTCCGGTTCAGATGTGACAATGATGTAAACAGAGAATATGAGGGCATGTGTTTTTTGTGTGTGTGTGTGATGTGTAGAAATTGATTTCGCCCAGCGAGACAGACTCTGCTAATGGCGTCTTGGCCTGACTGAAACATATACCAAAGTGATTATTCATTACAGGGCCATTTCATGGTGCTCATCACTACAGAAGCTTCTGTCTCTCAAACCAGCCGTGCTGGAATCGCCTGAGGAAACGCTGTCAAAGATGCAAGAGTGTGCTGCTTCTGCTAGCTTACTGAGACATCCCCCAGCATGCTACACGCTGAACAAATGAAGAATATGTAAAGGAGCACTACCTCATATGTGGTCAAACTTGTACAGAATCGTGTAAAAAATGGTGTTCATCACAATAATTTAAGTATTATCATTATTTATTTCAGTTTAAAACTGTGCATTTATTTTATGTAAATCTACTATACCCTATCTTACGTGTAGTTTTGAGCTGTTGTACTGTACAGTACTTTATTTATCATAAATGTGGATAAATCATAAATCAAAGTGATATATCAGTGATATATCATTTGTTATCAGTATCATGCTTCTCAGATGGTAACCATGAAAAAAGCAGCCAGCAGTCACCACAATGAATACTGATGAATATTGATTGCTAAATCAAACCAAATGATGTTATCTAAAAATATAAAATTGCAGAAAGGTTTGGGTGAGGATTGTATTTACAGGGGTAGGGTGATGTTTTGTACACTATAAAAGTTGTTGTGGTTTGGGAAAGTCTCCACAATGTAGAGTGTTGTGTGTGTGTGTGTTTGCATGTGTGTGTTTGCATGTGTGTGTTTGTGTGTGTGTGTTTGTGTGTGTGTGCGTGTGTGTGTAGGTGTGTGTGTGTGTGTGTGTGTGTGTGTGTGTGCGCGCGCGTGTGTGTGTGTGTGTGTGCGTGTGTGAGTGCGCGTGAGTGCGTGCGGGTGTGTGTGTTATGATGGTCAGAGCCTCAGCTGTCCCAAAGCAGAAATTGGCAATAAAGTTGAGCTCATATAGATCAACTGCGTGGGCTAAGGGTGGACTTGTCACCTGGGCCTCTCTCTCTCTCTTATACTAACATACATATACTGTACATACTGTTTAAGATGATCAAGGTAATGGTTATGATATGGTAATATCAGTCAAAGGAAATTGTCATGGGGTAAGAATACTATAGCTGTATCTATTACATTTTATTTAAAGACTGGACCCCAACCCCTCCTCCCTAACATTTATAATAGCGGTCATTTATTATTTTTATTTAAACGTTTTCTTTCTAGTTTTTCTGGCTGGGATTTTGAAAAGTCTGTGATATTTCCAATTCTGCTATGACTGTAGGAACCAGGTTATTTTCAATAGCATATTCCTAAACTTTCACATTATCCTCACATTTTCAAACATTTGCAAATTTCAATAGAATAGTTCAATAGATTTAAAGAAGGATTTAACCCACAATGATATAAAGATGTAGAACTGAATAATATAGAGATATTATTGATTTCGGATCCGGCATGCAATATATTTCTAAAAATGTTGGAAGTGCTAGGTTTTTTAGCAGAGGTTTTTATTATATTATATTTTCCATATATTTACATTATAATTATTTCTCTGCCAGACATGATTGCTTCATCATGGCCCCCAAGCGATTAAATCAACTTATACTGTCCAATGGGAAAATGTATTGTGTACAATAAATTAGTTTGTTTAAAACTTTAGAATTTGTTTAAAAGATCAGCTTTTTTGGTCAGATTGATCTGTATGTCCATGATGGCAGCTTCTCTTTGCCCTTTCTGAGTCTTTTGCAGCATGTTTGATCTCAGATGCAGGGCATGCTGGAGTTTGTTTGAAAGAGTCACAGTGCTCCCTGCTGGATGAGCTCTAAAAATCCACACCAGTTCACCAGCCTGAAGATGACTGCTGAAAAACTCTGTTAGTTCATGTAATTATGTGTGTGAATGTTCTGTAAAATGTGTGTTCGCTATGATACAGTGAAATATATCACGCTGATGGGTGTGTCTGAAATTACCCGTGCAGGCGATGCAAAAGCAGGACTGTAATGGCTTCCTCTACAATTTGTCTCCTTTACAGACGACCATGTCCGATGGGCAAAGGCAACAAAGATGAATTGACTTTTCAGAACATATAACAATCAACATCTTCCCTGTAGATGTTTTCCTTCATTGCTGGAGGAAACAGATCTCACTGTAATTAAAACTCATTAAATGAGCGATGCTGGGTGTGAGCTGGGATCCGCTGCCCCTAGCATGACCCTCGGCCTTTTGGCTGCTCTTTGCGTTGTGAAACAGAGGAACTGCACTGTGACTTGAACTCGATTTTTTAGCTTTCTCTGTGACTCGAGGGTCTGCCCTCTGTCGGGTGGACATGTTAATATTGTCACAAAGAGTAAGAAAGACAAGAGATGCCAAAAATTGCAGCATCGTCCTGTCACAAGCTTTCTTATTGCCTTTTTGTGGTTTATTTGCATGCGTTGCATAACACATTCGTGTATTTGATGCTTGAGTGCATCTTTGCCAAAGGTTCTTCATGTTTGCTCAACAGCGGCTTGTTGTTTGCACTTGAAAGTCAACATAAATTATTTTTGCTTTCTTAATGCATGTCTTGTTGTTTATTATACTTTAATGTCCCTTCTCATATTACACTGAAGGGATACAGATGTTTTTTTCTTTATTTTTTTCTTCCCAAAATGTAATAACTTGTTCCACCTACTTTCTGTTTTGTCCGATTCCACAAATCCCTGTTCCCTTTTTAGTAATCAGATATCCTGGTTCACTTCAAATGTGTCATATTATGTAAGAAGCTATCAGACCAGATTATGTCATTTTGGGCAAAACATTTGGTAACACTTACCTTGAAGCATGTGTGTATAATGCATTATAAAAGTAGTTTTAAAGAATTTGAATGCACCTTTTAATGCATTGTAATGTCTTAAAAATAATTGTTACAGTTAATATATTGTAACACTTAGCAATTTATTGTCAGACTACACAATTGGTATAATTCTTTACAACTACATATACTGATTTATAATGCATTTCCCCCTTTAATAACTCTTTATAATGCATCATACATAGAGGCTTTAAGTAAAGACTTACCAAACATGTTACTGCTATATTGAAAAGTACCTATGTGTACAATAAAATAAAAAATGTTATATAAACTGCAATATATAAATACATGTAAATATAAAAATATAAGTTTTATTGATTGTAGATTGTGCTTGTTTTTGGAATGCTCATAAACTGCATTCCACACAAAGTGAGAAATTCAGTCAGCTTGAGTCTCTAAATATAACAAGACTCATCAGATCGCTAGCAGCTCAATGACAAGCAAAACTGGTAAAAATTTGATGCACTACTTCTTCAGATCTGTATTCGTATTACATGATTGAAACATGTTGCTTTAAAGAGGAAAAACTTTAAAAGTTGACTCTGTTTAATTTGGTTCCTCACATCATGAAAATCATTTTAAGTAAATCGTCTGGCTGAGGTTAGGCTGTGGTTGATCAATCAGCCAGCTTCACGAGCCAGATGTCTAGTAGTAGCAGGGGAAAATTTCAAGTTCTGAGTTGTCTAAAATGCACTTTTATATTGCTTTCTGTCTACGGTCACGCAGCTGCTTGAAGTGACATAAACCAATCAGCTTCGGCAAGTAACCAGACGTGTTTTGTTAGTGATTAGTCGTATGGCACTCATACGGTGATAGTTTTGTTTGAAAATATGTCCTCCTGGAAATTTCAACGGCAAATCTATATTTCACTAAAGTATTCTTCATCAACGTAAAACAGCCAAAGGCCTCGTATGAAGATCTCTGCGGCTCTAGGGCTATGCTGTGTGATGTGCTGTGTAAATCTGCAGATAACCGGAGACAGAAAGAGATACGGAGCAATCACAAGCATGCGGTCCTCGCAGCTGATATGTGCCTCTTGTGGCGTCAGGCCTGTATTTCTTCATCCTGTCATACAGTCTTCCTGCGTCCCATCCCAAGACGCAATCTTACCAATGTCTCTTGACAGACTGCGTGTCTGTGCCCGCTGCCCATCCGACTGTGCCCGATACCGCTGTATGTTTAAACATACAGCTGCTGCACTTACAGGTTATGAGAGGTAGCAGTACAGACAGTTGTGCTAGGGACACACGGCTAGACTAGACAAATCAGGATAACAGGAGATTTCCGGAGAAAGGGATTGCAAATAAGGAGATTTGGACACGCAAGACCCCCCACGGCACTGCCATCGAGCCCACAATATATTCCTAACTAATGTGACCATGTATTGTGTATTACAATCGGCAATTTGAAAACTCCCACAGGCTACGGATGGTTCCCGGGAGTGGGGATCGGTGTCCTGTGTGCCGGCTCATACATACTGGATGTGGCAGCTCCAGGCATTGCGCCACAGCGGCGCTCTGCGTTGCTGCAGGCTTGCATTCGTGATTTTGCGCTGTGGGCCTGACGTCCTGCAAGAGCAGAGGGACAGAATGAAGAACATTTATCTGAGCACCTAATCATTTCTGATTTAAGAGTTTGTCTACATTGTGTTCATTCTGTTATTTGGAAAAGCAATTTATTTTTTTGTTTGTTTATTTGTTTCCTTGTGGACCCGGATGTAATTGTGTCATCACAAATAAAAAACAAGAACAAATGAGTAGCATATGTAGGGATCTGTTGGAGATACATCCGGTGTATAGCTTATAATCTCTGCAATTATAGGGCAAAGCATGATTGTGATTTGAAAGAAGAAAATGACGGCGGATATATGCTGTCGCATCTTCCTGAAACGAGACACAACATCACAGAAGTGCTTTGTTTTCCTGTTTAGAATTTGTGGGTTGGGACATAATTATTGTGCATTGTTTTAAAGCAGGGTCAACCGCAGTCTCACAGAAACGCAAGCTTTCTCACTGTCTGTCCTTCTCAAAGAAAACAAGACGTCTTGGGATCGGTGACGGATAGTGATTTGACTGATGGGTGCACGAGAGGCGCACAACACTTCCAAAGCCACAGTCGCTTTCCATGATGTCACCCACACCTGGACTTTATAGAGTTAATAAGGAGGTTTGATTGATAGCTGACATTTCATTATGAGGGAGTCACGCAGTGATTGCGTAAATCCAAACCGACACGCCGCGTGAAGGACGAGCAGGAGGATGCTGGGAAACAGACAGCCAAGTGAAGCAGAGGGAAACTTGCTTCAGGACTCGGGAAACTCTAAACCCTTGCTGTCATTTTGATTTAAATTTCCAGGATTTAGATGAAAAACAATGAGTAAATACATATATGCTACTATAAACTGCACTGTAGCGCTTTCATCTGCTGTACAGTCGTGTCTGTGCGGACCGATGGCAAGATCACAGGCAGAATAGATACTTATGATTGCATGCAAACAAACATTGCAATGTTGTTTATACAATACATGCATGCAGGATGTAAAAATGAGTGTGGATTCTGTGCGGTGGGATATTCCTGTGAAGTTTCAAATCTCTTTGATCTTTATGATGGCTCTTGTTTCAGTGGACGCTTCCAAACAAGTTACAAGTCCTCATTGTGGCAATAAATGAACAAAGCTGCAGTCAATAATTTCTTCATCAAGTTTGCAAATTCTAGTGTTTCATGTTGTCCAATACAGGGGTTCTCAACCGTTTGGCTAAGGCCTCCCACTGCATTCAACAATAGCCTATTCAAAGGCTCCCCTCCCAATCACAAAAACTTAAATTTGACCCAATACAATATTTTAGGGTTTCACCTTAGACGTTTAGTAATTATAATATAATAAGTGTTTTAGTTAAATAAAAATATTTCAATTCTCATTTTGACAATTTTACATAATAGTCATCTTGAGACCCCCTTAGAACTCAGCTGGGGGCCCCTTGATAGGAACCACTGATATAATAGTATTAATGTGAGAATGGAGAGAGGCAAAAATAAATACAGAATCACATTTGATCTAATTTTATGACACAAATTAACACTTTTATACATAACATGCATTTTTTTTTTATTTACTGCTCTGGTGTAGATGTACTATTTCCCAATGTTGCAAAAGTCTTTGATGAAAAAAGAAACAGATATTTTAGTTTTGATAATGCAGTCGCTGAAAAAAAAAAAAAAACATACTGCTTAAAAAATTGTGGTCCTAATAAGAATAAACTACTGGATGACAAGCAGTCTGGCTTCAAAACAAACCACTCCACTGAGACGGCATTGCTATCGGTCACAGAAGCACTGCGGCTAGCCAAGGCGGAATCTAAATCCTCGGTCCTGATTCTGATAGACCTATCTGCAGCGTTTGACACTGTCAATCACCAGATACTGCTAGCAACCCTGTCATCACTAGGAATCACAGGCTCTACCCTCCGCTGGTTCAAATCCTACCTCTACGACAGATCCTTCAGGGTGTCATGGAGGGGCTCGCTGTCCACGGCTCACCACATGATCACTGGGGTCCCTCAGGGGTCGGTGCTTGGACCGCTGCTTTTTTCCATCTACACGACATCACTGGGACCCATCATACAGGCACATGGCTTCTCATATCACTGTTATGCCGACGACACCCAGATATACATCTCGTTTCACCCAGGCGATACCACTGTAGCAGCTCGCATTACAGCCTGCCTCGAGGACATCTCAGCTTGGATGAAAGACCATCACCTCCAGCTGAACCCTGCCAAGACCGAACTACTTGTGTTTCCGGCACACCCTACGGTCCAACACGATTTCAAAATCCATCTTGGCAATACCACAATCACCCATTCCAAAACAGCCAGGAACCTCGGAGTCATATTTGATGAACAGCTGTCCTTCAATGATCACATTGCAAAGACAACACGGTCATGCCGATATGCCTTATTCAACATTAGAAAGATCAGACCCTATCTCACGGAGCATGCGGCACAACTCCTTGTCCAGGCCCTGGTAATCTCAAGGTTGGACTACTGCAATGCTCTCCTTGCTGGTCTTCCTGCAAAGGCTATCAAACCACTTCAGCTGGTTCAGAACCTTCCAACAGCCCAAAAGGGCTCACATGACTCCCCTTTTCATCTCTCTTCACTTGCTACCGGTTGCAGCCCGTATCAGATTGAAGTCACTAATGCTTGCCTACAGGACTATCACTGGATCTGCACCGGCTTACTTCCACACTCTCCTGCACTCCTACACCCCATCAAGATCCCTGCGTTCAGCAAACCAGCGGCGGCTTGTATTGCCTTCCCATAAGGGCAGTAAATCCCTCTCCCGCTCTTTCTCATTCACAACTCCTTCCTGGTGGAACATTCTTCCTATCTCTGTCCGTTCAACCACATCTCTCACAACATTTAAAAAAAAACTTAAAATCCATCTCTTCTGTGAATACTTGACAAACAAATGAAAAAAAAAAATACACTAACCCTTTCTCTCAACAGGTAGTGGTCTAGCTTTTGTTGAAACCAGTAACTTTGTATTGGCACCTAATGTATTATGGCTCCTGTATGAACTATCACTTATTACTCCTAAACTCTTTGTATGTCGCTTTGGATAAAAGCGTCTGCTAAATGTCTAAATGTAATGTAATAATCTAGGCCTACTAATACTTGGGTGTGGAAGATTGGCACACTGTCTTCAGGGGGCAATCTTTTTCTATTTATTAAATGCATAGACTTACATGTATTAACAAACCTCATAACTGTTTATTAGTGTGAACAATAGTTGAATTAAAAGAGAAAAAAAATTGCTGCTCAGTTGGTGAGTTACATTACTAAAAAATGATACATTACGTAATAATAAATAGGCAAGTAGGCTAGTAACATATTTCCAAGAGAACGTTCATAAACAGAATAATTATCTATAAGCTATAAAAATAAATAAATAAATGCATACAATAAACTAAGAAAGGTCTTACCGTGCAATCATATTTATTTGAAATAAATTATTTAATAAATCATGCTTTTTTATTATTGTTGATGTTCAGTAAGTGGTAAAAGTTTGTTTTATTCACATGCTTTCCCACATACTGTAAATCACACATGTGAGCGAGCACATGGTCTGATCTGTCCACCATGACATGAGTGAGGGCGGGATTGTAGGATATCCCCCAATCAGCGATCGTTCTCAGTGAGAGGCTGGTTTCCGGTGTGACCAAGATGGCGCTACGGGAGCTGAGCTCGCTAGAGAAATGTTTAGGATTAAAGAAGCCTAATAAATACAGCACACAGGGAGAGAGGAAGGTGAATGCATACAGATATAAAGCGATCTGTTTCATGTGTGCGTAATTATCAGTGATGCGTTATAAAGACGTGTTTGTGTGCGGTTGTGACCTGTGTTAGCATTTGTCTGTATCAATGAATGAAAGATTGAATCGACAGTTGATGTATCTTTGTGAAATTTCTGATTTCAATTAGTAGCATCTTGTCTTTTTTAATCCCATACACTTATTTATAATCGTGTGTTGTATCAGAGTGAAGATCCTAGGTGTTACTATGACAGGTGGAACAATGGCACGCAAAACATGTTTACAACACTTCTTATTAGAATATAAATACGACATTAAAATTAAGTTAACTCAAACACACCAACTGCTTTTTGGGGTCACAAGAAGTTGTCATATCTGATATGATTTAATGAAGTTATTTTGTAATATGTGCATTTGTTGTATGCAGTGTGGATATACTCATGCTAATGTTTTGCTGAATTTTATAAAAAACACCTTCAGTGTTAGTACCAAAAGCTCCAAACGTCTTTTTAGTAAACTTGTCATATTTATTACTATAATTTTAGGTTCCTGTTCTCCAGAACAACAATGGAGCAGTGTTGGTTGGTCTGGTCACCATAGCGTCTCATCTGGTTCATGAGGCCAAGAAAACAGAGCTTCTGGGAAACAGTGCTGAAGAGAGAGCTTTGGTCCAACAGTGGCTAGAATACAGAATAGCACGAGTGGACAACTGTCCGAAAGATGAGCTCAAAGTTATCCTAAAGGTAACACCATTATGATTGTAACAACAACTATTAGAAATATATATTCTGCTTTATATGCATCACTGGTGTGTTTGTGATACTGTCCTCACACTGTCTACTGGTTATCCTTGTGTCAGATTTCTATACACCCTTATATACTTTTTCAGACGATTTTTATTTAGTTGGAATCTGAAATTATTTTCTCATTGGGAAACAGACGACTGAGAGTTTGTTTAAAAAAACACCAAATGTGTTGTGGAATTAGAACAGCTCTAATCTCTTGAGATCTGAATTTTTATCATTAACTTGATTTAGGGGTTGTCATGTTTATAATTTCACATCGTCTTTTTCGATCCCTTTGTAAAGTCTATAAATAGAATTTTAATCATGTTCAAAAGATTCGGATTTATGGAGATGACGGAGTCTGAAGAGAATGTATCTTCCATCAGATGACCCAGCATCTCTGCAGTCACATGACCAATAATAGTTGAGGTCTGGAGCAGAATCATCCAAACTGCACATTGGCTTTAATTGTAAACATTGAGGTTAGCAGGTGTCACGTGCTTTCCTGCGATCATCTCAGAAAGGTCTGTCAGTGGACAGTGAGGGTAAAGAGTCTTGTTAACACAGATGCTAAGCAGGAAGAAGGCTCTCGGCGGCAGCTGTCACTATGTGGTGCTGGGTTCTCTGTGCATGAGTCTGGAGCAGGGCGCTGCTGATCGCTGGTTAATAGTGGCAGTTTAAGCAGTAATGAAGGGCCGATTTTTGCCCAGAGCAGGCCACTGTCTCACAGTGTCACACAGCTGAAAGATCACAACATTTAAAGTGAGAGAAACTACAGCATGTAGCAACACTGAGACTGAAACCAAAAACTACAATGACTGGGATGAAACTCATACTGTGCAGGTGTAATGAAAAGCATGTCTCTTGCTGTCATTTGTGAGATAAACTCTGTTATGATGTCCATGATGCGGAACACAGAAAGAGCTTTCCTGCAGCTCAGTGTTTAGAACACTACGTTAACAACGCAAGGTTGTGGGTTCGATCCCAGGGGATTGCACATACCCATGTATAAATATATAGGATAATGCAATGTAAGTCACTTTAGATAAAAGCATCTGCCAAATGCATAAATGTAAATGTATAATCCAGGGATACAAATGAAATTGACTCTATACTGTGCTATAATGCCCTGGAATTTAAGAAATTTTGGATTAAATAATTAAAACATTTGAATCTTAATGCTTATGAAAGTAATGTTTTTCTCATTACGCTTTATTTAAAATATAAAATGTTAATAATTTTGATTTTAGCTCAAACGTTTTTGAATAATCACAATTTTGACCTGGGACCACATTCAACAATCTTTAGAAACGTTTTCTTAAAGGCGCAGTTTGTAGGATTTGAATGAATAACAAAGTTTAATAACTATTACACTATAACAAGTTGTGATTCGAATTGTGACTGCATCCGGTGCCGCAAGATGCTTGGCAACAAAAACATTTTTTGACTTATTGAGCGAAATATTAAAATGATTTTGGTATTTTTTTGTTTGCTATATTTTACCATTTTTTGCTATATTTTACCATTTTACCATGGGTGTTTGATTTTCATTGAAATTATGAAATTATTAGCATTATGATTCTAGCTGATCATGTGGTCCCTGACAAACATATGCTTGCCCACTCGGAGCGGACAGCCGCAGTTGAACAGAAGACATTGCTTGATGTGTTATGTAGTGTTTTACCAATAAAGCCTGTTCGGAAAAGTAAAGGGGGTCGCAAATCGGATGTGCCACATCACACCATATTTATAAAATTCAAACATTGTTTACTATAACCGCACACTCACTGGCTGCGGCGACGTTTCGCCACAACTCTGGATGCTGTTCCAAATTCTGCCAACGCACATAGTTTAACATTAAATTACATGCTGTTTGTCTGAATACTCCATTATACAAACTTACTTTATCCTAGACTGCACCATATATTTATCTGTTTGGGAAAAAACAAGTCATCAAAATCTACAGCATTAACAGTTTTGTTTGATATAGAGCCTGTTCCTTAAATTCCTTTCAATGAGCACCTATTTTTTTTTAATAAAAATACGAGCATAAGAAATACATTAAAGTTAGTCCAACTTGCATCATAATGTATGTGTCAGGTGCACCTCATCGTGTGGTGTCTAGCACAACTCGCACTTATCGGAGTAAAACAGATGGACAGTGTGATGACAAGAGGTTTATAACATCAATTATAATCAAGGATCAACTATCCGTTTTATAATAACTATAATAAATACGTTCCAATTTCCCTGTCTAAATGTTCTTAAGAAAAAAGATGTTTTGTTGTATTTGCATTATTATTAATTATGTAATCAGAGGCATAAAATATTCAAAATTTGATAACATAGAAAGACGTTTTTATAGTGACAGGCCTCCGACTTTTAAATCTCTTTTGTGATTACTGCTCCTGTAGTTAAATTGGAAACATGATGCTATTGACAGGTAATGACGCGATGTGTTAAAGAGGATCGTAACCTTGCTTTAAATGCAAATATATAACATTGTGCTAGTGGTTCTGGGATATTATAGTGCAAAAATTTTACATTTTGTACTCCTGAAAAACAGAACTTATATGTTGTTTTGCTACACACTAAAATGTATAACAAAGTTCAGTCACAAAAGCAGTATAAGTTTTTAGAGCATAGCATGAGTATATGAATTGGGACACTGTTTGTCTGCGTGTGTGCGTTTGTGTAACGATGGCTCATCTGAACACTGTTCACTGCCTCCATTAGCCCTCAAGACGGTATAGTGCAGAGTGCTGAAGATGCTCCTGTCCCCTGAGACCTGCACACACACCACCCCCGCTGTAGTATCTGACCTTAGGAAAGTTTCACTTTAAACTCTTGCTCGGTTAGTTGAGGAACAGGAGATGGACAGCCTACAGACACGTGTTACACTGCACTGTGTTCAAGTTGTGAGACCGCAGCCTGTGGATGTGTATATGATCCTCCTGATAGTTGTCCTAATAATCTGATACGGCTATGCATATACCTTCTGCATTACATATTGTAACAAGTTTTACACTTGTCATATGTTGTAATGAATTTTAAAAAATTATAAAACAATCTTGTCTGTCACCATTTTTTCATTTACAATTTTTGCTGTGATTTTCATGAGGCCTATAAATCGCCAGCTAGTGTAGACGCTTTTGAATTGCAGTATGTGTGACAGCAGCTTTCTAGTTAATAGCAGTGCTTGCTTGGTAATTCTTTAAATGTTTCAAAACTTTTTCAAATTCCTTTTGTGTTATTGTTTGGCAGTGCCTAAATGCTGTTTTAGAGTAAGTTTACTCGATGAAAAATCCGAAAACTTTTTCCTTTGCGTTTTTGAAAAGTTTCATGCACATGTGATAGCGTTATCAAAACAATCTTCATTTACACAGATCTGGGAAAAGAATAAAAACGCTTTATTATGCATGCCAGGCCAGTGGATTGCACTGTTGCGCTACCAAGAAACACTACGTGCCTGCGCACATACACATACCCTGTTTTAAGATAAAAGCGCTTTTAATACACTTTGTCGGCGTGTATGTTATATTTATTTAGTTTATATTTATAGTTTGTGTATATAAATACTATGTCTTCGCTGGTTTCAGCAATGCAGCAAATCTACATTTCGCTGGAGAAATTATAATAAGTATGTCACGCAGTACAAAAATTAAACATGGAGTCCGCCATTATTGTTTGGGAAATACTCGCGCATGCCTACAGACTGAACGCGTTAGCAATCAAAAACGTCGTTGTTGTGTAAATGAACAGCCAAAACACATAAAAAGTTTTTAATTTTGGGGTGAAAACTGTCTCGTGTAAACGGCCTCTTATTGCCCTTTCTTTTTATATTTTTTTCAGGAACTTAACCATTACCTGGAGGATAAAGTTTATATTGCTGGGAATGTCTTCACGCTGGCGGACATCCTGATGTACTATGGGATTCACCACATTGTTGTAAGTCTTTCCGTCGGCAGTAAACTTCAGTCATTCCAGAGGAATGAGACAGATCTAAAGTTAAAACCGTCAGATGCTTCAAGCGGATAAGAAACCTGATACAGCAGAAAAGATGAGACGCGAAGTGATGTCATTTCCCAGGACAGCAGCCAAGGAAGTTTAAGGAGCCTGAAGGAGCCCATTGAGAGGAAGAGAGGGAAGAAATGAGTATTAGAGAGAAAGGAAATACAAGATCATGCCTTAACTTGTTTGACTGATGGAGAATTGTCACAGCCTAGAAGGCATTGGTGTGTCACTTAGTTGAAAACGATAAGGTTAGTTAGACATAGTGGGTATAAAAAGTACTCCCTCCGCCCCGTGGAGGTTTCGATGTGATCTTGTTTTACAACATCGGGACCACACAGGGTTTGATTTAGCTGATTACCAAAAAAAATATTTTTGAATTAATTTAACTAAAACTTTTGTCTTGCAACAATCATTTTTGGTGAGTTTAACCCTCATTAAATAATTCCTTAGTTGCTGCTCCCTTGGCAGCAGTTCCAGCCTTGTGTCGATGTGGATTTAGTCTCTATCACAGATACGCTGTCCTTGTCACTGCTGTTTTTCCTCTTGTTTCCACAACTCTTTTTCAAGCTCGTCCATAATTTCTAGATTGCATTAGGATCTAGACTATACCATGCTCACTTTAGGACATTCACTGTTATTATTAAGATATCTCAGTGTAGCATTGCCTTTTATGCTTGGGGTCACTGGCAAACAAAGAAGTTGCAGATGAATTCATGGGTTTTTTTCCCCAGGATCTGTCAGTTCCCTACTTTCCTAAACCCCATTCTCAATAAACTGATGATGTCATATTATGTATAATGGTATTGATGGTCTGTCTGATGATGGGTTTTAGCTGTCATGAACTGTGACACCTCTCATTTGGCCTAAGAGTCTGGAGCTGATACAGTATATTTGTATTTGCAGTGACATTTCTAACTCTGATGGGTCAACAGTTGTTAATGCTCCGTTTCTTAATTGATGCCGAACTCTACATGAGTTGCTTGGAGTTCTGCAACTGCACTCACAAACCAGAAACTACATTTTCCATAAACAGTTGAGCTCAAAATTATTCATTCCCTAGGTAAATATGATCAAAGAAGGCTGTACAAATAACTGTATCATTAAGCTTTTGGGTATTTTATTTACCTTCTTTATGAATATTTGAAAAGTAACGAACACTTTTTTTCAAACATCGTTGGTCAGATTAAACAAAAATAGCTTTTAAGCAGCAAACACTCAAGATTGGTTTGGTGCACAAAGGGATAAAAAGTACCCCATGCCTCTGAACCCTTTAGAAAACGAGTGGGGAGAACTGAAAAGGAGAAACACTAACATGGAAATGGAAATCTGAAGGGTCTGAAGTGATTCTGGATGAAGGAATTGTCTGTGATCTCTTGTCAGGTGTTCTGTGTACTCATAAAGCATTATAATGTAGGTGAAGAGCTGTTATCTTGGCAAAAAGGAGGTTGTAAAAAGTTCAGAATAAAAGGGAATGAATAATTATAGAGCAATGTTTATTGGAGAAAAACATTAATTTCATAATGAGATTGTTGTTTAAAATTCCTGTTCTCGAAATTATGTTAATGGTTGACTTGCGATTACAAAGCCAGTAATTAAGACCGGTTGGTTAGCAATCAGCAAACATAGACTCTTCCCTATCAGCTCAAGCGAACCAGCACATAAGTAGACAAAGATTCTTACCTGAACCCATCTCTAAAGGATTACACACAAGGAAGGACGTAAGGTATTCAAGGGATCATACAGGTTTAAAACGATGCAGCCACGTAGCAGGCCTGATCCGTAAAGCAACGCTTCCAAATACACCTTCCCGGCAACTTCGGGAAGTGATTCAGTATCCCCGCTTGTTTACGTCGCACTCGTCACCTCGTTCGTTCCCAAATGCAATTGCTGCTGGCACGCTGGCTCTCTGCTAAACCTCAGCTCGCTGCAAACGCCAGCTCGCTGCTAATGCTGGCTCGTTGCTAGCGCTAGCTCACTGCTAACGGGAAACAACTGTTCAGACGCCGGCACCAGTAAACATAGGCTAGTATTTCGACCCAATCCAATAAAGATACGCTCAATGCCAACATGTTAACGTTTCAATGGCTGTACAATCATCTTGGGGGAAACAATTCATTCTGTCGTTCCATGCAGCAACGTTGACTATAGTCAACCCCTAATTCCATGATTCAATTCCCATACTTTACAATGTATGAAAATATATATGATTATAAACTGAGTTTATTAGTGTTTGAACCGCTGAATTTCGCTGTCACGCAAGAAGCTGGGTGAGAACAATCCTTTGATAATACATTTAGCTTTATCCACTGTAGTGCCGCAGCACCACTACACTCATGATTGGCATATCCCTGTCTGAACGGGCGCACCGTTCAGCGAACGTCAGTCAAACAACATAAAACTTCTGAAGATTAGTAACATAATCGGCACTTCCGAAAGGGATTGCTCGTTGACCAAAAAATTTCCGCATTATCCAACGGGATACGTTTCTACACGTGGTGCCGTTCTCATTTACATCTTGCCCAAATAACGCACCCACCCCTTACCTTTAAATGTGCAATTTATAACAATTTCGCAGTAAAATATCCAAAAACCACTTGGCAAGTGTTATATATATTTTGTTCAGAAGAATACAACATCTCAAATCCTTCCATCTACTTGTAAATCGCGAGAAAATTGCCATTCTAAACAGTGACACTGTGCTTTGCAGTCGCCTGTCAATTGTGTTATATCCATGTTACCCTTTGCTACCGCCTTTACTGACGTAGAAACCACATGACAACAGTTTCTTGGACCAAGGCGGAAGTAGTGTCCAGTGTCCACTTATTCACTAGCTTGTTTCGAGCAATCACTTATTTATGGATCACAAAAATACGAAACATTTATAAAACTTTATAACTCTACTTCATCCGCTAACATGATTTTGCGTTCCTGTCTGATTGATGGCTGTCAGCGGTGGTGTTGAAGACAACAGATCCCATCATTTCCACATGCCTTCACAGCGTCATCAAGCTACGGCATTGCTGTTTTGATCGTGCGCCCTCTAGCGGCGGTTGTTACAAACTGTAGCTTTAAGCTACACAAACATTGGCACGCACCAGTATATTACCAATTTATCGTATCTCGTCTGCAAACCTGAACACAACCGTATCTTGGAATCGCAACCCAGTCGCAATGTTAACTCTGAAATATTTAATTGTTTTCGACGCATAGCAACTTGAAGATATAACAGAATTTCACAAGTCAATTTACAATGCCCCCTTAGAGGTTATAACCAAATGGATATCCACTCTTCGCAGAGGCTACCACACGAAGCACACCACACGCACTCTCAATGCCATGTTAATCCTGGCGTTCCTTGGTTTTCTCAGAGGTTCGGAATTCACCACTACATCTCACTTCGATCTTTCAGAAGATCTAAAGGCTTAATGATGCAGATTTATTGTTACAGTCTTCTTTGATCATATTTACCTGGGGTATGAATAATTTTGAGCTCAACTTTACATTAAAATCCGTATTTAATGTTATAAAGATCCAAAACTCTGGTCATCTTTTAACCAGTCATGTAATTTTTACAACTAAAATCTTAGTAACATGGTTTTCTTTTAAATCTGTGATCAAATAACAATTTAGTTGAATATTTTCAATAAGACACATGATGTTCATTGTGATTGTAGAGCAATAAGCTGTGAGTTCAGCTGAGGTAAAGTTTCTTTTGTGGATGACTTTGTAGTGATATTCAGATTTTTTTTCATAGTCTCGTTTTTGTTCTCTTTCTCAGGTGGAATTGGCTATACAGGAGAAGGAGCGTTATCTGAACGTCACCAGATGGTTTGATCACATCCAGCATTACCCAGGCGTAAGGCACAATCTGCCTCCTGTGGTCGTTCTGAGGAACAGAGTTTACCCAAGTGGTCATCACTAAACACCACGACTTTATTGAACTTTATCGTCAGTTGTTACGTAAAACTGACCTTGGGGTCCCTACATCAGTTCTGACGCAATCCCAAATCTTCAGGACAAGTCAAGCAGAGCTGGTCTTTTTTTGTTTTTTAGTCTTTATGTGAAATTAGTTTATTATGAACAAAGTTTCTTTGTTCTGGCTTTATTTAAATTCAGTGTGTCAGGGTACCAAGACTTCACAAGCTGAAGGAAAAGAGTGCTTTTGTGATCTTTGGAAGGCAATAAACTCTAATAATGTCAACTAAATAAATACATGAATTTTATTTCCGAGAATGATTGAAATAACCAAGTTGACTCTTGTTGTTTTACTAGCATACACCTGCTTTATCCACATTGATCTTTGGTCTGAATAGGAAGCAGTTTTATGGAAGATCTTTGGATAAAATTAGATTTGTCAGGACATTAGACCATATTAAAAAGGGATATTGCTTTTCAAGTAAGGGAGACTAATTTCAGAAAAAAAATATGCAAAATTATGGATTGTCTGTATATTTAACAGTGAAAAATCTTAATTTAATCAAAAATCCTTTATTTAATATCTGCCCTGCATATGCTGACAGTTTATTTTTGTTATACATTATTTTTTTGTAAGCCGCTTTTTGTCTATGTTTTCAAGTTTGTGTTAATTCATGCCAACACTATTGTCCTGTGCCAATAAAAAAAAAAACATGTTTCAGATTCCTTAAGATCTATGACACATCCTATTTTTGCAGAATTCTAAGAATTTTCTTCTGACATACAGTGTGTCCATAATGGAACCACAGTGGAACAAAGCGATGTGTGTTTGTGAAAGTGAAGGCTGGAGAATTGAAACATCTCACAGTCATCCGAACTGGCCTTGTGACCAGATAATGGAGAGATGCACAGTGGACCCTCTTGTCTGCCTGTTTATTTCTGTCTCCAGATTTAATTGGGGGGCTAATGTGAAAGAAACTTCCCTCATCAACATGAAATTCATCAAATCTACAAAAGATGATCAGACCACATCTAGCAGATGTTCATGAATGCTTTAAAGAGATTTCAGATTTGAACAGATTTTGAAACATTAGTTCAGGTGCCGTGGGGTCACTGCACCTCCAGCATGGAAATTAAGTCATGAATGATCCTAAGAATCCACAGCAGGAGATTTTAAGCATGTGCCAATTAGTTTCGGCCTTGCTCGCAAAGTTTGAGGCACTCTTCATGGGCGGACTTAAAGCTTCTGCTTTCTTGCTGAGTTTTATAATTAATTTCCTGCAGCTCTTAACAAGTCAAAGTTCAATAGGTTTGGGGTGTCAGCTCTCACATAGGGGTTCGACTCACAGCGTCCCACAAGGTTAATAGACAACGAACCACCTATTGCTTTCTCAAAAGGCTGCAGGGCCTTTGAGAGAGCGAAGAGCGACAACACCAGGTTCTAGACTGTTACACTTCGATTTTGCCATTCCTTCAAACCAGCTGGATCTTCAGTGAAGAAACTTTACTGTATGTATCTCAGCGGGACGACAGTGCAGCAGATCTGGCGAGTCTGCTCAAAGAAATTACCAGACTTTCCTGCCGTACAGCTGCGACATACAGACACACTGGGATTTTGCCAGTCCGCGTTTGTTTACATCGTGTCCCCCACAGTGCTTGAAGTTTCAGCAACTGTTCATTATGTCTTGTTATCAAGATACATAGCTGCATGTCAGATGAGATGTGTTGCTTTGAAAACACGAGACCCTGATTGATTCAACCAAACTATCAGTATTGCGTGGGGCGCGATAACACAGGGTAAACGGTTGTGACAGCTCGCGTGTTATCTGCATTCAACAGGACGTGACAGTTCTACCATGCACTCATAAAGCAGGCATCTGATTGTCTACCGCAATTACTTGACTGAAGCAAAACAGGAAGAAGGAATAAAGTTACATGGTGGTTACGCGTCTATGCGCAATTTATAGCTTTACGTTTGCGAGAGTCAAATTTAAGATGAAGAACGCTTCATTTTTAGGCTGTATAATTGTCAAAAACATTACTGGCTTTGTGTCTCAACATGTCTCTAAGGCTAGGACATTATACATATGCAGCTATGCATGTTATTGTGGAATGTGCTCTTCGGAGCTAAACACAAAAATCAAAGGCCTGTCAATCTTCCTTAGCATTGAAAATGCATAATTACCACGCATTGGCTCAGTATGTAGTGCAATGCTTTATATTATTTGGGGCGTCCCTTTACCTGGAAGTAAAGCCCTGCAATACGATGGCACAAAGATCGCAGATGCGCAGTGTTTTCTGGATGCTTCTTTCTCACTTCATCAATCACCGAAAGCATCTAATGTAAAAGAAGGTATCAAAGTACATGTGTGTGACCCCAGGCACCATCTTGGCACCTTAACATGGACACGGATGACAGATTTTTCCAGAAATAGACTCTCTGCTCCACGGAGCCCTGGCCCAGCTGCACAAACTGGCTCCTGAAAGGAATATGTGGGCCTTGTGCACCATGTGTTGAGATGCTCATTTAAGGGGTTGTGGATTTGGCTTGAGGGTACCAGAGGTTTGGGAAAAAGATGGTAAAGAACATCCTCCTGGAAGTCAAGAGATGTTTAAGGGCCAGGCACACAGGGTGTGTATGCATTCGCTGTATTTTTAGTCATGTGCTTCAGTGTTACAGTCTATGGCAGACCCTTAAACCGAAGGTTAAAAAAGCTGTGAAATTTGGCACAATTCTAGGGAAGAGTCTCAATTTCTGCTTTGCCGAATATGGGGTTTCTATCTCAAATCCTCTAGGCCACCAGCAGTTCAAACTAACCCGTGAAACCAAATATGATATCTTGGAATCGAACAAGATCAATTTGGTTTTCCTATCCGTGCAACCAGATTAAGATTTCAAGTTTCTCCAAATCTTTTATTAAATCTTCCTCATAGTCAGATCCTCCTTGAATGACTTTCAAAATGTATTAACCATTTTGTAAACCAAACCATTGGTTTAACAAAGGATGGTGACGCTAACACCACAGTATCTGCACAATATTGCTTTGAGTAATTCTTCCATGGATCTGGCTTCTTTTTAGGACATATTCTGTATGCCCGGTTTCACAGACAAGGCTTAGGGCTATAGTTATAGTTGTCTTATATACTGTCTTAACTGAAAATAACTTGCTCTGGCAAATCTTAAACTATATCAGTGCCATGGTTTGATGCACACCAGCTATGTTATTTTTGGCATTTTTCAATCAAAGGGACTTAAATATCCTAATTTAACTTATTACGGCATAGTCCTGGTTTAAGCAAATCCTTGTCTGTGAGTACAATCTTTTCCAAAGTCCGCTATAAAATCAATAAAAATGCATTTGTAATTCCATCTCACAGTAACTATTTTATGGTGGCCACTTATAAGGAAAAAAAGTATTAAAATATAATGGCTATAAAATTGGCAAGAGATTGTTTTGGAAGTTCTGTTCTTTGGATTGTGCTTAAACTGTGCCTGTCGAATCTGTTGAATGCAGTTTTTAATTTCAGCCCATTCTGAATTTCATCTTGAAACTTAGAAATGTTCTCTTACAGTCTTTGCTCCAGAGAAAACATCACAAGAAAAGTTCAATGAAATATTGAACTTTTTACAAATGTTTGATCAAAAAGTTTTATTCATTTTCTAACTGTTTCCATTTTGCTTGCATCATCGTCGTCTTCGGCTTTTTAATTCAAATGTGAGATTGTGAGTACAAACTGGAAGGTTTTTTACAATGCAACCGAACAAATCAAAGACTCTGGATGACCAGATAGTAGGGCTCAGTTTATGTTCAGGAAGAAAAGCTGCAATTGTAACTCTCCACTTTATACTCTCATTTCACAAACAAGAGGGTATCTGCTTTCATATATAGCCCACCTAGCTTCAGTTGCCCATTTCAACCCACAGGTCTTGCCAGAGAACTTAAACAAGATCTCCTGTCTTAATGTTTTCTGAAAGGATGTCTCGGGGTGCTGTGAGAAGTGATACTGAACGTAATTCCAAATGAAATGGAATGACAAAGAGAATAGTTTTTTCAAGCTCTTTGGAGCTCCAGAGGCATTAGTACTGATAGACCAAAGTCCAGCCTGCAGTTGTTTATCAGAGTTCACGTGTCACGGGCAGTGCAGTGCCCTCAGTCATAGCTGGCCAACGGTCACATAACATCTCATTAGCAAATCTTCCATTCATATTTGTCACATCGGTTGTGAATTTTTAATCTGCGCTTCATTACAATTCAGGTTTTAATTCGTCCTGACTCATTAATTTCAACCTGGAGAGAAATTAAGAGTTGCTCTTAAAGCCATGTAATCTTAGTCCTGTTATATTTATTTAAATTAAATCATAAAGGTTTGACAGAACAACGCTGACTTAACTGTTGGTGCTACTATTATTTGTTTTCTAACTGTCCTATATACCGTCCCTATGCATGTTAACAAGCTACTAAAGCATTTTTTAAATCAAATCACATAAAGGCCTAGACATTATTTAATACATTTAAAGAAACCAAAAATGAAATAAGATAAATTATTGCACCAAAATGCTCCTGAAATAATTTGAATATTAAATATACAGATTACTAATACAATTATAGAAAGCACATATCAAAATGGCAAAAAAATACAGTCCACTTAACTCTTTTAAAATATTAATTAACTACAACAAATCAACCAAAATCTAGCAACAGCCTTTCATTTTCAATTTTCTGTGATTTTTGAGTGCATTTTGTTTCAAGTGTGCGTTCATCTCAGGCTTGAGAACAGTGATAAAGAGACGCACATTGCCCAGAACTTTATCTTATCTCTGTGTTTGATGCTTTCAGCAGGCACATCAGCGGCTGGCAGTCAGACGGCTCTTTTCTAATGGATTAACCTTGACAGGACATGCTTATGAACCAGAAGTGTACCTTTTACTCCTGCATGACTGTGTCCCTGATGCACAGCCTGCACTGTTCACTGCGCTGTGTGCATGTCTGCGGGCATAAGACTGCTATCCATGCATTCTAAACATACATACACAAGCCGAACACATGCTTTGACCCCCCAACCCCCACTGCTACACATTGTCCTCCATAACCTGCTAAAATTGTATTATAATATATAATAAAAATGTACTTGCATTTTAAATTACTTAAAATATTTATTATTTACCATTTATAAGGCTATATTTTTTGTAACAATAGTGAATGCATAAACTAAGTTTGTGTTAATTAATGCATTCATATAAACAAACACGGCATAGTTGCAGTATTACTTCAATGAAAATAACTGATTCAAAATGGTTGAATTATAAAATTGCTTTGGAACAGTTCTGGTGAAGCAATAAAGAGCATGTCTATGTTCTATATAGACCTCATGTCTTACTCTATATTCTTTATAGTCCCTATTATGTAATGACACCCATCCAAAGCTGATTCAAACATTTTTCACATATCTGTTGCTTTCGTCAATATATAAAACTCCTAAAAAAGATAAAGTAAAATAGCCTATATTAGTCTTTGTTAATAAGCGCACTATAACATTTGTCACGTCTAGTTTCAGAAACATCAACAGTGCCTTCAGTGATGTGCGGTGCTGTAGGCTTGAGTGGAGGAAGTGATTTTTGCACTTCACACCAGAGAGAAAGACCTGTGGCTGTCAGGAATCTGCTTCATTTCACTGAAGCCCTCAGTCCTTCACCTCAAGGGAATCATATTGTAAAATGAGCCATCATCTGCTTGTTAGCGACTCCTTGTTTTTCATTTTTCAGCCTATATTTAAGCGCACATGACAAACTGCTGATACTCGGGCCTTTGAAAAACAGATACGCTCGAGGCTGCCATGAAATCGACATTTTCACCCGACTGCAGGGCGTGAGGACACAGGACAAAGCCGCCTTTATTGCGCGGGTGGAGGAGATGGGGCATTATCTCGTGTTGTTCACATCATTTTTCTTAACTCTTCATCATCGCCACACTTGTTATGAGGCTGCACTCCTGAACGCCTCCATTCCTAAGCCAAAGTGTTTCAACTGAAAGCACTGCATGTGGCCCCCAAGGGTCCGTATACTGCTCCCAAATCAAGGATGTTTGTGATGAGTTTACCGAGGCTGGAAAAGGTTACAAAAGTATTTTATGCCAAGTCTCTTAAGTCGCTAACACACCCGTACAATCCACTGTCATCCATGCCAAACTTGCAAACCTTTAACATCTGCTTAAATGTGTGGAACTGATGCATACTTGTGTAATGATTGATTTTCCTTTAGTAAATTTATATAAATGTATGTCTTAATTCATTTCCATCACTGCACTGAACATGCAGGGGTTTTTTTTATCTCAAAAACATGCTAATGTGACCCTCTCTCTGACAGTTCCTATTACCACCCTTGAATAAATGTAGTGTGGTCTGTAATGTAATTTCATGGCATGTTTCTCTGTAAATAAACAGATGATTTGGATCTGAGAGATAGGATAAGAATGAAAACCGTTGCGTTAAAAACAACACAGTCTATCCTTAGCTGCACACACCTGTGTGTCTAGTTAAGAACAACACATTTTTGTTACTTTTATATTATACTTGTGTTTTGTCTTTTCTTTATTTAACACACAAACACATAACGTTTTAGAACTCCAAAACATAAAAATGTGACCACTTCCTTTTTAAGAGTGCATGATAACTGTCCCAAAAGTAAAATTTGCACCATTTTCCTCACAGAATGCGTGTCCAGGTTGTTCGGTCAACAACTGTCGATTAAGTGAATTAAATCGTCATTAAATTGCTAGATGTGTGCATGTGTTTGTCCATATCCAAGGCATGAAAACTCTCTGAAGCCCGAGATGCTGGAATAGGCTCCAGTCCCCTGCAGTCCTGCAGGATAGACTAATTCTTAGAATGTATAGATAGCTTATTTTAAAGTGGCAGAAAAAATAAAGAGATCGCTCCAGTTTTGCTTTTAGTCAGCATTTATTGCCGTCATTCCACTCCAGTTCTGCTGTATTTCAACAGAAACAAACCTCAGGAATTAAATAGTCACCCAACCGTAATGTGAAATAACAAAAAAATGCAAAGATACATGCCATGTATTTACTTTCAAATTGATCCTTAAACATGTAAAAACATGTTGTTTGAACAAGCATGTGAACTTGTTGTAAGTATTCAAGATCTGCAAGCATTGCGTCTTTTTGAGAGTTTGTCCTTTTTAAATTAATGCAAATAAAAACAATATATCTTATGAAATTTGGGTGAGATGCATCATAGTTTACAGAGTGAAACAGAAACGATATGTTGATTTAAACCTGAACTGATAAATAGTCAATTCTGTAAGAAATGTGAAAATATTGAAAAGAAAAAAAAATTGAAAAGAAAAAATCAATACAGTAATAATAGAAACTGTATAATAATAAAATATAAAGTTAAAATTTTTTGTTTACTTATTATCATGTAAATATCTTATGGTATGTTGGCTAGAAGAAAGTCACGTAGGAGCTTTTTGCACAAGGATAGTTAAGTGTGGGTCTCTCTCACCAGTGAGCATAGAGCAGGGAAGAAATTATGTTTAAACCTGCTTAAAATGTAAAACAACATAGACTGACTATACATCTTTTTATTGTTGGTGATTTTGTTGCTGTTTTTTTTAATTAGCATGGCAGAAGAATTATTAAACATGTGTGTTATATAAAAGAACAGTCAGTTTATTGGCTTATTGTTTTATTCCCTGTTTGTTTAAAGTATACATTTAAGCAGGAAATGTAAAATTAGGCTATAACTGCATTGCAAAAAATGAGACACTATATGAACATCTCTCCCAGGTGACTGCTGAGAATGAGGGATACATATGAACTACCTCAGACTTTGTTTACTTGTATGCATGCACTCCCTCATTCTGGTGTGAATATTTGTGTATCCTGAACGTGTTTATGCACTGCAGCATTATTTTTTAACAGTCATCGTTTGGCGAATATGATTAATTTATAGAAATTAGGATGAATTAAAACACTTTATATTCATTCCCTGTTCAATATGTTGGTACACATCACTCGAGTCTTTCCAGATCTGTGAGTTAATTTGACAGCTCACGGGGTGTTTTGGAGTCTCCTCTGTTAGACAGGTACCCTAGGGCGAGCCAGCTGGATTGTGGATGCTACAGATTTGGCTGCAGCTTCGTGCTGGGTGTCATCTGTCTGCGCGCTCCGCCGCTGCATGGCTGTTTTTTTGTCCTCCTGACATCATGTGGATGAGCAGTTTGTGCCTTGCAGGGTTTGTCTTTCCAGGTCTGCCATCAAACTCAGCCAGCGAGCTCCTAATCCGGCGCGGCACCGCTCCCAACGCCGGCACCCTGGGCACCCCCGGCACACGCGCGGGAAACCGCGGGCCACTAAAACTTCCACAAGCGTCAGAGGAGATCGCAGCACTCCTACACGCGGCTGCGGAAGGAAGGGTAGAGGTGGCGTGGGGAGTCGCTGCCAGAGGACTTGTTTTGCTCACACACGGAGAATGTCCCCACTTTCACCGCAGGAATGTCACTGCCGATTGCGCGCTCCGCAAGAGACGCGCACTTCCACAGGTTTGGGCATCTCTCCGCCTGTTGCCGGCAGTTTGACTCGGACACCGACGCAAATCCGCGGGGTGAAGTGACAGGGACAAGTCCACACACACTCGCGCGCGCATGCATGTTCCGTGCCCCTCAAATGTGCTGTGAACATTAATTGTGAAAGACACGATGATTCCACCCAAAGAGCTTTACAGTTTAGCATCGCCAGACGGGGCTGACAGGATTGCTTGGCTTGCCAGAAAAGCACATGATGATAAGTACATATGTTGATTCTCAGACTACAGGAGGGGTCCAGTGGACTCTATTCAGCCCCGAGAGAACGCACAGACACCGGCCGTGATGGGCCGCATCTCTATTTCTATAACTCCCTCTCTCTCTGCTGGACTCTCAGGGGGTAAAACGGTAACAGGATTGGTGACCTGCTCTTTTGCCCAGGGTTGGCAATGACTGACGAAGAGATAGGCAGAGGAAGAGAGTCAGACAGGCTGCTCAGCCACAGGATGAGAACTCTCACCAGGCTGCAGGTCATTGAGATCCTCCACCTGTTTCACGCCACCATCAGCCAGCGGCACGAGATCAAGACCTGAGCGAGAAAACGAATATAAAAGACAGCTAGAGCAAGTAAACAAGAGAATGAGAGAGAAGGAAAGCCATTCAGTGCAAAATAATGATCCCCATAGGGTAATGAGATCCATGGCCAGAGATGGCAATGAGGGGAAGATGTGTGCGTGTGTGTGGCCCTGTGGGTATGTTTCGTGTTTTAAAGCATATCTCAGACCTCCATCCAAACACTTTGTTCACTACGTGTTCACTATGCGCTCTAGGAGTCAATAGCTCATCTGAAGTCAAGTCAGCACATTATAAACACCCTCGACTTAACATTCACAAATACAGCTCAAGCTATATGTTTATTATATTCATGATTTAATTTTTATATTTAATTATTTTTCTTGAGAAGAATGTTTTACAGCAACAAAGTATTTTCTTATTCTTATATGAACCTGAATTCTGAATTAAAGAATGTTAAAATACAATTTTACATTTGTAGGAAAGTGACACATTCCATTTCAGACTAATGATCCATTTTGTATAAATGCAGGAATAAAATCAATCAATAGGTAATGTTATATGTAGATATATGTAGAGAAGATGATCAGAAATGCAATCCTTCTATTGAACGTCAAACAAAAACAGGACTTCATTAGAAACTCGGAAAGTTATCCTTCTCTAACTTTTCCAGCGTATCCGTTCTTTGTCCTTGTAAAACCTTTGTTATTTAATTAAGCCTCATATTTTATTTGGGAACTGAAATTCCCTGAGGCCATTTTAATAGCTCAAATAACACAATGTACTTTAATATTGTTGTATCAGGTTGATACTTTCTGACTTTCTCAGACTTTATAAAAATATATAATGAGGACATTATAATTATAGATAACATGCTAAATGACCTCCATTAAAAATGTGCTTAACTTCTTTTTTCAGGGTCTCTTGATTTCCATGTGCTGTTCTTATTATCATTTGTTTTATGTGTTGTTGCTGGATTCAAACCGAAACATTTTCTAGACAGTAAAATGTATATTTTGTAACAGAAGGTTAAATCATTGATGTCTGACAATTTGTTTTTTATTAGGTCTGATGAATACACTATAAAATAATACAAATACAGTACACGGTCCTTTTGCACTTACTATTTGCAACACAACATGAGGGTTATTGTTAGTATTGTCCTGTTATTATTTACTAAACTATATATGATAATACTGAGTGACAGCACACAATCTCATTACAGCAATAATAAGCGCGTCTACATAAACCTTTACACTACTGAACGGAAAATATATATTCTCAGGACCCCACGAAAGTCCCTGTTTACATTTTTCTTCTGAAATATACTTGTTTATTTAAGACATTTAGTACATTAAGACTATGTACATTGTCATTTATTGATTATTAATGTTTGAGTATGTTTCTACTCTAACCCAGCTTTATCAAATTAACATTTATAAACTATACAACAGCCTGAATGATAACAAAAAGTGTTTTTTTTACTCTCTTCTGTCAATCTCACAATGCTATGGTTCAGTACACACTTTTACTATTACTCAAGAAATCATGTCATGACGTGATGCAGAAACACAACAATCAAATAATACTTTGTCTCCATCTAGTGCCTATGGATATTGTTTTCAAAGAAAGATTGAATAGCCTAAAAATCTGATATAGTAATCAAGTGGTCTCTCATATACTATTCCTAACTCATTTCCAATCATGGGAATAATTTAATGTGTTGTGTTTAATATTGATCTGTATAAACACTGTACAATAATTACATTTAATGTGTGTGACATGGTCTTATTAAAAGTTAACTATTATACATGATAATACTAAAATACTTTCATTAACCCTGTTTTCTACTTCTATAAACCATTGAAAAATTAGTAGAATTCCTAGGCATTTTAATATTTTTAAACAATACTAAAGTAAATTAGTAAGCTTTCCTGTAGCTCAGTGGTAAGAGCATTGCGTTAACAATGCAAGGTTGTGGGTTCGATCCCAGGGGATTACAAATACCTATGTAAAATGTATATGATAAAGCAATGTAAGTCACTTTGGATAAAAGCGTCTGCCAAATGCCTAAATGTAAATGTAAATGTAAATAACAAAGTGTAGTATTTTCTACATTTTTACTGTATAGTCAATACTACAAAGTACTATAGTTTACATGTTATATTATACTACCTTTAGAGTGTGTGTGTATATATGTGAATATATATATATATATATATATATAGTATATGCAATTTAGGTTATATAATATTTAGGTTATATTTAAAAAAAATGGTGACTACATTTCATTAAATTCATACAATATTTATCGTATATATTAGTATGATTTATGTTAAATCCTCTTTCATTTTAGGATAATATATAATATGATAACATATAAACATAAGAATAGCTTTAATTAAAAACAAGATTTCACATATAATATTTTACTTTTAGTGGCCTGAAATAAAGGAATATAACATAAGCAACGCTGATCTAACGTTGGTCTAGAATGTTAAACGAATATCTTTAAAGATCTTTAAGAGCCCGTGAAGTGTACCACGACCACAACACAGTTGAGAAGGAACCTTTATTTTGATACGATTGTCAAAGCTTTTATTTTGAAATTGCTTGTTATTATAGGTTGCACATGACTTGTTTAGCCAGGCCCTGTGTAAAACACACAACAGTTACTAGTTTTTCTGATTAAAAATTATACTTATTAGTTTGCTTCATGTAACTCAGTAGTCAGATAAACCAGTATCTCGTCATGATGGAGAAGATAGTTAAGGGTGAGTCTTTTAATAAAAGTACATTTAGTTATTAAAGTTATTGATCTACAGTCTATAACGATTTTGGCATTACAGTGTCAAATATATTTACGTGTACAATCATTTATTTTACGCTAATTTTGCAACCAAACTAACTTGCGTGTAAAAACCAATTCGATGAGAATTTTTACACGTTCAGAGGCAAGGAGGAATGCCTGGACTGTCATCTTTTAATGGGCAAATTACTGTAAAAATATGAAAAAAAGAACCTGTACAGTATGTGTTCCTGTGCAGATGTTGGCGACATTCAATCAAGGCTTATTGATCACAGGCCAGTTCTGCAGGGAGAAATCAGATACTTCCTTAGGGAATTTGAGGTATGCTTTTGTTTCATTACGTAGCTTTTATTCGGGCATTATTCAATAATAAAAACGATAGACTATTAGTGTACAATACATTACAGTATGGTGTATGAATGCGTCATGAGATGTCACCTATCTGCCAACTGTTCTCCTGTCATCAGTATTATGCTGCAATGGAATTAATGAGATCTTTTATAAGAACATAGGAGTTTGTTGTTTCTCAGGAGAAGCGCGCTTTCAGAGAATGCCGTCTGCTTGAGAAGCTGAATAAGATGATATCAGACACAAACGATCATGATCTGCCTCAGTGCACTGACAGTATGCACGACAAACTGTGTGATGCTCTCACACGACGTAAGTCTCATTATCCATACCGATGCCGAGTATCAACCATGTAAGGACTATAATAATTTATATGTGTCATGATCATGTTCCTTGAGTCCATGTTACAAGAAGCAAGATTTTTTTAGTTTTTATGTAAACTTAAGACCTGACCACCCGGTGTTTTGACACGGTGTAAAAGTTATAATGTAAATGTATTTAATGATTCAAAGTCTACCGTTTCATCCTCAGTTGAAGCAGCAAATCATATGACTCAGAGGATCCAGCAGAGGGAGCTAGCTGCTGAACAGGTACCTATGGACAGTGGTTTTGCATCTTTATACTGTCTTATATATCGATTAGTAAGTTTATAACCTCAGTGTAGTTCTATGTTCAAATGTTTTGGCATATAGATTTTATCATAATTTAATTATCATAATCATATACTGTTTGTATTGTAAATTTAATCCATAAAGTGTTCACTGTAAAGTACTCGGGAAATGTCATATGTATATATTCCGTGCATAAAGAAAACTCACATAATGAACGCTGTTTGCTTCATATTGCATATAGTTTGACTGATCATATAGAGTGGATAACGATTTAATAACACATTCTGCACATATGTGATTTGAATTGTATGTGTGTGTTTAGAGTACACATCTGCAGGTGTTTGCAGAGAGACGGAGGCAGGACTGGGAGGAGTTTCTGAAAGAGCAGTCCCGTCTCAAGGAGGAGGTTGATGAGGAGCATGCTAAAGCTGTGGGAAGACTCAGTGCACAGTATGATGAGATGAAGAAAGACCTGGCGAAATACAGCAGCTTCTGAACGTGTGTGCATGCGTGCATGTGTGTGTGACCTTAAATGTAAAGAATCTTTTTATGGTACTGAAATATCAACGGAATACATATACAATCATTTTATGTTGGCTGTTTTGTGTTTCCCTAAAAAAAATAAGTTTGTCATTATTTACTCCCCCATAAATGTAATTTCAAACTCAAAAAAACGTTTATGAAGTAAAGGGGTCATTTGACGCGGCCAGAACGAATATTATTATTTGCTTTAGATGTAATACAATGTTTTACAAGATTTAAGGTTAAAACCCGCTGTATTTTCCACATACGATGTGTTTGCGTCTCATCTTTGCCACTGTGCACTATATTTCAAGTGTGCTGAATGCATTTGATAGCTTTGTGTGAGGAAAAGATTAAAGTTTTGTTATTAACTGACAGCCATTCCACCGCAGTCTTTTCTATAAATCACAGGGCTCAGTCTTAGGGCCTCTGCTCTTCGCATTATATATGCTACCTCTAGGAGATATAATAAAGCGACACAGAATTAGCTTTCACTGTTATGCTGATGAAACTCAACTTTATATTTCCTCGAAGCCTCATGAAACCCAGCAGTTCCATCGAATAAAGGAATGCAAAGTTGATTTAAAGAACTGGATGAGTAACAATTTTTTACTACTGATCTCGGACAAAACAGAAGTGTTACTTACTGGACCAAAAAACGCCATACGATGCTCCTTAAAATCCTCGTCGTCAGCTAAGAATCTTGGCGTTGTATTCGATAGTAATCTGTCATTTGAGAGCCATGTCACCAACACCTGTAAAATTGCATTTTTTCATTTTAAGAATATATCTA
Source organism: Triplophysa dalaica (assembly GCF_015846415.1). Classification (NCBI taxonomy): domain Eukaryota; kingdom Metazoa; phylum Chordata; class Actinopteri; order Cypriniformes; family Nemacheilidae; genus Triplophysa; species Triplophysa dalaica. The sequence continues at coordinate 15,237,596 of NC_079564.1, read as the reverse complement.
AACTATGTCATATGCTGTCACTGTCAGATGCAGAGAAATTAATTCATGCATTCATGATATCAAGACTAGATTACTGTAATGCACTTTTAGGTGGTTGCCCTGCAGGCCTATTACAAAAACTGCAACTGGTTCAAAACGTGGCAGCTCGAGTTCTTACACGTACAAAAAAGTATGAGCATATAACCCCGGTTCTGTCAACCTTGCACTGGTTACCTATAAAGCATCGCATTAACTTTAAGATCTTGCTTATTAACTATAAAGCCCTACATGGTCTAGCGCCGCAGTATTTAAATTAACTTCTATTGTATTACAATCCTCCACGTGCATTACGCTCTCGGGCGTCCTGTCAGTTATTATTACCTAGAATTTCAAAATCAAGTGCAGGTGGTAGATCCTTTTCTTATCTAGCGCCTAAACTTTGGAATGTTCTTCCCTGCACTGTCCGGGAGGCAGACACACACAGTCAGTTTAAATCTAGACTAAAGACGCATCTTTTTAATCTTGCATACACTACACTTCCATAATATTAATCCTCAGAGGATTTAGGCTGCATTATTTAGATCAACCGGAACCTGGAACACATCCAACAACAAAATGATGTACTTGTTGCATCAAAGAGTGCAGAACAGTACTCTACTTTCAGCCAGTCTTGTCTTTTTGTTCCAAGGTTACCGCAGGATGCAGTTAATGCTCAGACCTGATGGCAGAGCTGAGAATGGAAAGCGGTGACCTGACAAGAGCTGAGATGATAGAGCTGGATAAAGGACGCGGCAACTTGACATGATTTTTCTACAACACTTAAAATGCTATTAGATTGTTAATTATAATCTTAAATCTATAATTTACCTTATTCGTAAGTTTATTTATTTTTTATTTAGCCTTGTTGTGCAAGCACTGTTGAGCTTGTGCAGAGGCAGCAGCTTTTGCCAGAGGGGAACTGGAATCCCCTGGTTGGGCCTGGGTTCTCCTGAGGTTTTTTTTCTCGATTGGAGTTTTGGGTTCCTCCCCACCGTTTGCATATTGTTTTGCACTATTTGCCTGGCCGGGGGGGCTGCTTTAGAATTTAGAAGTTAGACATAATTAATATTGCATATAAGAATTTATAGTCCGTTTAATATTTGACCTGTGGTTCTCTCTCCTATGTGTGCTTTCACTGTGCGAGTGTGTTTGCGTGTGTGCGTCTATGTCAATGTGTGTAAGTATGTATGCATATTGTGTGTGTGGAGCATTTGTATGTCTGTCTTTTGTTGTTTTCACCGTTTTCTTGTTTTTACAGGTATATGCCTTTAGTTGTTTTTCTTGTATTCAATGTGTCTCATGTACAGCTGCTTTGTAACAATGAAAATTTAAAAAAGCGCTTTATAAATAAAGTTGAGTTGAGTTGAGTATAAATCACTCGGAATACAATACATTTCAATCCAAAAATTATAATGAATTGAATTATAAAATGAAATAAAAAAGATTATATTTTATTTCATAGGAAATTAATTTAGGTAATCGTGAAGAGGTTTTCAGGAATATATATTATGATTTAAATTGTGTGTTTTGGATTATTATGTTAACCCCATCAGTTCACCCCATATAAAAACATCTGTAGCATCATGTTTATACCTCTCACATATAAGATCATTCGAGACCAATGAGTACAGATTTGTGACATTTCTTCATGAATATACAGTATTCTGCATTATATTGCTGTGTTTACGGCCATATGTGTACCCGCTTAAAATGCTGGCCAAAAATCTTTCCTCTCTGCTCAATTGTCCCTGTGTTTTCCACACAATAGGAAAGGTCAGACAGCACATTTATTAAATCAGAGCGGCTTTTGACATGGGTGGAGCGTTTGGACCGTCAGTGCTTAACATGCAATAATATATGCTCAGTGTCTGCTGTAATGTGGTATATGGCACATCTGTTTACTGCTCCTCAAGGTGTGGAAGCACCTGTGCAAGACATTTTTTGCAAACATGATTAAAACTATTCCAGACTGCTTAAACATAAACACATTGCAGTAAACATGAAGTATATTCCACCATGACGTTTTTAGCTTGTTTGAGGTACTGGCTGGGTCATGGTGTTGACTTTTCCAGCCCCTTTGATCTAAAAGTAAATTGTGTTCCAGTCATTCAAGAATCAATAAAACCATTCGGTAGACATCCAACATGACTCCAGTCGCAGAACCTCTGCCACAAACTCTATTCACAAAAAAGTCTATTGTAAACTGAACTCTGATTTCTAAGTCAAGCATGTTGCTCACACTAATAATATCTAGGCTCAGAGTATTAAACTTCACTTCGCTTTTCTACAGTAAATAACATATTATTTCAATGCGATGAAATATAAAAAAATTCTATAGAAAAGTATATACAGAGGGACCAGAGCTAGACCTAGGCCTCACAGAACCTTTTATCTTACCACTGAAATGTGTTCTAAACAGCAGTAAGAGCTTTAAGTTAAAAGTTTCTCAAAATCTATGCTGAAAGCAACTTTTACGAAGGAATAGAAAGAATTCTTAAACTATTAGAGCAAAAGCGGGGTTGGATGATGTCAGCTAACTAACTATGCCCACAGCGATTGGCCTAAAATGGGATGGGTTTCTGTCAGTGATTAAATAACAATATTGTAGGTATGATGTTTCTATGTTCAATTAAGATCTTAAAATAAAAATGTTTTGTGAAAACAGGCCCTGAGACATAAAATACTGCATAACAATGTCATAGCTACTATTTAAACATTTAAATGACTAACAAGCACCTCTCTAAATTTCTTAAAATAAATATACAATTCTAGTTTATGATTGTTAAATGTAATCTTTATCCAACAAAATTGAAACCAGTTAGAGAATCAAAATAGATTTATGTTAATAATGTCCATTAGGTTTGTCTGTCAGAATATAATACCTGTTTTTTGTTTTGACATGATGACAACTACAGTTTTGGGCTTATAGTGCTAATGTGGTGTTAGTTCTATTGTTGATTTAGATTTAATAAAGCAGCTGAACTGGGGTTAGTGTACATCAATATTTGGTTTTGTCATTTCTCATTATTGAGGTCTCTCACAGAGCAGGGCTATAATGTTCCCATTGGCATGTAAATGGTTATTTGACTTGCCTCGAGTGTGACAGATTTCCAGCTGAAGATATTTTGAGGTGTAGCCGGCTTAGCATTCTAGCCAGTCGCTTGTCTCCTCTGTGGCAAACCCAAGTCAGTCACTGGAAGGTAATGAGGAGTGACACAGCGGAAACATGCGTCTCCTTCAACAACAAGGCACCTTTCATCTGCGCCTGTTTGGTTTTGCAACTCCGCTTGAGAAAAGAAAATAGACAGAACATTTTAGAAAGGTCAAATAAAAAATTAGCCGACAAACAAATCCCAAGAGTGTGATTAGCTCCCTTTTGTGATATTTAATATTTCTCTCAGCCTGTCTAAACATCTCGCCTAGAAATGATGTTATTGTGTGTGGGCCGTGAATGTGATCAAATGTGTGCATTACTGACACTTCTGTTTTTATTTTAACATCCCAAATCCCCAGAGTTAGAAACATTGGAGGAACATATAGTTAAATATATTTGCTGTATAAAGCTCCAAGAAAGCCTAATGGAGGGCCAAAAGAACAGGGCTCAACATACATCAGCATTTTGCGTCAATATTGTTTGGAAAAAAGACTCTATCACCCCTGCACGCTGACCCCGGAGGAAACCTCCCTGCTTTTCAGTGGCTTGCACAGGAAGCAGCATTTGAAACAATCATTTCCTCTCTGAGGCGCTCAAGATAGACTCTGTCCGGGAAGATGAGCTGAAGTAACTTAAAGCACAGCCGCTGGAGTTTATCTGAGCGTGACCTTCCACACCAGCGCGGAGGATCGGCAGCTTGTTTTTCGTCTACTCTCTATCAGTTTCACATAGTCCTTCCTGTTTTTCAGGGAACGTGGAGATCCAGGCCGGGAGCTAAGCACCCTGCCAACATAAATCGTGTAGGAAAAGGCATTGAGAACTTATCAGCCGGCAAAAACTCTGGAGACACAGTCGAGGAAATGTCGGATCACCGGAAGGTAGACATTCATCCAAGCAGCGGGACATCCATTTACAGTTACTGTGTCATTTTGGTTTGGTGTTTTTTGTGAAGCTTATCAATCATCAAAATATAGCCAGGCAAGCTCGCTGACCATGCAGCATCTTCCTGGTAAAGCAGGTCTATTGTGTTCAAGGGTTAGTTCATGCAAAAATCATTCTTTGTCACCCTTGTGTCTTAAACTCTCATTGATTTTTGCATAAACTACTGTTGCCAATTCCTTTAAGCGTATAAGTCTGGTAAGGATGCTATCACCACGGCATTTAACAAATGATGTTCAGCATGAACATTGCTGATCCTAAACAAAAACAAGATTTATCAATACAACTTTCATGCTACAATATTATGCAAGTACTGTGTGCAATAAAACATGGCATTACCATTACACATTTAGGTAAAGTTTTGCAGAGCGTCCTCCGAAATAATTCCAGTATTGAAGGATTTGGGTCTTTTCTTTTTCTTGTCCTCACCCTTCCCCATCCTTTCCCACCTAAAGATCTATAGAGAAATGGGTTTGCTCCAGACATCCACACCACTCTTGAATCCCAGGCTCAATAAATGCTTCCCTCTGTGTTCATTTGTCTAAGAAAGCCTGACAGGGCCATTGGCATGGCCTAGTGAGAACTTTCAACCTACTATATTAAAAAGTGCACTCATTGTCTGAAAGAAGGCCACCAGGACAGAGAAAAAGAAATTGAAAAGAGAAGAGAAGAAAGGCATTTTTTAAGTGTTATTGTTCCCCTAGAGAGTGGAGAGGATATTAATTTTAAGAGGCCGTTCATGATGAGGTATTTCTGCTTGCTGGGTACTCTCGCTCTATTGTGTCTCTCTATAGCAATAGCAATTACAAGCCTCTCCAAATGAAAACAGCAGTGAGAGGTGGGCTGCGACCAGCTTAATAACTCAGCATTACTGCACCACAGGGTTTGTGGAGTGCAGAGTAAAACAGGTGGCTAAGTGAATGATTCTTTGGCAGTGGTAAACCTTCACCCTGAGAGCATGTCAATGGAGAAAACTTGCAGGAGATGCTTGGGCTGTCAAAGAGAATCAAGAATATGGCTGCGTACAATCTGCGTACAAAACTTAGACGAGTACATAATTGGTGCATAAGAGATAAAAATACTAACACGTCATAACATTGTGTTTTGATACAACAGACCCCCATCCATGTACTGTTTGTGTATACAGGTAATTCACATTTAAAGATCATTTTATTGCATAAATATTGTGTAATAAAGAGTCAACCAACCTTTTTGTCAGCACTATCTGGTTTATACTGTTGACTACAAAAAAGTATACGCTCATGCAAACTTAATCTTGATGTATATGATACATGTATCTGATGCTGCTATTGCTAGTGTATAAAGGGATATTTTAGCTGAGAAAAACAGGACCCATGATCCGTCTCTCGGCCAAGTCATAAAGTGATAAGAGCACAAATAACAACTTCTTTCCTCAGTCATTCAACCTGCTGAACAATGGGCAGCTGATGGTAGAGAATGCTTTGTCATTGTTTGAGTGCTGTGGTCTCAGGGTTCAGGAATGTCTACAGATCAGAAACCAGAAGAAGAATACTTAAGAAATTCCCACATTTCAGCAGGTAATATTTGGACTGTGTTTGTGCCAATATCCAACACTGGCTTGAGCAGTTGTATGGTGTGCCATTGATAACAGAAAAATTTCACTTTTCTACAAGACTATCAGTCATTCATCATGCTGTTGTCCAAAACCTTTTATTTCCATATTTCGTGATTTTTATTTTGCCATAAATCATTATTATTAGTCACCCCTTATATCTGGCAATGTGTTTAGCAAATGTCTAAGCACTAAAAAGTATTCAAATGGACTTGTCAACTTTGACAACACGGTATTTAATAATTAAAAGTACAGCCTTTTTACAATTTCCTGCTAAACAGCGAATTTAGACATCCAAGGTTTTGGAAGGACAGTGACGATATATTCAATTTTGTAAAATGTCTGACATTTGATCTGTAGATATGATTGTTGTGACTGTAATTCAATTATTTTCTTCAGTTACTTTACTACTCTGTCGCAATGTATGTCGCTTTGGAAAAAAGTGTCTGCCAAACACAGATGTAAACACCAAATCCAAAAACGGCATTTTCTGAAAATAAGTTCAAACATGTAATACATAAATTTATTAACACATTTACATGTAAACATAGCTTATTGGGTGATCAGAAGCTCTAAAAGCTAGACAGAAAGCATTATCCTTAAACAGCAGATGAACTAACTATGTGACAGTTAAAGCGGGCGTAACACACAGTGTTTCTGCCAATCTCATATTATTCTTGAGTACCTATAGAGTAGTATTGCATACTTCGTATCATCGAAGAGTATTTAGTTTGATCACATTTATAAAAGATAGATGCAGCTTTACGAGTTTTCGAAAACATACGCCGCGTGCGTGGGGGGAGGGGGATGCTGAACCAAAGCATGTGCGCACCCATTGTCAACAAAACATAGACATCAGTTTCACTCACTGCATGCGGTTCATGTCCGGCATCTTTTAGCGCTGGGACGGCTCCATATATCAGTTTCAAAAGATCTCCAAATCCAGCGTTATATCCACAGTTTATATAACATTCATCACCCAAATGCAGTCAACAAACAAACACCTGAACTTCGCGAACGTATGCTCTCTCGCTCTCCTGCTTAAATAATACATAATACGCCCAACTCATTCTTTGACAAGTTGACAATGTTAAGCATGAGAAGACAGCACGTTTAACATTGTAAAGAAGTCAAACGCATGACTCCAAACTTTGTGCTGTTTTTTGCTATATGTAGTACCTGCTTCTTCTTTTAAAGAGTCCAAACTATCTTGAATATTTTTTCTTCAAGGTCTAAGTTTACTTTAATGTAATTTCACTATATGGAGTGGTACTGCCCACAGTATAGCTCATACAAGACAGAACTAACACAAGACAAAAGCAGAGAAGCTACTGTACATAAGTCTGCATAAAGTGCATGTGTATAACTTTGTGCAAACAGTGCAAGTAACTGAAATCAACAGTACTGAAATCAACAAATTGGGCATTCCTCAGCTTTCACAGACGCAGTTGGGCTTTCTTGTTTATGTAGTGGCTGTTAAAGAAATAGTTCAACCAAAATTTACTTATAATCCATAATTTACTCACCTTCATGCCATCCTACGTGAACAGTATATGACTTTCTTTCTTTAGCTGGCACAATTTGAGGAATTTTGAAAGATGTCATAGCTCTTCCCAGATTCGTAATGGTCTCAAAAATGCAAATATCCATCAGAAAATGCAAAAAAAATTGCATGTGATTAAAATAATATATTTTTTAATGCATTTAGTGAAGATAGTTTTGGTAAATACGTCCATCCATCCATCCATCCATTTTCTTACGCTTCATCCGGGTCCGGGTCCGGGTCACGGGGGCAGCAGTCTAAGCAGGGATGCCCAGACTTACCTCTCCCTAGACACTTCCTCCAGCTCCTCCGGGGGGACACCGAGGCGTTCCCAGGCCAGCCGGGAGACATAGTCCCTCCAGCGTGTCCTAGGTCTTCCCCGGGTCTCCTCCCAGGGGGACATGACCGGAACACCTTCCCGGGAAGGCGTACAGGAAGCATCCGGAAAAGTTGCCCGAGCCACCTCAACTGGCCGCTCTCGGTGTGGAGGAGCAGCGGCTCTACTCTGAGCTCCTCCCGAGTGACCGAGCTTCTCACCCTATCTCTAAGGGATCGCCCAGCCACCCTGCGGAGAAAGCTCATTTTGGCCGCCTGAATCCAGGATCTTGTCCTTTCGGTCATGACCCACAGCTCATGACCATAGGTGAGAATAGGAACGTAGATTGACCGGTAAATGGAGAGCTTCGCCTTGCGGCTCAGCTCCTTCTTCACCACGATGGACCGGTACAGCGACCGCATTACTGCAGAGGCTGCACCGATCCGTCTGTCAATCTCCCGTTCCATCCTTCCCTCACTCGTGAACACGACCCCAAGATACTTGAACTCCTCCACTTGAGGCAGGAACTCTTCACCAACGAATGTGAGCAAGCCACCCTTTTCCAACTTTTCCACTTCTTTCCTGCATTGCAAAGAATCTGGACAAGGAATCACATCTGAAATGTCATTCACATGTCATAACACAATAAACAAAGCTAAGTACCATTTCTTTCAGGATTGAAAAATAAGTAGAAAAGAAATAGAATTTTGTATTAATGGGCCAAGCGTGATTCTAAAGGTGGCTACAGAATCTGCTGATCTTGTAGCAACAGGCAGATCGTTCCATAGTCGTGGAACAGATCCAGAGACGGTACGTGAGGGTGATTTTTCTCCTTTTTCGAATGGCACCACAAGACGTTTTTTATTAGCAGAGCACAGGGATCTAGAGGGTACATAAATCTGTATTAGCGAGTGAAGTAAAGGGGGTGCCGAACCAGTGGTGCTTTTGTGGGCCAAGAGCAGAGCTGTCTTATCATCCTTTTTATGACCTGCAATTGTTTGATCTGTCATGCTTGGTTGGAGCTGTGTGTTGATGTAGATGTGAGCCAGCAGCATTAACAACAGTGATCTGAGCACACAGCTCTGCAGGACCTCAGTGCTCAGTGTGGTGGTGTTGAAAGTGTTGTCTGCGATTCGGAATCACTGATCTACCAGTAAAAAAGTCTAGGTTCTTGTTGCATAGACTATAGTTGTAATTTAAAGTGTAGATGTAGTAAAATTACAACAAATAAAGTTTTTACGTGTCTAAAGATATGTCACAAACCAAAATGGTAAAATGAGTTTATGTGTAATGAAATAAAACAAAACATTTCACATAATTTTTATTTTGACCTCTTTTCAGAAAATGTAGCACCTAATATCACTGCTATCATTTACTTCTATAGCTTTAGTTTTAGATATGAGGCTTCGTATACAGTAGATAAGATAATAGCTTCAATCAAGATGTTGAAGACCTAATTTAGAATATCAAAGCTTGTAGTTAAAATCGGCAGCTGAAGTTTTAAGATGGATAAAATGGGTTACTCTGCATCCTTTGCAGATTGTTTTCAAATACTACATAAATGGATATGATATGCATTGTGGGAATATAGCTACTCTTACACAAGTGAATTGTACCTCTCTGGCCTACAGATTAAGGTCTGAGAGTGAGCTGGACCGGGGTTGAGATTCCCAGCACCTGCCACTATGTCCTAGCCAACCTAAACACATTATACTGCCTGCAGAGCCACGTAATGGCTTCTGTGGGGAGCTGAAAGCGAACGGCTACGACTGTCATGTGGCAGGAAGCGTTCTGCACATGCATGAACCTGGGCTGCTGGTCAATGAAGGTAAAAGAACAAATATACTACTTCATAAACTTTGGAACTGTTGACCACACCCTGTCCCAGGTTTATGCAAACTTACAAGACCGTGATTTGTCAAATATTAAAGAAGGCACCACAATACCACATGCCCCCATGACACAACCTGTCGTGTGGTACAGCATCTTTATGAGTTCATTGTTAGGTAGGAGTATTTAGTGTTGGACTGGCATCAACACTGAGCAGTGAAAAAAATCATCCCTAAGAAAAACAGAATACATCTGTTTGGAGACTTGGCCCGCTCCCTTTGGCACAGTCACACTTGACTTCAGCAAAGCAGGGCTGTTTTCCATGAGAGTAGTTAGTGACAACATCTGCAATTTCTCTTCAAAGGGAAAATAAAAACAAACTTTGACGCAATGTAGACTCTCTTAAGTGTCTTGCAATATGTAAAATGTGAACTAAAAGGACGCGCTCAGAGTTTCCTCAGCAGCTCAGTTAATGTATATAGGTGACATGACCTTTCTGAACGAAGACATCACTATCATCTCTCTTCTGGTTTTATGGTGAGACATTCAGCAGAGATCTTCAGATTCATATACCCTTACCATTATTAGAGACTGACATGTGTCCCAAGCACAGTTTAGAAAGTAAGGTTATAGATGGTATTTTACTGTTCTGAGAAATGGGAGGACTTAAAGAGCAAAAAAGAGCAACCAATTCTCTGTGTGATACTGTACATCACAGGTTGCTCTGTATCTTGTCTATATGTGATATACATACAGTATGGTCCGTGAATATGGTCCGTCGTTTTGCACTTTTGAAACAACTTCAAGTCATTTTTCTCTATTGTTGGTCATAGGAGCTTCTACAGCTAGATGCTGTAACATTATCGGTGGTCTGTTTATAGAATTGCATTTTGATCACAAATGAGATGCATTAGTAAGTACAAATTTTAACCATAGTCTGTGTTCTTCTCACCCAACTGTTAAGAATGTTACAGTTAAGAATGTTACTGCTTTCAAATGCATAGAGACTGTGTCTGTCCCCCGAATAATACAACCAAATATTAATTTATTTATAAGTCAGAGAAAAAATCTTATCATGATTAAACCAAAAGACAATATATTTAATGAGCAAAACCAACGCCTAAAGTTTGGGCTACTTAATATTAGATCACTAAATCCAAAGGCAGTTATTGTAAATGAAATGATCACAGACAACAGTTTTGATATACTTTGCCTTACTGAAACCTGGCTTAAGCCAAATGATTACTTCGGTCTAAATGAGTCTACTCCACCAAGCTACGTTTATATTCATGAGCCACGTCCGGTTGGTCGAGGTGGTGGTGTCGCAAAAATCTTTAGAGACTTTCTTACCGTTACTCGGAGAACAATGCATACATTTAAATCATTTGAAGTGCTTGCGTTGAACATAACAGTTCCAAACAAAAGTAAAAAATCATTGGTCTCTCTTGGTTACTGTGTATAGACCCCCTGGGCCTTACACTAATTTTCTGATAGAGTTCGCAGACTTCTTATCGGATCTATTGGTTAACATCGATAAAGTACTGATTGTTGGAGATTTTAATATCCACGTAGATATTGCTAACGATCCATTAGCTGTGGTGTAACACAATACATCAATAGACCTACTCATCGCCTTAATCATACCCTAGACTTGATTATATCTCACGGAGCCGATCTAACCAATATCGATATTATACCTCAAAGCGACGATGTTTTCCGATCACCATCTTATAACATGTACACTGCGCACTGCAGAAATCAGTTGTATATCTCGTTATCGACAGGGTAGAACAATCACCTCAACTATGAAGTCAAAAAGGATCAGTGTTGGGTAAGTTACTGTAACAAATCTCAATAAAACTGAAGGAAGGAGGCGGGAACCGGCAAACATTTAAACATTTAATAAAGTAATATAACAGCCGGCGGCCCCTCACGGACGACCGCCGGCGAACAAAACATAATATAAATACAAACATAACATAAGTTCGGGCCCGGTCCTCTCTCTTCGACGGTCCGGTCGCTCGTTCCTTTTATGCTCCAATCTCCTACGTGATTCGAGCCCGGTGTGCGCACAGCTGGCGCTAATTCACAATTACTCACCGGACTCGAACCACGGTCTCGCCCCGCCTACTCTACTACATACCCCCATCACCCCTCACAGGCCGGGGGGTACCCCCGCGACTGTGCAAGCTCCCTCCCCCTCCCTCGGGGGGGGGGTGGGGTGGGGGGTATGCAGCGACGAGACGAGACAACGGAGACGGGAGCCCTCGGAGCGACCGGAAAGAGAGAGGGGAGAGAGGAAAAAAAAAAAAAATCCGGTTCCCCGACATGCTGCCGCTCGTTCCTCAGCCAGCCGGAGTACTCTCCTTCGCGGTGCCTTGCGGTGGCCCTGGGGCTTCGGTGGACGGCTCGACCGTCCGCCCCCTGGCGGCCGGCGGTGGCTCCTCCTTTATCCGGGAGTCGGGGCGGGTTCCCCGTCCCCTGTTCCTCCCCCTTGGGCGGACGGACGCAGGCTCCGGCCTCTGGCAGGCGGTGGCTCACCCGCACTTCCGCCCCCTGCTCCTCCCCCTCGGGGGACGGCCACAGGCTCCGGCCTCTGGCGGACGGCGGCAACCCCCCCGCTCCCACTTGGACGAAAGCCACCCCACCTCGACCCAGGGGCGCGGCAGCAAAGGTCGCCGTTCCACCGAAGTTTTGACGGTGGCCGCACCGTGCACTTCCGTTTCCCCAGAGCCACCGCTTCGGGCAGCCACTGGCGGACGCCCTTCGTCCGCGCTGCCCGAACTCTCCGGCACCGCGAGGCCACTCGGCGGCGAGGACTCTCCGACAGCATGTCTCTCCTTCCTCCCGGGTTTCGGCACCAATGTAACAAATCTCAATAAAACTGAAGGAAGGAGGCGGGAACCGGCAAACATTTAAACATTTAATAAAGTAATATAACAGCCGGCGGCCCCTCACGGACGACCGCCGGCGAACAAAACATAATATAAATACAAACATAACATAAGTTCGGGCCCGGTCCTCTCTCTTCGACGGTCCGGTCGCTCGTTCCTTTTATGCTCCAATCTCCTACGTGATTCGAGCCCGGTGTGCGCACAGCTGGCGCTAATTCACAATTACTCACCGGACTCGAACCACGGTCTCGCCCCGCCTACTCTACTACAGTTACTCTGAAAAAGTAATTAATTACTAGTTACTCATGTAGTGTCTGGATCAAGCCATTCAACCTCTCACTCCCTTTTGTCTAGGTATTAAGATAACATCTTCAAAGACCAAAGGAAACCTAGCTCCATGGGGTCTGGTTTTAGGTTGAACTCTCACAGAGAGTGTTATAACCATTTGGTTCCTCTGTTGGATATTTACGACTCCTTCGCTTCAAAGCATTGTTGATAAGTCTCTGTCTCATCTCTTACTTAAGACATGAGACCAAGCAGAGAAACTTCTCTGACAAATAGGAACTTATTTGATTTAAACTATTCTTCTCTGTAAATGTATCTAAATGTCTAGGTTGTGTGTTGTCGCTCGTGCTATTTTATATACTCTGTATTTGTTAGATATGCAAGTTTTGATTCAGGGTTCATTTGACGTATTCATACGTTCACAGTTCAATGCCTTGCATGTTTCATATGTAACTACACATCTTTGAATTCCCTATATGATGAGCTATGTTATAAAAAACATAGCACACATCATACTATGCCCATAACTAAGTTTAGGTATTAAACGCAAACTGACCAAACTGTCAGAGCTATGCAAATGAGGTGCCATGAGAAACAAAGGATCTTTCTTAGGCCCCCTTTTCACTTTCATGGCATTGGCCCGCAGACCATCTGGGGGCAGGGCAGGTATGCATTTAAAACACCATCACCGAACCATGTTTCAGTGGACTTTTGGAATCACAAAGAAAAAGAAAGAGGACGAGAAGACACTCCAAGGGACTCCCCTCTGGGGAGTCCGTTTAGGCCATGGAACTCTGGACTCCGAACCCAAACTCAGCGTTTCAACAGGACTGCATTCTGAAACCATTCAAGATTTCCATCAACGCGCATAGGCTACAGATATTGGTCCAACAACAATATTGCAAGTATCCGTTTCTAAATATAGATTAGCTGCGTTAAGATCGTGCCTCTTTGTTAAAGATGATTTTAATGGTTTTCAGACATGTTTTACCTGCCTCGCGGCCATGCCCTCTCACTTTCTCTCTCTCTCTCTCTCTGCGCATCCTAGCGCATTTGTGTTTCATGTATTTGTTTGTCTTCATTATGTTTACCATGTAGAGTAGAGTTTAATAAAAACCATAAAGGCATTTGTGATTGGTTCTCTGCGTTCACGCTCACAAACTTGGTCACTTAAACTGTGTTTCGATCTATGCTACCTCTGCTCTTAATTCTGTTTGTCAAAGTCACGTTGCTTATAGTCATGAGATAACGTTAGTGTATAAAATCATTGATGTATCTGCTGGACGGATACATATGGGATTTGTATCACTATCTTTCTAATAAGAATTGTAAAATATGTATGTGTAATGACGATTATTATACATATTTGCCTTTGAGCTAAACTAATTCCTTGACTGAATTTGACGTTTTAACAACTCATTTCATATATGTTTGATCTTGATAGATCTGGTGGAGAATCTTATTTGATGAGTAAACTCATCCGTAATTTAACAAGCAGCTAAAAACGCTACATAAATTGGTGGAGAATGCGGGCACAGTTTTAAACCTTGTTTTGTGAGCAGAACTCAGTGATTATTCATGTGTGTTTTTATGTGTGTTTATTGAAACCAGATACTCTGTTAAATTGCACTTTGATATGTATGAATGAAGGTGGGGACCCGCCCACCTATCCTTAGCAGACTCTTGAGCTTCTCGCAAAGAAAACCTCAAACTCTGTTAAAGATTTAGTGACAGCATAAAGACGAAGAAATCTCTTTATAGCGCACTGTATTATTATTTTACCGCCTAAATTGAGCGAAGAAATCCTCTTTTAGAGCGAAGAAGACAGAGTGAGCGATGTTCCTCCCTCATCTTACCAAAGGCCTTATTTTTAATGCATAGCTTTAGGTGTTACTGATGTGAATTCCAGTGCGAATGAACTAAGCTATTGCGCTCCCTGGGGTGAACAATCAGTGTAGCTAACTGATAATGTTTCTCCCATTCGCTTAACCCAGCGGATTTTATAAGTAAATAACTCCGGGTCAGTTTTACTATTAAAGGGGGGGTTTAACAAGAATCCCGACCAAGTACACAAATAACTTTCAGGACGGCGAAGAAATCCCGTTAGTCAGTTAAAGTGTAGTATTGTGTGTTTTTTGTTTTATGTTACGGTCGACGAAGAATCCCGACCAAGTACACAAATAACTTTCAGGACGGCGAAGAAATCCCGTTAGTCAGTTAAAGTGTAGTATTGTGTGTTTTTTGTTTGTGTATGTTGAAAAGCCATGTACCCGTGTTCAGTAAACTGACACGAGCCATTAGACACGCGATTAAATTACACTCGTCGCCATAGAAACTGTGCGTAAACGCAAGTGTAATTCCACACAGAGTTGTGGAACCGGAAGTCCGGCAGAAGACGTTTAACCTTCTACTAACACTAGAGATCAGTTTGTCTTAAAGTGTCTTAACACTTCTCCCTTTTGTTTGGGCAACGCTAGGTGTGAAGTCTCAGCCAGTCTCTCCTTTTGTTTGATTTTATGATTTCATTATTCTGCTATTTTACGGTTCACTGTATTTGAGAATATTTATTATTTGTTGTTATATACAAACTATAATAATAATTAATATTATTCCACTTTGTTTTGATGATTTGATTTTTCTTTATTTGAATCAGGGTTGCTAACATTCTCTTCCTTGCAGTTAGAATTGTATTTGATAATACTTGAATTTTAATTAAACCAACTTAATTGAATTTAAACTTTGATCAAAACAATCAGATTGCACTCTTTAAGGTGTTTGGGATTAACTCCCAATTGAAGAAGAAACCCTCTTTCTCTATTCTAACCTCTATTTCTCTGGATTTATGTGGTTTTGTTTTTCTTCTTATCAGAGACTGAACCTGTCTGAACGTCAGTAAAATTTTTGGTAATTATGTTGATGAATCGAATAGCCTAAGTCACAGAATGACCTCATAGGTAAAACTCTTCAGCAACGTTTTTCATAATTTTCCTGTGTTCACCCACACAATTATCCGTCCCCGCCTTCACGGCTAGGATAATAAGCGTTTAGTTTGCGTCACTAACTGACCAACTCAGTTAAGCATTCAACACATAGCCCACATATTTAGCTCAGTAGATCTGTACGGACTTGCATCTTGCTGTTTGTGCCTTTCTCTCTCCCCTGTGTCTCAATTTGTCCAGACCATCCCATCCTGTCACCTGCCAGTCCAGCTAGAGACCAGGCAAAGCGCTGCGATGGACTCCTGCCTGGGACCAACATCGGCACACGGCAACTGCGCTGAGAGCAGTTGGTCGGACGACCTAATCCGGCGAATGGACCACGATCTGAACCAGAGCTACAACTACAGAGAGCCAAGAACTCATCTGAAGTGCACAGCCAGGATCATCGGTGACCACGCCCTCGACCAGATCGTCCTACTAGAGCCAGAAGCACCTGCAGAACTGCCCAGACCAGCTGGACCTGCTAACGACAGAGGATGAAGAGGACCAGGAGCTACAGGAGGAGATGAAAAGCTACAAGAGTCCTTAGCAACACAGACTGAGCAAAGAGAGCTATTGGAGCAGACGCCAGAGAGGAGCTGGTAGGAAAACTCCAAGATGCAGAAGCTCTTTATAATGGCCCCGGCAGACAGCAACCCAATGCCACGGCCAAGGCCTATAAAGGCCCTCTGCAAGCAGTCCATGCTGAAGTCCAAGCCATGACTCAGCAACGGAATCAAAATGAACTGAACTTAGCTTGCAGACTACAGTGTGAACAGACAGGTGAATGCAACAGATTCTCCCCTGTCGTGTCCCCCAGCTAAAAGCCCAAAGCTGCGAAAAGGGGGGTGGGTGAAACCCCACCGTTCACACCGTTCTAGCCAGCAAACACAGAGGGGTGGGGCAGGAACAATCCAGAAGAACCTGCAGACACACACACTGCATGGCCCCACAGACCCCAGCAAGCTGGCCAGAAACATGACAGCTGTCACCACTAAATGCTGTCACCATGAACACTGCAGGAGGCCACAACAAATGCCTACCTGCAAAACATTGACTCTCAGTCATTAACACTGCCCATTGTGATCACAAGAGACAGATCACCTGCTTAGGATCACCTCCTGCCAAGAGGACCACAGCATCCTATGCCAGCAGTCAGATACTGTCAAAGCGGATTTCAGCAGCTACAACACATCTGCTACAGCCAGCATGTGAGCCTATGTCAGACGACAGAACGGGCCAAAAGGGAAGAAGACTTCAAAGCAAAACTCTCCTCCCTCAGAAATCCGCATCACACTTTGAGTCACAACCCAAGCGCTACAGCCTTCTTCCGCCACGATCACTTGATATCTGCGGAACTACAGAGAACATAGCGCCGCCTCCATAAAGACTGTGTAAATCCTGCCTATCTCTGCACATCACAAAGAACTGACTATGGAGAGTCCACCACAGTAGCAGATCTTCAGCAGAGACTCAGCAGATGTTACAGCCTGCCGGGAACAGCCAAGCACCAGACAGGATGCCCTGAGACAACACAGTGTCACCACTTTCTTCGAACTCGAAAGACGGCGCCCTGTGGAAACCCAGCTGGCAACCTAGGAGCCACTGACCCGTTCCGGCCCAACAGTCATCGAGAAATTCATCTCAACACCATGGATGACACCTCCCCAGAGAGCAAAAGAACAGTGCAACTACGTCTGAGACAGCAGAGATCCTGGGGACATCAAAGGAGCTGAATCCACAAGAAACCTCAACAGGAGGATTTAAAGTCCAAATCAGACTCTTTTTGACCACAAGTGGCATGTGAAACAAACAACCCTTTTGAATGCCCTCCGTCTGAGGAAAATGTCCAGATCTCTGTAACCTGCTGGTCGACCACAGAGACAGTCATCCTATTACAAGATGAACATGGCACCCTACAGGAACCATGGGCAGATATCTCAGACATCAGCTTTACACTGTTCACACTCTCTCTCCAACAACACCAGTTTCAGACATTTCCTCTTCTGTCAAGTGCACGCAGTTTCCATTGGACTCATGCCTGTCAACCACAAAAACGGCCAAGGACACCTGTGCCTTGAACTTGAAAGGGAATAACCAATGCTGAACCTGCTACTTCCTGGTTCTCGCTAATCTCACAGCCCCATGGGGGGCCCTCTCAAGTGCGAGAACATTCTACGATCTACTAGAACAGCCCAGAGTTTTGCACTCTGGTGAATAAATTAGACTGTTGTACCTGCATTCACCAAAAGGGGTCACTGTTCAGCTCAACACACAGTGTGACCAAGCCTTCAACCACACATATTCAAGGGAATACGTGGAGCATGGCCCACTCTGGAAGCCACACCCCCTATTTACTGAATAAGTCAGCTTTTTGCAGCATGCATACTGTACAAGTGAGTACAGTTACCAAAGATTTTGAACAATGTCTTTATGAAGAGCATGACAGCGGATTACCAGTCCAAGGAGATGGACCACGCCCTGCACCTGCCATCAACGGCCAGTGCTACAGCTGCTCGTCACAAAGACAATGATGCAGAACTAATGTCAACTATGTGGCCCCACTCACAGAACCACATGACATTACATCCCAAGCTAGCTGCATCCTGGGCTACACAGGACACCACCTACAAGGTTCGTGAAATGTTAAAAGAACTGCCCACTCATGTAAACGAGCGCTCAAGACGGTGCCATGTACACACCAAATGGCACCTGCGCTTCACCACATGCCTGATTTACCCTTGCTGAATTTAGTTCCATCTGAAAGCTGGACTTGCCAAACACTGCCTTAACACTGGTCTAAACTGACAGCGTGACCAGAACGAAAGGAGGGTAACCAAGCACCCGCAGAACATGGCTCTTACCACAGCCTGAGTTCAGACGGCACCACCACAACACCGCCAGGGCCAGCAATGAGACCCCAACCTTGTCCTACACCGCTCACCAGTACTTCAATGAAAGACCCCGGAGTGTGACACCAGCCTTTGCCCAGCAATCACTGCAGAACATGTGAAGGCCAGAGAGCATGCTGCACCCGGCAAGATTCACAACAGGAAAGTGAAGTGAGTAACAAGATTTGGTATCATAACTTTGCCCAGCTACTTGAGACGGTTGGGGATATGTAGACAACACCCCTCCCCATGACACAGGACTACAGGCATTTGCGTGGAAGCCAACATTCCATCCCACCTGCTGCTTCATCCATGACTGCTGCGGTGCATCTCTGTGGAGACAGGACACACCCTAACCAACCTGTTGCCAGAACCAGCAAACAGGTGCAGGGGTGCTCTCCCTTGATGTCTAAGCCGGATCGAAAAGATGAAAGGTACCCAATTTAAGCCAATGCCTGACCACTCGGGAGCATTCTCTGCCTGTATGTCGAGATCCTGTGGACCAATAGGAACCTCCAGTGATCCCACCATCATGATCCAACTATCCATCGTCAGCTGAAGTTTACATTCGCACTTCCTCTTCCGAAAGGGGGGATATGTAGTGTCTGGATCAAGCCATTCAACCTCTCACTCCCTTTTGTCTAGGTATTAAGATAACATCTTCAAAGACCAAAGGAAACCTAGCTCCATGGGGTCTGGTTTTAGGTTGAACTCTCACAGAGAGTGTTATAACCATTTGGTTCCTCTGTTGGATATTTACGACTCCTTCGCTTCAAAGCATTGTTGATAAGTCTCTGTCTCATCTCTTACTTAAGACATGAGACCAAGCAGAGAAACTTCTCTGACAAATAGGAACTTATTTGATTTAAACTATTCTTCTCTGTAAATGTATCTAAATGTCTAGGTTGTGTGTTGTCGCTCGTGCTATTTTATATACTCTGTATTTGTTAGATATGCAAGTTTTGATTCAGGGTTCATTTGACGTATTCATACGTTCACAGTTCAATGCCTTGCATGTTTCATATGTAACTACACATCTTTGAATTCCCTATATGATGAGCTATGTTATAAAAAACATAGCACACATCATACTATGCCCATAACTAAGTTTAGGTATTAAACGCAAACTGACCAAACTGTCAGAGCTATGCAAATGAGGTGCCATGAGAAACAAAGGATCTTTCTTAGGCCCCCTTTTCACTTTCATGGCATTGGCCCGCAGACCATCTGGGGGCAGGGCAGGTATGCATTTAAAACACCATCACCGAACCATGTTTCAGTGGACTTTTGGAATCACAAAGAAAAAGAAAGAGGACGAGAAGACACTCCAAGGGACTCCCCTCTGGGGAGTCCGTTTAGGCCATGGAACTCTGGACTCCGAACCCAAACTCAGCGTTTCAACAGGACTGCATTCTGAAACCATTCAAGATTTCCATCAACGCGCATAGGCTACAGATATTGGTCCAACAACAATATTGCAAGTATCCGTTTCTAAATATAGATTAGCTGCGTTAAGATCGTGCCTCTTTGTTAAAGATGATTTTAATGGTTTTCAGACATGTTTTACCTGCCTCGCGGCCATGCCCTCTCACTTTCTCTCTCTCTCTCTCTCTGCGCATCCTAGCGCATTTGTGTTTCATGTATTTGTTTGTCTTCATTATGTTTACCATGTAGAGTAGAGTTTAATAAAAACCATAAAGGCATTTGTGATTGGTTCTCTGCGTTCACGCTCACAAACTTGGTCACTTAAACTGTGTTTCGATCTATGCTACCTCTGCTCTTAATTCTGTTTGGTAAAGTCACGTTGCTTATAGTCATGAGATAACGTTAGTGTATAAAATCATTGATGTATCTGCTGGACGGATACATATGGGATTTGTATCACTATCTTTCTAATAAGAATTGTAAAATATGTATGTGTAATGACGATTATTATACATATTTGCCTTTGAGCTAAACTAATTCCTTGACTGAATTTGACGTTTTAACAACTCATTTCATATATGTTTGATCTTGATAGATCTGGTGGAGAATCTTATTTGATGAGTAAACTCATCCGTAATTTAACAAGCAGCTAAAAACGCTACACTCATTACATATTAAACAGTGTAATTAGATTACTGTCCAAATTACTCTCTCCAAAAAGTATTTAGGTACTCATTACTAATTACTTTCTATACATCAACCTTGATTAGTTAAGTGATTCAAGGATAGACATGAAATAATGTAATAATTAATAATAAATAATATTATTAACTGACCAAAGTATTACAAAGGTGAGAATTATACATTAACTCACAGATTTTAAAGTAAGACTTTGAATTTTGATGTCAATTACACTATTGCACATGCATATATTTCACAAAGTATTTAGTTTAATTACATCAAAAGTAACTATTTAAATTACAGAAAACATATGAGTAATCCCTTACTTTACCTTTTCAAGGGAAAAGTAATTCAATTACAGTAACTAATTACTTAGTAACTAATTACACCCAACACTGAAAAGGATTAATGGAAAGATCATAGCACCATGGTATAATAACACCACTCGCGTCCTAAAAAGAGAAACGCGTAAACTGGAGCGAAAATGGAAACAAACCCAATCAGAGGTCTTTAAAATAGCATGGAAAGAGAGTGCAAGCTGTTACAAAAAGGCACTAAAAGCAGCAAAAGCCGAGCACTTCCGTAACCTCATAGAAAATAACAAAAATAATCCAAGGTTTTTATTTAGTACAATTGCTAAACTAACAAACAAACAGACTCCAACTGACCTGGGTATTCCGCCGCACCTTGGTAGCAATGAATTCATGAAGTTTTTTACTGAGAAAATCAAAATAATACGAGACAACATAGCTAAAACCAAACCTCCAAGTGTGTCAGAGGAACTAGTTTCAACCGTCACCCAAAAAGAAAAGCTAGAGTGTTTTTCTCCTATAAATCATGAAGATTTAATTAAAATTATTGCAACATCCAAACCGACGACATGCTTATTAGACCCCATTCCGACTACTTTATTAAAAGAGTTACTACCTGCTGTACTTGAGCCCATTCGTAACATAATCCAGGGCCCTTTAAACTGGCTGTAATTAAGCCTCTTATCAAAAAACCAAACTTAGACCCCAATGAACTTGGAAGCTATAGACCGATTTCAAATCTCTCGTACTTGTCTAAAATACTAGAAAAAGTAGTGTCAACTCAACTCTGTACCTTCCTACAAAATAATGACATAAACGAAAAGTTTCAGTCTGGCTTTAGACCGCATCACAGCACTAAAACTGCGCTCGTTAGAATTACAAATGACCTCCTCATTGCTTCAGATAAAGGTAAAATCTCACTCTTAGTTCTGCTTGACCTTAGTGCTGCTTTCGATACTGTAGACCATAAAATACTACTAGATCGTTTACACAATTATATCTGTATTCAGGGACAGGCACTGCAATGGTTCAGATCTTACTTAACAGACAGATATCAATACGTCCATTTAAATGGGAAATCGTCAATATTACTTATAGCACCAAAATCAAGTAAACAGAATATCTCCGATTAAAGCCTGCAAATTGAAAGCTGCACTGTTAATCCAACAAATACAGTTAAAGACCTAGGCGTTATATTAGACGGCAACCTGTCATTTAAAAATCACATCTCAAATATCACAAAAACAGCTTTCTTCCACCTTAGAAATGTTGCCAAATTACGAAATAGTTTATGTGTTGCAGATGCAGAAAAGCTTATTCATGCATTTGTGACCTCACGGCTTGACTATTGTAATGCTCTACTTAGTGGTTGTCCTGTATCATCGATAAACAAACTACAGTTAGTTCAGAATGCAGCTGCCAGAGTTCTTACTAGGTCAAGAAAATACGATCACATAACCCCAGTTGTATCATCGCTTCACTGGCTACCCATTAAGTATCGTATTGATTTTAAAATTCTTTTAATTACTTACAAAGCCCTGAACGGTTTAGCACCTACTTACTTAACCGAGCTTTTATCACGTTACAATCACGCTCTCTAAGATCTCAAAATTTAGGACTTTTGACAACACCTAGAATAACAAAATCCACCAAAGGGGGACAAGCTTTCTCACACGTAGCACCTAAACTCTGGAATAGCCTTCCTGATACTATTCGAGGGTCAGTCACACTCTCCCAATTTAAATCTAGACTAAAGACACATCTTTTCAGCCAAGCTTTCACTTAATGCATAGTTAATGAACAGCAGCTACGCTAATTATTCTCTTTATTCTCTTTCCGCCTCTGCCTCGGGAGGCCCATCCCGAGGTAGGAAGAAGTTCCACCATGTCCAGACGACCGACAGATGCCCATCCCCAATTTAAGATTACGCCAGCTACAGCTGCAGACTGACTGACCATCCCAGCTCCATCTAAGGCAATTCCACCACCAGCCAAGAGAAATATGACCATCGGACCATCCCAGCTCAGACCACTACATCCCCAATCAAGAGCAAAGACGGACTATTTGTCTTATTAATGCTGAAGTTACAATATTTGGTATTAAATGCTAAACTAAAATCACATGTCACATCAGTTTGAGTGCAGCTATGACACGTCAGAGGGGATCTGGCCCTCCCGGTTGAGCCTGGTTTCTCCCAAGGTTTCTTTCTCCATTAATCAGTCATTGGAGTTTGGGTTCCTCGCCACAGCCGGGCAGTGTTGGCCTGCTCACCGGGAGACTACATTCATTCATTTCTTTATTTAATTAGAAATTAGATATTATTTATTAGAATGATCTTACTCGTTGTATAAATACCATGCACTGTGCTGTGTTTTAACTTTTCTGTTTTTCCTGTTTGCCCCTGTAAAGCTGCTTTGAAACAATACACATTGTGAAAAGCGCTATATAAATAAACTTGAATTGAATTGAATTAGCCTACGAGTAACAAAAATATGTTATTATATCAACTCCCTTTAAAAATGTATGAATTTTGATTGCACTGATCTGTATTTGTGTTTTAAACTGATTGTCAAAATGCATTTTCGCCTTTATAGGGAACATTTTATGACAGGGATTATTTTAAACCAAAACTACGCTTTAGGATTTTAAAGTCACTTTTAAATACATAATCTCTTTAAACTTTACTGTTCATCTTGCGACAATTGCACAGATATATTTTAAGATATGTCAAGTTCTTTTGGACAAGACACCTCTTGTCATGATTGGCAATGAGGATCCAGGTTCAGACAGGGAAGTGTGAATAACCAAAAGACTTCATAATACAAAAAAACCCAAATCAAACACCCACGATGGGGGAAACAAAATGAAAACAGGACTATAACTACATATAAAACAAACCAAAACTTCCCACATGGTGGACAAAACAGGTGGACGAGGTAACCAATAAAACTGAGACAGGACATAAACTAAATAAATAAGAGCAAGAGCAAGAGCAAGAGCAAGAGCAAGAGCAAGAGCAAGAGCAAGAGCAAGAGCAAGAGCAAGAGCAAGAGCAAGAGCAAGAGCAAGAGCAAGAGCAATATATCAGACTACTTACTAGAGTGTGAGACACAGAACAATACAAAAAAACCAGCACAAGACAGCAAACACGAGGGCATTAAATAGGGAACTTAATCAAGAGGGGACAGGTTCGGGGCATGAAATAATTAACAATGCTAATTAAGAGACAAAAGCATGGGAAAAGAGGCGTGACCGGAGAGAGAGTATGTCCATTCCTAAGTGCCAAAATTGTCTCTCTCCACATTAAACAAGCGATCCTGCCATGATCAAGACCAAGAAAGACATGACATGATGAGGCAGAATCATGACACCTCTAACATCTAACTTAGTCTGGGACTACATTTAAGCCCCAGTGGGCGTTTTCCTGCACAAGGATTAATTAAAACCAGGACTAGGCCTTAGTTTAATTAGTATGTTTAAAGGACTCATCATATGAGTCACTTTCATCACTCTCAACAAGTTGGTATGATTTATTAGGGTCTTCATGTAATGTCTGCAACATATTTTGCTTAAAAACACTCAATGGCTGTGTATAAAAAACTTTTTTGCCTCGTCAAAAACAGCTATGTTCACACCAACCCGTTTTGGTGCATGTCTCTTCAAATGATAATGAGTTACATCGCACTCTACCGCCTTTCTGTCTGGTGTGTCAATACCACATACGTTTAGTACTGCAATGCCAATGGTTAAGCTAAATCATGTTTCCTGAACTCCTCTGCCGTTAATTCCGTTTTAAATGTCTCAAATTATTTGTCTGCAGACCAAAAAATCCATTACAGCAAACAGTGCATCCTAATGCGCTCGAGTTGTTCGTGTACGCTTGCCTAAAATCCAAACAATGCACACCTGCAGATCTCAGTGAAATTATGTGGATTTTAGTTCTTGTCTTTGACAAGCTATAACATTACACACAAAACGTGAGAGCATAACTTGTATGCTGTTTCAGATTTTTCAGCCTAAAGACGAATGATTTGAGACGTTAAAAAACTAAACTAACCGCAATGTTCGCCCCTGTATTAGCGAAACAAACAGTTTGCCACAGATAAACATATTAACACAGCTAAACTCCAAGTGCTCATTTGCCAAATAACATATAAATATAGAGTAAGTTTAACACTGGCTTTGAATGTTCTATTTAGCCCGTGACTGACTTCGCTATCATATGTATAGTTTTATCATCGCTTTACTGGCAACCCATTACGTATCGTATTGATTTTAAAATTCTTTTAATTACAAAGCCTTAAACGGTTTAGCCCCTACCTATTTAACAGAGCTTCTATCACAATACAACCCTTCATGCTCTATAAGATCTCAAAACTCAGGACATTTACATTTGGCAGACGCTTTTATCCAAAGCGACTTACAGTGCACTTATTACAGGGACAATCCCCCTGGAGCAAAGTGGAGTAAAGTGTCTTGCTCAAGGACACACTGGTGGTGGCTGCTGGGATCGAACCAGCAACCTTTTGATTTACTAGTTCAGTGGTTTAACCCACTAGACCACCATCTCCATGGACTCCAAGGACTTTTGATAACACCTCAAATTACTAAATCCACCAAACGGGGTCGAGGTTTCTCATACGTAGCACCTAACCTCTGGTATAGCCTTCCCGATACTATTCGAGGGTCAGACACACTCTCCCAATTTAAATCTAGATTAAAGACACATCTTTTCAGCCAAGCTTTCAATTAATGCATAGTCAATGAACAGCAGCTACGCTAATTGTTCTCTTTCTGCCTCCGCCTCCCGAGGTAGAAGAAATTCTGCCAGGTCCAGATGATCGACATATGCCCATCCCCAACTAGAGATTACGCCAGCTACAGCTGTGGACTGACTGACCATCACAGATCCATCTAAGGCAATTCCACCACCACCCAAGAGAAATACGACCATCCCAGCTCAGACCATTCCATCCCCATCCAAGAGCAAAGACGGACTACTTGTCACATTAACGCTGAAGTTACAATACTTGGTATTTAATGCTAATATACATCACATGACAGCAGTTTGAAGTTATAGCTGCATTCAGTGGCCCTGATTGGAGGTTGCTGGGTGGGTGTTTGTGGGGAATGGGGGAGCTTGTTGGTTGTGGTTGGGGGGATTTTATTTGTTGGGGCTGTGTGGGTCTGGTTTGGTCTTGTTTTGTGGTCGATGAAGTGGAATTAAGTTACAACATGCCAGTACTATTTTCCCTGGTTGTTCCTCTGTTTTCTGGTGTCGACCGTGGAGTCTGCGAGTGGGACTTTCTGGGTCGTGGATGATGGGCTCTCCCTCTTCCTTGTGGATATTTGCTCAGTGGCTTTTGGCCTGGGTCACTGAGTGCAGGTATGATAATTCAGGGGGGATCTGGCCCTCCCGGCTGATCCTGGTTTCTCCCAAGGTTTTATTTCTCCATTAATCAATCATTGGAGCTTGGGTTCCTCGCCACAGCAGGGCAATGTTGGCTTGCTCACCGGGAGACTGCATTTATTTTTTTATTAATTAGATATTATTTATTAGAATGATCTTGCTTTTTCTATAAACACAATGCACTGTGCTGTGTTTGGCCTTTGTGTTTTTCTGTTTTCCTGTTTGCTCCTGTAAAGCTGCTTTGGAACAATGCACATTGTGAAAAGCGCTTTATAAATAAACTTGAATTGAATTGAATTATTTATGCTAACATTATTCTGCTTATATACGGTACATGTACGTCAATTCAGACTGTTGATAAATATTACTTACATTGGCAGCTTTGTCGCATTCAGTTGTTCTCGATCCCTCTTGAGCAGGGGTGTACAATGTCGGTGCTGGAGGGCCACAGTCCTGCAGAGTTTAGCTCCAACGTGGCTCAACACACCTGTTTGGAAGTTTCTAGTCTGCTTTGTGAGACCTTGATTAGCTGTTCGGGTGTGTTTGATTAGGGTTGAAGCTAAACTTTGCAGAACACCGGCCCTCCAGGACTGACTTTGGACACCCCTGCTCTTGAGGAACAACTTTGATACTTATCCTGCTTGTACTGTCCCAGGTTGATAAAGCACTCCAGCTTAAAGTGATTCACGCAAACAAGCAGGTTATTACTTATGGTTTCTGTGGGCTTTCCTCTAAAAACAAAATAAATCCACTTCTGTCTGTTCTGTTCATATGGAGTACTTACTCTCACTTGGATTTATTAAAGTGTAGGTACTGTATGCACTCTCTTTCCTTTACAACACACGCCATTGTTATAGTTTCACAGCGTTCTAAAATTGTGTCGTGTAGTGCAGTGCTGCCATAGAAGTCATCCATAACAAAGGCATCACGAGTAGGCAGTGTACAGTACTTCTGGGAACAGTTTTTGCGTTAATAAAGTGCCTGTGCCCGGTTGCATAAAGCACCTTAAGTATAATTTTCCCTTAAGTGTGCCCTTAATTATACCTTAAATTTTACTTAAGTTATTCTCCTATTGCCTTTGGTAAAGGGAAATCACCCCTTAAGTGTAACATTTAAGGGAAAAACTTAAGTTGCTTTATGCAACCGGGCACTAATGCTTACAATACTGTCCAAGCACCTTACTGAGTTTTGTAACAATGCTGTGGTGCAAACAAGTCATGGAGAGTGAACAAGACTACCAAACCAAACATTCCCTAATGTGTGTGCGGTTGTCTAGACACAGGTGTTGATCTTTCAAGAATTCCTGTATCAAGAATGCCAGACAGGAGAGGAAAACTGATAATTCCAGCAGATTTCCTGCAGAACTCTGGCTATAGATTACATTCTCAGCGGAAGAGATCCCATAAAACTCCAATACAATACTGATACCCATAGCAACCTCTCAGTGCCGTGACCATCCTTTCCAGATGAAAGCCTGTCTGAGATTGTTTCCATAACGACTGGCTGGCGTGAGCTGTTGTACTGGATTTTCCCATGGTGGCTTTTATAGCCGTTTGTCAGTATCCGCTCATTGCCATCATGGTCACTTCCTCCAACCCTTATAAAAGGCACTTACATTTTCTTTGTAGAAATATATTTATGTCACGTTTTTATTTTATTGCATAGCTTCAGATATTATTACTCCACGAGCAAAACAATCAATAACTGACTTCTTTCTCAGGATGTTGTTGAATGTTTTCAAGGATATCCTGCAGTATGATGTTGTGGAGCACTGTATTTAGATCACATAAACACACATTTTGCTACATTAAACACTATTTGTCACACTTGGTTTTTGTCACCAATGATTACTAAATATTTACAACAGTAATAATTTGTTGTAACTGCTACAGTAATTGAATGCTGAAATTCAACTAACATTTATTCCTTTCTTTTAGCATGACTGTCTGTTGCTTTAGCATTTTCTCTCTTACATACTTCATTGACCAAAATGTCACTGTACTGTAATACATTTGAATAGATTAAAATAAATTATATTTAAAAATAAATAAAGATGTTACTACTAATTAATTAATATTAATGAGAGTATTACTGGGAGTAATTGAACTCTGAAACTCACTTAAAAGTTAATTTAAGTCTTTATTTCTAAGAGAAAGTTATTATTTCAAAACTCTAATCTCACTAGTCCTACAGTGTTCTTATTCGTATGTAAGCATGCAAAATTATATTTTTTAAGTTCTAGCAAGTATTTAGATTTAGTTTAGACTGTTTTAAACGATTATTGAAAAAACGTTTTGTCGACAATAAAAGTTCGGTACCGCATGTCTCTTATGGGGCTCCGTACAGCAGTGCCCCGGACATACAGCTTTGGCATTGAAGAGTGCACAGATCTACACATCATATGGTGTGAGGTCACAGCGCGGGTCAGAACTGCAGCGGGAATGAACATGTTTTAAAGATCAACACTGTTAGCTAGCGGCTCACACTCATTTAAACTCAAAGCGTTATTCACACAATCGCTGGATCATGGCCTGCTCGCTCGTGAACATGACGCCGATTTTAATAAGTTTTATGTATTTGGCGTTGTTATTTAGTGGGATTGGTTGTGAAAACGACACAGACGAGGACGAGCACGCCAAACACACGTACACGGTGGAGATGTTTAATAATGCCGTGTCAACCGCTGCACACTTCGTCATGTTCTTCGCGCCCTGGTAAAAGAAGCTCATTCATAAAACATTTTCATTACATTCATATCAATTGGGTCCTGCATTCTGAAGATTGAGTTGCTGTGATGTTTGATGTGATCTGAATGCCATTAAACACTAATTAATATACATTTACACGGCAAAATGGCATATATGTCATAATGCCCAATTAATAATGCATCCTAATCCGAAGACGTAATAAATAGTGTCCAATGATATCAAGCGACGATGATAAACTTTACTATAGACCTTATGTTCCTGCACGTGAAGTTTCAGTGTACGTGGCAGATCATGATCACGAACAGCCATGAGTTTATGTTAACTTAAACCTGCACTTCCTCCTGAATTCTCTAATACAGAAGAACTTGTTTAAAATCACTTGCATTGTGCAATGCTGGTACCGTGGTATTAATTAAAGCACCTTACGTCATCTGTTATTCAAAATGAAAGGCCGACGGTAGCAGAGCATGATCTATTAGGGGTGCAATAAAAAGTATTTTTTTGGTCAATAATGATTTTAATAAGCAACTATTCAGATATGTGTAGCTTGCTGACTTATTTGAACTTTTGACATTAAAATAGATCACTGTTAAGGTCATATTTTACAGTTTATCAGTTCAAAAACTAACTTGCTTGTAATGTAGTGCTGCCTCATCAAATTATGTAACATTAACAAATTGCAAATGTTTTTGTAACTGTTTATTTTTAAGTTCGTTATCAGTTTGTTTTATCCTTTTGCCTTTTTGTTGTATTTAGATATGTGTTGGTATTCAGTAATAACGTTAATCATGATCATTGCAATTTAATACACCATCAGTATTCTCCATGACATATTGGTATGATTCACAGAGATTTACTTGGATGTAGAAACGGATAAAGACATGTCTTATTGTATTGTATACTTTATATTATTATATTATAATGTGCAGAATGTTGTTGTGTTTAATAATGCGACCTTTTCCCCCCTACTAAACAACGTTTTTCAAAATCAATGTTTTTAATCAATAACCTTTAAATAAATCTTTAACTGGATGCATAGCTTGTGTTAGTGTTCATCTTTTGCTCATGGGCTAAAGTTATAATATGCTTAGTGTAAACTAACCATTTAATTAAAGTGTTTTATTGTATTTGCCGTGTGGAGGTGTGGTCACTGTCAGAGACTTCAAGGGACGTGGAATGAGCTGGCAGATAAATACAACAATATGGAATCTCCACCAGCATATGTTGTGAAAGTCGACTGCACTAAAGACACCAAATTTTGCTCCAGTGAACACGGGATCCGTGGATATCCCACGTAAGTATTACTGTGTGCTGTTATACATCATACTCAAAACATTTATACCGGTATACTGATAAAAGAAAATAAACAGCCATAACCATATGACAGTCATGTGCTTCAAGATGGTGCACAGTGTGTTTTGATGACTCATTAACTGATTTGAGCTTTGCTTAAGGTGTGTGCAGTTGTCCATTACCTCTCACCGTGTGTGTGTGTTACAGTCTGAAGCTGTTTAAACCCGAGCAGGAGGCTGTGAAGTATCAGGGTCCCAGAGATCTGCAGTCCCTTGAGAACTGGATGCTGGAAACCCTGCAGGAGGAACCTGAAGTACGATTAGAAATATCATGACTCATATTCTGCTTTTGCTTTTTAACTTGGCTAGATGAGCAGTAATTCTAGTTACGGAGCATTAGAAAACAAGTGTATTTGTTATTCCACCCCAGGAGCCTCAGAGTGAACCTGAGCCCCCGAAAATCCCTGAACCCAAACAGGGCCTGTATGAACTCACAGCCACAAACTTCAAATCACACATATCTAAAGGTACCAGCCATTAATACATGTGTAGAGGCTATTCGAATCACAACACACTTTGTTTGAATAAATCTTAATCGTGTCCTGCGATTGCAAATGTCGAGATAGCACTTATTTATTACTATTGACAATACATATATTGTAAAATAGATGGTTCTCTGTGAAACTGACTGTATGTACAAAATATTCATCTATATTGTACACATACAATGTATATAATATAGTAAAATTCATTCTTAATAGATAAATACTTTTTTGTCCTGCTTTGCCCAGTGTGTCATTATTGCTTATTTGTAAAGATGGTAAATTTATTGAAGCCGTTTTTTATTTGACTATTTCAGTTTGAGCCATTTATGGCTACTCTACACCCTGTTAACGGGATAGTTTACCTTCAAAATGAAAATGTTGTCATTATTTATTCGCCCTATTGTCATGTCAAACCTGTGTGACTTTCTTCTTTTGCAGAACCAAAAAGATAATTTTTGGAAAATGTTGGTGACAGAAAACCGTTGGTTCATTGGTTTGTTCGTTCGTTGGAGCCATTCAATCAATGGAAATCAATGGGGACCAACGGTTTTCAGTTACCAACATTTTTCAAACTATAATCTTTTGTGTTTTGCAGAAGAAAGAAAATCGCACAGGTTTAAAATTACAACAGGTTAAGTAAATGATGACAGAATTTCAATTAAAAGGTGAACTATCCTTTGACCTGTTCATTCACTCCTACGTGAAGTTTATACACATGTTATTGTCTTTTGAAGGTTCTCACTTTGTGAAGTTCTATGCACCTTGGTGCGGTCACTGCAAAGCAATGGCTTCTATATGGGAACATCTGGCCACCAGCTTTGAGCATTCAGACACTGTCAAAATCAGCAAGGTGAGAAAGACCATTATAGAGCAACACAAAGGACTGCAGAAAGTCACCTGCTTTTTTTTTGTTTTGGTTAATGAAAAGTGAAGTTGTCCTCGCACGTTTAGTGTTGTTGGTGGCAACAACTGCAATTTTTTTGTTGTACATAGAGTTTTGTAATGTATGTTGTAATTGTCCATTTTTTTCTTATTTTCCTAACCCTATTCATAATATTTTGTAAAGTTGTACTGTGTGTTGACCAATGCTTTCTGTTCGTTGCTAAAGGTGGATTGTACGCAGCACTATGAGGTGTGTTCAGATAACCAGGTCCGTGGTTACCCCACACTTCTGTTCTTCACTGATGGAGAAAAGGTAGGAACAACTTTCCCTTTAGAGTAATGCTTGTTTTGTTTTTTGCTGGTTTTGAAAATTATAAATGTCCTTCCGTGAATCATTGACAGGCTAAACATTTCTAAAAGCTGTGCGCATTGTTTACAGATAGATCAGTACAGAGGGAAGCGTGATCTGGACTCATTTAAAGAGTTTGTGGATAATCAAGTCAAAGCTGCCGAATCTAAAGATGAACCGGCAGTAGAAGAGGAGCACGCTCATGAAATCCCTCCCAGCCCTGAGCCGGAGAAACAAGAGGTGTGTGTGTTTTGAGACATAAGAGGTTATGTTTGTAATGTTCTGCTTGTCACTAGAGAGTTTTGATGTTTGAAGATGCAAGCAGCAAACCCTGTCCTTTAGACACATGTGCGCCTTTTAAACGAGGTTGTAATTATGGGCAGAGCAGCTATTTCCTCTTGCTGATGCAAAAATGCACACGGGTTGGTGGGCTGGCATGAGGTTTGTGAGCGAGTACGTAAAGAACTGTTATTTTGTTTTTGTTAATTGTATTTCCTGTGTTCTTTAAAGCTTGTCTGTTATGACAGGATTCTGGAGGGATGGGGTCATTATAGACGGCTTTAAAGTTTGCTTTACATGGGTTATCATTAAGATTCATTGTCTTTGTTCAATGTTTGAAACAGATTAAGTCTGAAATTATTTTATTCAAATTATTCCAAGGAATTTTTCCCAAAACTCCTGACTGTCTATCAGCTGATCTGTTGTTGTACTTAGAAGTGTTAAAGATTGCGTATCACAGGCAGTTTCTGATGGTCTTGTATTAATCTTGAGTGCCTAAACAGTAGTATTGCATACGTTGTATCTTCGAAGAGTATTTTGTTTGATCAAATTTATAAAAGAGAGACGTATGACTTAGTTTGACTTACTTAATGTTAATGTCTGGCAACCTTTAGTACTGGGACTGCGCCATCTATCAGTTTCAAACGATCTCCAAATCCACCGTTATATCCACCGTTTATATAATATCCATCACAAATTTAATTTCTAAGAATTTATTAATCTGTATGAATATTGTTATGATTGTGCTGTTGGTAAATTTAGCAAGATTTACTTGATATTTTTAGTTATCTTTATCTTTCCTTGTGTGATAGTAGAACCATTCAAGTACACTGTGGTAAAATCTTTGCAGCCTTATGGAGTTTTTGGCACAAAACCGTAACTAACATTATAAGTGCACCTCAGGCAAAATAATTCAAGTAAAATATGAATGATGGGACCCCTGTATGAGGAAACACGGTTAATTATAAATGGAAAAGGTATGAAAGCAGGCTAATTGCTAAATGCCTTAACAACATGAGTTGACCTTGCTCTTAAACATTCTTCTGTATTGGCGTTCTAATTAATTGAAGCAATTTAAAGCAAGTGAGATGTATTTAATGTTTAGCAGGATATGATCACTTGTAGGGTGGGGGGGTCCCTGGGGTTTATTCTGTGAGACGTCCTGCTTTCTAACATTGAGCTACACAATCAACTCTTTAACTGTGCTTAACATTAAACACGGAACACTAGTGTTAATTGTGCAGAAACTTTCCTGGTACTTAAAAATCTATAATTTACCTTATTAGTAAGTTTATTTATTTTTTATGTAGCCTTGTTGTGCAAGCACTGTTGAGCTTGTGCAGAGGCAGCAGCTTTTGCCAGAGGGGAACTGGAAAATCCCCTGGTTGGGCCTGGGTTCTCCTGAGTTTTTTTTTCTCGATTAGAGTTTTGGGTTCCTCGCCGCCGTTTGCATATTGTTTTGCACTATTTGCCTGGCCGGGGGGGCTGCTTTAGAATTTAGAAGTTAGATATAATTAATATTGCATACAAGAATTTATAGTCAGTTTATTATTTGACCTGTGGTTCTCTCTCCTATGTTTGCTTTCACTGTGCGTGTGTGCGAGTGTGTTTGCGTGTGTGCGTCTATGTCAATGTGTGTAAGTATGTATGCATATTGTGTGTGTGTGGAGCATTTGTATGTCTGTCTTTTGTTGTTTTCACCTTTTTCTTGTTTTTACAGGTATATGCCTTTAGTTGTTTTTCTTGTATTCAATGTGTCTCATGTACAGCTGCTTTGTAACGATGAAAATTGTGAAAAGCGCTAAATAAATAAAGTTGAGTTGAGTTAAACAATGTTAAACATGTTGTTTTTTCCCTTTTAGTCTAATGTTGTGATTCTGACTGAAAGCAACTTTGATGAGACTGTTGCCAAAGGTCTTACCTTCATCAAGTTTTATGCCCCATGGTAAGTGTTAATACAGTTGTGTCAAATATTTCATAGATCAACAATAATTTTGTTATTGTTACTGATTCATAGTTTTATAATGCAGTGATTTAAATAATATTATTTTTGCAGATTTTTCTCAAATACTGCATATATATATAGGTATATATTTAAACTGGCAAATAAAAACGGGGAAGCGTTTTTTTTTTAAATGACGAGATAACTAGTCAATGGCGGTGAAAGAGTTAGGGACAACAGTTTTGCTATAATATAGTATATGATCGTCATTATTTTTTATGTGGAAGAACAGCCGGGTAAAATATGCCTTGATTATTTAGAATTTCATATTACATTATCCTAAGCTGTCCCCTACTACTCTGTGATTCAATCAGAATCGGCTCTATTATCATTTCCTTGGATAATTTTGAGCACTTAATGTCTGATGAGAAGTGCCGGATTGGCTGTACTCTTCCTCTGTCGGGCAGTGAGTCACGCGATGTGTTTTGTGTTTAAGGTGCGGTCACTGTAAGAATCTGGTCCCTACTTGGGAGGATCTGTCGAAGAAAGAGTTTCCTGGTCTGACTGATGTGAAGGTTGCTAAAGTGGACTGCACTGTAGAGCGAACGCTATGCAACAGATTCTCAGTAAGTCACGCTAAAACTTTACGATGGTGAAAGCTGTGTTGTGACAGCAATTGAAATGAAATGATGCAAAGTAACTAGTTTTAAAACTCTGGCCAAAATGTGCAATAATAAACTGTAACATTATTCCTGCTTATTCAAACAGCATTTAGGCTTCAGTTTTATTATATTCTAGACAGCAGTTTAAGTTCTGCTTTGTTTTGGCTTTTTGGCTGTTTTCTTATTGCACACAATGGAAATGTAAATGCTTGATCTCTGTAGGTGCGTGGATACCCAACGCTCATGATGTTCAGAGCAGGCCAGCAGGGGGAGGAGCATAACGGTGGGCGGGACTTAGAGAGCCTGCACAGTTTTGTCATGAAGCAGGCCAGAGATGAGCTCTAACTCTGCCCTCATTTCAATCTTCATCTTCCCCAGAAAACACACCTTTTTACATAAAACCTATTGTTATATGTATTGCTTTTCTTCAGCTGTGTCCCATTTCTAATGGGAGGACATTCTCTTCCGCTTATCGCTTCAAGGGATACTTCACCCAAAGATGAAAATTCTGTCATCATTTACTCACCTTCGAGTTCTTCCAAATCTGTATACATTTCTTTGCTCTGATGAACACAGAAAGATATTTGAAGAATATTTATAACCAAACAGATCTTGCACCCCATTGACTCCCATAGTAGGAAAAAATATTTAATTTCGAAGAATGTAGGAGAGCAAACAGTGCCGGGGCACTTTTAACTTTGGTTGTATTTTATCCTACTATGGTAGTTAATGCAGTTTGAGATCTGTTTGGTTATAAGCATTCTTCCAAATATTGTTTTATCTTAAAGAGATTAATACAGATTTGGAACAACTCGATGGTGCGTATATGATGACAGAATTTTTTTAGGGTGAAGTGTCCCTTTAAGGAAATGTGGACATAGACAATTTTGTTTTCATACTGGACCAGACCTTAAAATGATTGGTGATTTGCCAACCACGCTGCTGATAGTTTTGTCCTTTCTCCTCTTAAAGAAAGATCCAACATCCATTTAGGAGACATTTTTTTGCAAATGTCAGTTATATAAGGGCATTCAGGTTTTGTTTTTAATATCAAGGAAATAAGACCTCAGGGACACCACGTACAATGCAGAGAGAAGAGTGACATATCATGCAAACAGCACTTTTGATTTTGTAGATGGATTTTTCCCCCTTCATGTTAAAAGTGATTTGTTTGTCTTATCTGGTTTAGCTGGTCTCATGATCTAGTGTTTATGTGGTTGGCAGAGCTAGTCTACGTTTAACCATCTGACAAGTGCCCCAAATCCTCTAAAACCTTCAAACCAAGCCAATATAACCAGCTCGGTGGCCACCTAAAACCAGCAAACCACTTTGGTCTGGTTTAAGATGTTTTTTCCCCGAGCAGGAATGCCAATGCTTCCCTATGATTGGATTTGTCCTCAAAAAGTCCTTAGTGCTGTTAAAAGGTATACAGTATACAGTCCATAGGGTTTCAAACATATGCCCAATATTGTCATTATATAATCCACATGTTTTTATTTCATTCTCATGCACAATGTCATATTTACGGTTTCTTTACAGTTATGGTCGAGAAAAGAGAAAACCAGTTATGGTACGGTGAAATTTGTCTTTTAGAAAAATGTTAATGGCAAATGTGGGGTTTTGTTTAGTCCCTGTTGTGTTTATGCTGTACATCACGCTGTTTCTTTTGATCAGATTTGCCTTTTTAGGTTTGCATTCTCATTCTTTGTCTCACTAATGCAGTGTTGACTGCTTTCATATGCAGTCAATGACATTTTAATACTTTACTGATTACAACACTACAATTGTGTGATGGTGAAATTCTGGTTAGCACTGCTTTAGGAATACTGTTTCTTGTGTATGTGCACGGATTACCTCGAGGGGTTTCATTGATTTAAACAAATGTCATGTTGTTTTTCAAATATTCCTCACACGGAAATGATTGTTTTACTTGTGCTGGATCTTAAAGAGAAGCAATCAGAGAAACCACGTATACAGTTAAATCTTTATGGGAGGCACATGGTCAAAGGAGACCTCAGTGAGAAATCGAAGTATTTTTGTTGCGTATGAAGAGGGGGAACACACATTGCTGGGGGGTTTTGTACAAAAAGGCACATTGTAACAAATTGAATAATAAAATGTCATTTTTCAAAAATAGCTGTTTAGTTTTGTTTTCATTACTCTTGTTATATTTTTCTGTGGTATATAGAGAAGATACAATAAATAGGCCGTACAATTTACAAAAGTATTTACATACATATGTCTAAACATGATAGAGACATGTAAACAGCAGTTTACCAGAGGTATGTAATATCATTGAGAATATCATTAAGGGTAGGAATAGTTGGGACCAGCTTGTTATTCTTGCTCATCCAAATTCTCCTCTGAGGCCTATCATCAATTTCATCGTTCACACTGCAAGATTGTTAGCAGGAATGTTATCTACTGATGGACAGGCAATAGAAAAATATATACAAGCTTTTCGTTGTGACAATGCGCTTCTGTTGCTTACATAACTGCGTTTCATTTGGCAATTTACTTTGGCCAAAGAATACACAAATAACCATACAACCAAATAGCATAAAAGTATTTTTTTCAGAACAGGTTCTTGTTTCCCAACCCTATATATGATTCTGACTATAAACCAGGGTAAAATATATATTTTCTACAATTAAAATACACATCTAGAGCTCCTTCAGAAAGAGCCTTGTACCTTTAAAAATCCTCACAGGGAATAAAAGTCAGAAATGTCCAGTTGCATAGTAAAAGTCTGACAAAGTCACAAACAATAAATATAGACCTGTGTGGGTATGCTGGTTCAGGATACGTTTTTTTCGATTTCCGTAGCTCTCACTTGTCCTGTATGTCATGAGAGGTGCAGGTGTGCTGCAGGGAAATTAAAGATCTGTGGCGTCGGACAGCATCATAAAACAGTTCCATCCTCAGAGCGGCAGCATAATGCTTTCATTCTTTGGGTTGCGTTAAAGTGAACAACCACTCATTCTGACTCGCCTATGTAAACCACAGGTAGTGTAGAGCAAATATTGGAAAACCTAAAATATATATTTTTTTTTTCTTGAAACCCCAAAACAGTCCTTTGGATTCAAGTGAGTTTAGCGATCCGTGGAAATCCACAAAACAGGGAAAAATATTTATAGTCTTCCGGTTGACTGTTTAAAGGGGTCTTATGGCGTGAACATATGCTTTTCTGTGTTTTTGGTATGCTATAAATTGCACACACATTTACAAGACCCATAAAATCGCAAAAATGAATGTGTCGGAACAATAGATGCATTCTATCAAAAAGTGAATGCTCACCCAGACCTGCCTGAAACACCTTGTGTAAACACACCCCCACAAATCTACGTCAGTTCGTGGTATGATTTGACTAAGACTGCGCAAATGTATACACAAGTAAGGTGGGCGTACCTGTAAGTACGATTGCTTTGCAAATATAGAAAGAGGTTTTACATTTCCGTCACAAGCTTGCAGTATTCGACCAATCACTACGCATTGGTTAACTTGCCAATCATAGCACACCTTGCTTTTCATAGCGATGAGCGTTGTAAATAATCTGCACATTTGGGAGAGGCGGGGCAAAGAAGAGATACACACATGCACGGTATTTGGAAAATACAGCGTTTTTTAAACTTAAATCGTGTATACACATTGCATGACATCTAAAACAAACCATAATATTTGTTTTAGCCGTGTCATTTGACCCCTTTAAAATGTTACAGTTAAACACAAACTGCACTTATAGTTAGCAGTTTTGGGGGGTTTTAGAGGGCATCAGGTAAATTTCCTGTTCATAGATTCGGTATGTCGGTTTGGCAGTCTCTAGTGTGTTCATATGTGAACTGGCCATATACTGTATGTGTGAAAACAAAAGAGGGAGAAGCAGCACATTTGTTTGATTCACACATGATCTTTTCTTATGAACATATATTAAAAATTTCTTTGTCCCTGTGTCTAATGTCATGTTCTTTGACTGTATAAATTCCATTAGATGAAATACTTGTTGACCACCATGTATATATGTTCTAAATAGTATGCAAGGGTGCAGTATGCATACTGCACTTCAAAAGAGTTGTGGACAGCTTTGCTTAATTTTTTTCTTTTGTGACTCCTCAGTTTCAATGGCCTCATGGGTTAGAAGAGTGTCCATCCAATGCATACTTCAGAATCTTGGAGGAAAAATTGAACCATCTTTGGTATTTCTCACAGATTTTTTGAATGCTGAGGATTGTAGTCCTCATTTGCATACTTGGATTTTTGTTAGTAGGGATAGACGGAAGTAGACATATTCGGATGCAGTGCCAGTCTCTGTGCAGCGGTTAGGCAGGAGAGTTCATGACTCCTGTGTCAGTGACATCCGCATGTACGCACCACCATGTTCTTGTATTTTTTAAGAATGACATTGGAGTTGTCATCATAGTAGAGCACAGAGATTGCATGCAGTTTTTTAGGAGCGCAGCACGGCTTCGGGACATTCGCGGGATTCATCAGGTGCACCTGCAAAGTGAAGCGAGTAAAATTTGAAAATCTAATAAAGAAATTATAAAGAAATGAGAGGAAGTGCATTACAGTGATTGTATTCTGGCCAAAGGATGTTCTTTTCCACTGTACTTTATGGCTAATTGCTTATCTAAAGCAATACTGTGATTTAAAAAACTGCCAAATTATTAACAATTTTACTCATTATGATTGCAACATGTATTCATAGTTTATAATTTGACTATTTTAGCATTGAAATGTAGAAACTTGCATTTGCAATCAATATGTAGTATGAAAAGCACTATATAAATGAAAGTGAATTCAATACAATAAAATAAAAAAATGTAACGGTTAAATAGAAATACTTACTGTTTTGAGCTTAATGTTGAAATTATAATATAACTCACCAGTGTCTGTACTATAGCATGATTAGTAGCATTCATATGGGCATTTAGGGGAAAAGAGCATTCTCCATCACAGTAGTTTGCTGCGTAGCCCTCAGGAGCAATAATCCAATCCTGAAAAAAATGTTTACGGATGTTACATAAATCTTCAAATAAACCCACTACACAATTATGATCATATCTTGGTTGTATTGTATAGCATTATCCATGGATGAGTCAGGTGATGACAGTGTATGTCCATTTTCTTTACCTGCCAGCCCAGTTCTCTGAAGCTAACGTATAGTTCATGCTTTCTGCAGGCAGTCTTCTGATCGCTGCTGTTATAATCTGACGTTCAGAGAGAAGACAGACATGAGAGATATTAATGTGTGCTACATGGCAATTAATAATTACAAAACAGAATCCAAAAGCACAAATATAAATGTTATTTAGTTTAGTGTATATAACTTCACAAAGAAAATGCTGTTTGCATGTAAAACTGTTTTCATAGTGGCGATACCTGTACTCATTTACACTGGTGTAAAGCTCTTTATCCCAAAATACATTTGGCTAGTGAGATATTTCGAGGAACTTATCTCAATGCAAGTAAATAAAAAATATATTATAGGCATATAATGTACTTTCCTGCTGGGGTTATTTGCTGCCAGTGACATTTTATTTTAGTTTGACTTTCTTCACTGCCCCAACCCTGTGTGCTAAAAGCTGCAGCAGGTAGGTTTGGGTTTTTGTAAAAGGCAAGGTCATCTCTGGCTTTGACTGCTGATCTGGAGTCAAACTCTGACACATTTTTTCCACTGGTGTTCTCATGCTGTTTTTGACTGGCAATTGCTGCTAAGTACAGCTGAGTAGGAGAGCAGAGAACAAAATATTATATCAGTTCAGACCAGCTGCGGCCCCTTCCTGTTGTTCTCTGTTCCCGCCCCAAAGAGCCACACTTTGGCCATCAAGAGGGTTTGCTGACCGAAACATAGACAAGAAGTGCCATGCAAGACGGGTAATTATTTAGGGTGGAGTTCTACTGTACGATTCACGATGTTTATAGTATTAGCCTTTCCAACTGCATGCTAGTTATTTGTTTTCTTTTTAAACAGACAGCTCAGGCCTCACTTATGAAATACATAATTCATCACTGTAGTGAAATGATGATGTAAGTAAATTGAATTAACTTCTCATATAAGACATAACATTTACAAACAAATGTTGACTCACCCTGACACTGAAAATGTGCCTTAGAATACAGCAAAGAATATTAATTAAATGCAGAATTTTTTAAGTCAAGTGTGGTTATTATCCTTTCTTTGACATTTCATATAATTTCATACAAATTTCAAACACTAGAAACCATTACACATTTTTAATTTAGAAGCTCATATTGAACTGAATTTTTGTTACCTCTGGTTTACCACGAGGATCAGTATTGGGCCTCATCTTCTTTATACATCATCTTTATTACTGCAACCAGTTCTGACAAACACAGTGCTATTTTGGTTATATGTGGCTCTGCACTGAGATCTCCATGGTCTTGACACAACCCTCTGACTAATAATTCAACTTATAACTCAGACTACATTGCTGTGATTGCCAAATCAGCTAAAGCTGATGCGTCTACTGTTTAATTAATATTAGAGAAATGCCAAATATTTTTTATTGTCCAAATATTTTGATTTGGCTCACTGTCTACCCACATCAAACATTAAATGATGTTAATTTAAAGAACAGCCACTGGGTCTTTAGCTTCCTATCCTAACAGTGCTACAATAACAGCATCTTAACCTTACAAATACTCAAGACCCTGTCTACTAAACCTAAAGCTTGAGATAAATGATAAATAAATGTTTTCCTAGTTTACACCGCAGAAAGACATAAATGTGTTCAGTATGGCTGCAGAGGTATTAATGGGGCATTTTGCATCTCCAAAATCTAGTTCCCTCAAAGTATGACCCCCT
This sequence comes from Triplophysa dalaica, assembly GCF_015846415.1. Lineage (NCBI taxonomy): Eukaryota > Metazoa > Chordata > Actinopteri > Cypriniformes > Nemacheilidae > Triplophysa > Triplophysa dalaica. Next base: position 15,195,842 of record NC_079564.1, on the reverse strand, counting down.
CTTGTAATTCTCTCACTCTGTCCTGCATGACTAGGGTAAATATTTGCTGAGATAAATCCATCGGCAGGAGTGACTGCGGAGTTCTCTCAAATGGCATTTTTGCTGGTCCCCAAAGGGGTCTCTGTCCTCTCTGATCCAAAGCAGTGAACCTGTTCTTCCCAGACCCCTAATAGAAACATTTATAAGCAAAAGACTGTTCTACAGCTAACCACACAACAGTGGCAGAATCTGACCAATACACTAAACAGGAAATTCATAAACCTGTCAAGAATGTTTTTCACATTTCACCCCACATCAAATACAAATATTTATTTTGTATAAACAAAATGTATATTCTGGGATTCTTTTAATTTATGTGATATGCCTAAACATATCTAAACGAAACAGAACAAATCTGAGACTATATTATGACACTGTCTTACCATGCTGACAAATAATGTCTTCTATGTTAGTCCATAGATCCAAACACACACACACATTATATACTGTATACTGCAATCAAATAAAGATATTTTTTAACTCTGCATTTCCATTATTTACTAGGGGTATTTATAGTCAATGGTTCTTTTAGAAGTCAAGCAGATATTTAGTGTGGAGTTTCATTGAGTGTAAAGGCCAGATTTGTGGTTGCCCATAAAGCACTTCTCTTCCTGTGTGTAAAATTTAATGTCACACACTTACCGCTGTGAGCTGGTCCTGTGGACCTTTACTTGTCTTCTTTATAAGAACGTCTGCCTGCTTGTCATATGTAAGCGATGTGAATCATATGGAATTGAACAACAACCATTTTAGTACTTTTGAAGAGGCGCCCAATGTTACGTTTTATAAATAATCAGTAAACTCCTGAAAGCACAATAAAACCTGTCTGTTGTCTCTCTCAAAGACCGTCTCCTGTGAGTTCGGCCTGTACTGTAGCAATTAGACAATGACATTCCTGTCTGTGATGGCATGTGGAGTAATGGCCATGACGTTCCGCATGGAATAACAGGCATCCTGGAAAGAGCTGAGGCAGGGAAGCTCTCTCAGCCCACTCCTAACATGACTTGAAAGAGAAGGCGAGTGTCGTCCGCATCTATGTGAAGTTTATCTTTCTTCCTGTCTTTCATCACTATGGTTATTAAAGAGCCATCTCCAGAGTTTGCCAATGTCTAATTACACCAATGGTAAACAAAAGGAGGTTTGAGGGAGGGGTAGATAAAGAACCGCAGCTGGACAGTGCCGTGTTATTATAATTCTTTAGGCGATACTGTTACGTTGGTGGAGGCCAGCAGTTAATAACAGCTCTTTGGTAATGACAGGTCTAACGCTGGGACAGCACTTTACTGAGCTCAGCTATAGACGCTTGTTAACTTCCCTCAGGCCAAAGGCCGGCAAGCTCCCCCACGCCTCCAGCCGTGCATTACTGCTAAATGTGTTGTTTTCTTTTCACCGACAGCTGAAGTTTAAGCAAGAGAGGCAAATAACTCAAACAGAATAAAATACACTAAAAGATGTTTCAGAGGGTGAATATCAGGAAATCAGTCAAGAATATGTCAGCAAATGAAAAAAATATTATATCTTGAATAATTTCAAGATATTACTGTCTTGTAAAAAAAAATTCAGGAGTATTGCTTTACATTAAACAGTAGTCAACGCTATAGGTAACAAACTAACTAACACTACTTACAACACTCACCTAAAGGATTATTAGGAACACCTGTTCAATTTCTCATTAATGCAATTATGGTGGCGGTGTATTGGTGAGGGGGATGTTTTCTTGGCACACTTTAGGCCCCTTAGTGCCAATTGGGCATCGTTCAAATGCCACGGCCTACCTGAGCATTTTTTCTGACCATGTCCATCCCTTTATGACCACCATGTACCCATCAGAGGATGGCTACTTCCAGCAGGATAATGCACCATGTCACAAAGCTCGAATCATTTCAAATTGGTTTCTTGAACATGACAATGAGTTCACTGTACTAAAATGGCCCCCACAGTCACCAGATCTCAACCCAATAGAGCATCTTTGGGATGTGGTGGAACGGGAGCTTCGTGCATCCCACAAATCTCCATCAACTGCAAGATGCTATCCTATCAATATGGGCCAACATTTCTAAAGAATGCTTTCAGCACCTTGTTGAATCAATGCCACATAGAATTAAGGCAGTTCTGAAAGCGAAGGGGGGTCAAACACAGTATTAGTATGGTGTACCTAATAATCCTTTAGGTGAGTGTATACAGTATATAACACTATATTTAGAATGAACAAATGTTGTTAGTTAATGATACCTAATGCATAATTTTCAAGAATTCAAGTAAGTTAATAATTAGTTAGAAATTGATAGTTAGTAATAAGAATTCATTATTTCTTGGAATTATTGGTTATCAATGATTATTGATGTTATTCATTATTATTATTGGATATCTCACTTATGTGTGGATATGTTGAGCTCACAGACTGTCACTGAATGCTTTGATAAGAGTGATTTCATATTGAAACCATATGCATGATGGGACCGCTGTCACAACGGCCCCACAACTTCCTGCTTTAAATCTAAATATTTACACTTCAGACATCCCAAGCAGAGCCAGAGAGAAGGACTGATGTGTCGGGTTACATAAAGTACAAACCTTCAGAATAAATTTTACTCGTTAGTCAGGATATATAGCGTGCAAGGTTTAGAAGCTGTGAGTTTCTCCACTACTGTCCATGTGAGTGAAACATGAAGTTTCACAAACAATACATGTTTATTTCAATAACCTGTATTTCAGCTGGAAATGTGCACTGAATGTTTTGAGTCTGTTTCATATTTTGTGATTATATATTAGGTTCATGGCTTACAGAATTGGTTAAAGAAAACAATGAACTCTTTTAAAGATGTTATGCATACTGTTGAGCAGGGGCAATTCTAGGTTTTCAATATTAGGCGGTCTCAGCCTCCAATATATATTTATATATATATACTGTATATACTGTATAGAGAGAGAGAGAGAGAGAGAGAGAGAGAGAGAGAAAGAGAGAGACGCACTAAATAAATAAGAAAAAATATGCTGAATTAAGACAAGTTATTGTTATTATAATTAATATCAATATACATTAATCTTTCAATGTGCAACAATAAGCAACAGCCACAAATCCATATAATAAATGTTACAATCAACAAACTGCTGAGTCATTATTTAGTAGAAGGAATAACTTGATATGATGTTTTCCTGCCTTTCATTCTGATTAGCATAAGCGCTGTTCATCTGTCACATCCACAATATGTTTTAAAATAATTAATAATAAAACACTGAAGCATCTAAAGAACGACAGACAAGAGCTTCTAGGTACACCTCTGTCTCAACTAGGTAACAGTGTGACGAGGGGTGAACGGAGACATAACTTTAATTTACAGAGGATGGGAAAGTTTCTTGTATTTCTCCCGCATCATAAACTACATGTATCACAAAGGAATGCAAAAAAGCAGATGGCATGTTATTGCATTCACCTTGTTGTCATGATTCCGCAATCGTGTCATGTCTATTCTTGGTCTTGGGGCAGAGTCATGGCATAGCCTTAGGTTGTGTGTGGAGGGAGAGATAGTGATCCTATCGGCTTGCTGTACTCTCTCTCCGGTCTGCGTCTTTGTTCCCGCCATCTCGTTTCCTTGTTACCATCCCATTAGTGTTTTATCCCTGTCACCTGGTCCCTGTTAATTATCCTTTGTCTGTCTCCCCCATAATATATCCTCATGTTCATTGTCCTCTGCTCGTGCATTATATTCTGTGATCCTTGTATACTGTGTACCGCTGTTCCTGTTGAGGTTTATCATCTGTCCAGTCTAGTAAGTGTTCCGTCTAGTTTATGTCAAGTGTGGTTTATTTCAGTCTAGTGATAGTTAGTCTATGTCTTGTCTTTACTCCGCTTATCTTTTTATGTTATTTTTTTTTCTCTGTTTATTGTATAAATAAAACCCTTTTTGTTTCACCTAAACGCTGCCTGCAATTGGGTTCTTCGGAGTGATTCATGATACCTTGTACTCTGCTTCACTCTGTGCCGCTGTTTACTGAAGAACTTCCTAAATAACACAGGCTGCCGCCGTTTTCATAATAAGAATTTTAAAGTGTACAAATTGCTAAAGCCCACCTAAAAAGGGCCTAGCGACGCCACAGCTATTGAACATGATGTTATTAAACATTAAAACTACAGCCAATAGGATTATTTATTTTATTAAAGAAGGATTCTTCCTAAAAGTGACGACAAAAACCTTTAGTAGAAGTGGAATTCAAAACCACACCCATTAAATTCCTTACAATTCCTATGCTTCCTCGTGAAACTTAGGAAACTCATAAACTTGTGTTGTTAAATATAGATTTCATCTAATGGTTTGTAGGCCTCACATGAACAATTAGCTCTGGATTATGTGGGTTTTAGCAATAAAAAACTCTCTGACCTTTCACTTCCACATTGAAAGAGCAATTATTTGAAGCAGAAACTGGATTAAGACTTCATATAACTGTTTCCCACTGTTTTGTAAACTATACATGTGTATTTCATCACATAGGAAGGTCTTTGACAATTAACCCCAATTAAAGATGTAACACTCTTATTCTGCTAGCTGAGAAGTTTTCGTGCTTGTCTGTGTGTCCGTCCGTCTGTGTGTCTGTGTGTTAGAAAGTATGTCTGTCTTCTGTGTTTTCACCTTTTTCTTGTCTTTACAGGTATATGACTTTAATTGATTAGCTTATAGTCAATACGTCTCATGTACAGCTGCTTTGTAACAATTAAAATTGTAAAAAGCGCTAAATAAATAAAGTTGAGTTGAGTTTAATTCTGAATATGCATAGCTTAGTTTATATTATAAGAACGTTGACAGGACTATTATCATTGCATAAATAATTCCCTTTTTCCAGATAGAAAAGATCAATGGTTTAATGAAGTAATGTCTATTGATTCAACACTAAATCATTTTTTATATTTAACATTGATTTGACAGTATATTAATGATCTTTGGTGCATCACGTCAACTCAACAAAATAATATTTATGCTGGTTTACATACAGTAGTCATACACATCTGCAAGATGAATGGTACAAAAAATGCTTTGTAAAAAATTATCTATGAAAAAAGATCTTTGTTGGGTTTTTCAGAACAGTTGTCATTGACGTTAAGGTTTCTCAAAAGGCCTTATAGAGATTTATTAAGTACAGATCTTACAGGCACATGAAAATCTGCACTCAATAAATCTCATCTGAAGCATTCTTTGTCAACTTTTTCTCGTAAAATTTAAAGTGTATACTTTATGGTATATTAAACATGTTTTCTTTGCAAAAAGAGAAGAGGCTTTTTGACATGATGGGAAATACTAAAGGCCGACCTGTTTGAGCAGTTCCTTTTGACATCTCATGTGGGCTGTTGTATCGATTGCGGTTCTGTTGACGCCGTTTGCCTGTGGATCTGGTGGATCGGATACGCATTTCGCTCACTTTGAAAAAGGCCACCATGAAGGGCTGCCTATCTAGAGCTCCATCACGACCTACTAACCCTGCTTCTTTGGGACTGATGTTCCATCCTGTACAAAAGAGAAAACAACACTTTATCTTATTTACATAGATAACAAAATAAGTAACTTACTGATTTTATAAAATACATATGAAGAGAAAACTCAGTTTTTCCATTTGTTCAAAAATCATTTTGATTTATTGTGCATTCCAATTAATATCAATCAAACTGCAGTTGGTTTGTTTTGATTTAAACCATAAAAACTAAAAAAAATACAGCTAACTAACACAATAAAACATATTAAAAACATGATGACATAATACAATTATATTTTTGAATAAAGAAAAACGGGGTTATCTCATTTTGGAACTTCATATATTTTTGAATTACCGTTGCTAGTCTCCAAACTGATCTGTAGACCCAGATTATGATATGGGTTCATCACCCAGAGATTACTAGTTGCTGTGATGTCAAACTCCAGCCAACCTTCTTCTGCCGCCCATAACCTGCGAGATTCCAGCAGAAACAGATCGGCATCCCTGTAACAAGCAGACAGATTATTACTGATGACATTATGGATGTATATGTCCATTATATTATTAATGCATACTGTGTATTGGGCCAAAGATAGACCTATTTGCATATCTATGTATCTATGTATCTCCAAATACTGGAAACCCCACAACATTCAACTCATCAATAGCTCAACTTATTTAAGAAAGTTATAATCACTTTATTACAAAACAGAAAATTAACATGATTAAATATTTATTGTCCTTTTATCACTGAAGATCTTTCAGCAATGAGTTAAACAGTGCTTCTACAGGGAGGCGTGTGCCCAAAACAGTAATTACACACTACATGATGTAGTCCACACTAACCGGGGGACATCAAAGCAGTGGGTCACACAGGTGTGTTGGAAATGGCCCTGAAGCCCCTCCTTATTGCTCATTAATTACAGCAACTCTCTCAGGAGCTCCATATGAGCGTCTTCCCTGGGGTGGTTCACACGTCACATTTAACATAAACTTGTGACGTTAATGCTGACTCATACTGTTTAGTGCCACTACTCACACAGCTTCACCTGGGACGAGGTCTCAATGACACCACAGGGGAGCTGCTGACTCCAAAAGGCCCACTGTAAAGCCCCTTATAGACACATTAAATTAACTGCAATAATAAAGCTGGACGTGTCGGGGCTTCTTTGTTTACATAAATCGCATTTATTGCCTCTGTCATAGGCTGCAGTTAAAACTGGCCTATAGTTTAACAGCTTCATGGTGTTGCATGCATACAGGATCATCCTAGCATATGCCTCAGCAGGAATTTCCAAGGAGGCCAGGCGAACATGAAAATAATGATTGAAATATATGCAGACAGGTGTTTTTCATAAGGTTCTGATAGATTCATGAGCAAACAGAAATATTATGTGTGCCACCCTGGCACTGCCAGGATGTTAAGATTAATACATGTGGATTTAGTTTGTATAATTAGATTCATGCATGTGTACTTGGAGAATCTTAAATATTTCTCCAAGCTGTTTCATCTCTACAGAAGCACTATTACAGCTATTACAACGTTACAAATCAAAAACACTTGAACAGTTAAACCCTTACATTGGAAGTTTATTTGGTGTGTTGTGCGAGCTATAAAGTTGTAAGTTTTTAGGTGGATAGATCTCTGCATTTAGCTATTACTAATGTTAACTGTGGTTGAAATTTTCTCAACAAATTTGTTTTGCATAACCAATTTCCAGTTTTTACTAGCCTTATGTCAGCATCATGACAGAGTCGAATACATCCAGAGCTAGAAATGGGAGTACATCTCAAAACATAGAGGATTTCAGTGTTTTATCCATTTTCTGCGTATGGTTTAAAAATAAAAAGTCCCCAACTAGAGCCTATGATGTTTCTACAATTTTGTGGCTTTAGTTTAGAGACTATATGCAATCTGTTTATCCAGGTGCTCAACCCCTTATACCCTACTGAAATCCAGTGTATTTTTGTTTTGCAAATAGTGTTTTTCTGTGGTAATTGTAAGGCGCAAAAACAGTATTTAGTTGTTTCAAACCTGCGCAGTTCTTGAACTTCTTACACACCATCACAGTAAACATTCTCAGAGTGGATGCATGGCAATGGTTGCTCAATTATTCTGCTTAGACCTCTAAAAGCGGCGTTTCTACTGAAATTGTCTGGAACAGTATGTCCCAAGAACATCCCCCTTGACCTGTTGATGTCTGTGTTTCCATCACAGTCGTAAGTACTGTAAAGTCAGTCTGGTGACGTAAGACTACACGCGACTGTTCCTCCCAGTCCAGGAGGGGGCGGTGATGTAAAACGATGTAAACGTCATGAAAAGCAACAGACAATCATCATTTTTTGCGCGACACTGCAATGTACAATGCTGCGTTGAGTCAACTAATCCAAATGCTGTGTGAACTCGAACACTCAGCATGTATAGCGCCAAAATTCCACCTGTGAAAGTTCCAAAACTTTGTAAAAGTACTACCAAGCTTTCTACATGAAGCCATGTAACTTGTCATATTCTTTGAGGTATTGGAATTGATTGCAGGTCAAAAGAGATGTGCTTTAAGTTCTAAAAGTTTCACATGATTTGTCTATAACAATTTTTTTTTCTGTTAACACATACATTGATGTAACAACAAAAAGTCTGAGTGAGCGAGTTGTAAACTTGGTTCGTCTGGTTGATGATGTAATGCCATGAGCATTTTTATCCACACCAGACATCAACATTTTAGAACATTTTAAAATCGTATTCCTGATCAAAGTAGAATGACATATTTATGTTACAAGCAATATATACCATCTGTGCTGACACTGAATCAGTTTACTTACACTGAAATTAACATTATGCAAAAAAAGAGCAAGCCATTAAAACCATGCATCTCATCCAAAAACTCAAAGGCTGTCTTAATCATCACCAACATGTAATTGATCTAGTTTGGCCCACAATAGTACAAGAAGTACTACATGCATACTATTGTTTCTTTACATTTGAGGTTATGTTTGGCTTGTTGACTTGAGGTTTGCTAGGCTGATGTTTTGGGTCAAATTGTCTTGCCGCATGGGCTAAATTTAGCCAGATCCACAGCCCCTCTGCACCACCTTCAGAACTAAGTTATTTTTTGGTTTACGGATTAAAGACTTTCTCACAGCCAATTCATCCATCCGCTTAGTTTAGATATACCACATTTCCCCAAACAAAGTGTTTTTTAAATCACAAACCATAAACAGAGTAAATATGCTGTTAGAACTTGACAACTTTGCAAATGAATCTATTTGTCAGCACGATTTACAGGCAGAATAGAAATGCCAAAGGTGATGTTTTAATTTTTCTCAGGGTAAAGCTTGATGTCTGGCATGCATTGTCAACAAACCAAATGAAACTATTTGTAAGAGATGTACTTCATACAGCCAGAGAATTTGGGTTTGTGAAACATTGAGCAAGTCGACACTCATTTTTCATGAATCTTTGGTTGATACAGAATTGTTTGGTGGCTTTTCCTAAAATAAGGCCAGCCTGACGGTTGAGGCTCATTGGCTTATTTTTGACCCTATACTGGTCACGCCATTCGCCTTTCTTGAGGAGATATCCCTCCCACCACCCACAAAGTCAATGTTTGGCGTGTGTTGGTGGGATCTTTTTTAGACACCAAACTCAAGCTATTTCAGTTGTGCGTTGTGGTCATGGACTTAGTCTACATAAAGTACATGCTAGACAACCTCTGCTGTGTTCAGAGAGGGACGTCTGAGCCCGATTTAAAACACGCAGTCAATTACTCTGTTGGAAAACAAGGATAAGCACTAACAAATAAATATTTTCATGCCTGACAAGAGTTGAACAGTCCCTAAATTATAACATTTTCTAAGAAACCAAAATAGGTTTATTTAGAATTAAAAATACTATTTAGGAGTCATTTTAACATAATGGTTATGTTTACTCATTGTGAAGAGCACACTAGGGAACAAAGTCACAATCTACAAACACGCAAACAGTATATTTAAATATTTTACAAAAGAAATTCATGTTATCTCATCCAGTTTCCTGATATACCTCCATCTGATCCCTTTTTAACAAAAGCCTAGTTGTATCCTTTTCTGCCACAATCCCACGTGTGTGCACAATAACACCTTTTAAAATCAGATTTTCAATATGTGAGAGACAACACACATGGAGATCGAAAATCATAAGCCACTTTTCCAACAGCTTGCTGAACCATTATTGTTGCTTAACAAAAGGTGGAAAAGGTTTGTGTTCCTGAGGTCACGGGCCTGATCTTAAACCAAATAAGATGTTATGGTTTGACCAGAAGAGGGATGTGCTATTGAAGACAGCCCAGCAATATTCATAAACTGAAACAAAATGAATCGTTTACATACCAAAACATTCTCTATAAGTTATAAGTCTGAAAGCTATAAGCAGCAGACGGAAACATTTGGTGGATGTTTATGCTAAATGTACTTCATTCACTTCTTTCAACTTCTTTATACCATACGTCTACAATACAACTGTTTAAGTATTATCGGTTTAGTTAGATAATTTTTGTCTGTATTGTGAAAGATCAGACAATATTAGTCAATGGTTCAGAACTGTCCCTGCATCAACATCCTATAGGTCAACATAAATAATCTCACCAAGGAATGCTGCTGAAATTTCTTGGTATGGATTGAAAAAAAAAATGTTTTATATAGATTTTTTTTATTTATTATGACTGCTTTTTACCTGTCTTGGTGTATTCCAACCACTTGAAACACTCTAAGCAGGAACGTCTCATTGCGGAAAGCTCTGGTAACACATTCCTTGTAGATCCTGAATTCTGCAGCAGTGATGGCTTCACCCTCTGGCAGCTGGGACAGGTTGAATTTAAACTCTTTATGATGTCTTCTCTGCGGCGATAACTCCCTGTCATACTCCACTGTTCAAAGACACAAAGAAAAACAATGTAAGGTACCAAGAAGGCAAAAACTAAATAGTATAAATAGTAAAAAAATATATAAATAGTTTTGATGCTTTTATGTGAATAGTTAATCCATGCCATGATAAAACAGACAACATTAGAAAAGCCATGATATGAAATCCGTAGCTTGTAACTGTATCACCAATGTGTCAGGATAAGTTTACTAGTGGAAGAAAGCCACCCGATAAATGACATGCGTAAAAATGCCTTTTATCCTTTACTATGATATGTAATGAAACATTTAGACATTTTTCTATTATGACACTAAATGTAATATCAGATACAAAAGTAAATATCAAATAAATGACAAACTCCTCAGTAACATTTCAGTCTCTTATTGAGTTAAACATCATAAAGAAGTGGTAAGCAATGTGCTCAATAATGGTCTGTAATCGTCTGACCTAATTCACCCATATGGTCCATACATATGCATTTACATTACAGAACCACTTCACAGAGCACCAGATGTGCGGGGCATGTGCTATAATAATGATTCACTATTTCTAGTAGAATACTAATTCTTTATTTATTCAAGCTGTTCCCACAGCAAAACACAATCATGGCAGTTCAATTCTCCACAGTTTTAAGTGCTAGCAGCCACTCGGATACCGAAAAGGGGGGACACAGCAACCGGAGTGTGTCTTCACTTTAGATGACAGCCCTGTCATGCTCTTGTGCTGTTTTTCCCCACACATGTCACCAACAGTCCTTTCTTTTTTTGATACAGTTGGCCCATGGGCTGTATTTCTTGCTGTAAGTACAAGTCCAGCCGGATGCCCCACTTGAGGGGAAACGTGTCCTGCTCTGATTGTATTTCCATGCCTTGCTAGGTGAGGAACACACACTTGCACCTCAGCCCTTCCTCCTCCTAAAATAGTTGAGGATTTAACTAAATTGTGAAACGGAAGAATAAATAAGGGATCCCCAAGGGTTTATCGTCAGTTTTCTTGGTTTGGTGAATTACAGTACATGTTTAAAGTTCTCAATGTCACAAGGGAGCATCTTTCCTGAACTCTGGTCTTCAAACAGGGAGTTAGACTTCTCTGCTGTCCTTACACATGTGTTACCAATTAAAAAAAAATCTAGTCAGAGAACCTCAAAAGGCCCAGACACTGTTCCATGAGGGACACCGTGTCCTTCTGCTACATACACTGATCTAATTGACTGCCTAACCTTGGCCAATCATGTAAAGTATGAAATACAGTGCCGGCAGTATCAGGTCCCACACTTCTGACTCCTTGAAGAAGGCTTAAAACCAAAAGAGAAAAGAATGAAGCAAAGGGAGAATTTGCTTTAGTGCCGTTCCAGCTTTGCGGTTCACATGGTGATGGCTTAACACACACAAGGCTTTTTCTCATTCACAATACGCCTGCATAATTCGTACTGAGAGTAGTTTCCAGAGGTCCCTTTCGTGATGTTTTTCACATCAGCACATGTGACTGCATCCACATGTTGCTGAGACTTCTTCATTAACAACTTCCAGAGGTGCTTCACAGCAGAAGCTAATCCCTGAGTAACAAAAACATTTAAGATGACAGATATATTAAAGATAATCGGCAGATATTTTTGGCTCCTTTGCATAAAACAGATGGTCACAGAAATCATAACACCCATGAGGGTGTTACAGAAGATATACATTGCGTTTGTCATACAAATCTTTTCATAGCCTTAATATGAATAACTATTATAAAAGTGGAAATTTGTAGTGATCCCTTGTTGATAGCATAATGGGAAAAAAAGGAGTCTTGCAGAATGATAGGTTATACTTATATTAAGCACTTGGCACTGACATTACGGAACATGACCAAAACCACAGAGCTCATACGATCCGATACATCTGATGTGGTTTTTCAGTGGATAGAGCCAGAGAAGACCACAACAATAGCTGAGTGACCACACAGTAAACAGAAATGTGTGCAGAGTTGCTTGAAAATGTACATTTAAGAGTGACAAAGTGATAAGTATCGAGTATCTTTCATTTTGTTGGCGTTCTTCATCATCTTCAGAGATATACTTCCCCCACACAGGAAAAGAGGCGAAGGACAGTTATCCAGGGTGAGGCACACACATTAAGAAATGTTGTATAAGAAACACTATACAGAAACAATTATTCATACTGTAAGAACCTGTTTACAGTTAAAAGTTTGAAAACAAACTGTAGTTGCGAGTAATTCAATGTAGTAATATGTCAACATTTCATTAATTTATGGCTCATAACGGAATTTAGGGCTATTATTTTATAACCGTATATACCCGCCTACTGCAAATGATGGTAGTTTAACAGATCTTAAATATAAAATTTAGCATTCTTTTAATTATCTCTGAAATGATTGGAAAATAAAATATTTTTACAAAGATGGAACAGAGGCTGATCTCCATTTCGACCTGTGTGACATCTGTTTCTTTCTTTCTGTGCTATTGTCATTAGCCCACACAGGACAGAATCGAGTGGGTTGTGGCCTACACAGAAGATATGGTAACCACGTCAAGTTATAATGAAGAGACTGAGAGTGAGATAGCCGCAGAGAGGACATCTGGATGGACATCAGTGCGGTCTGTGGTCAGTTGTGAGTTGCACATTAAATATTTTCCATCATGTCCCTTGAAGTAGCCTACTGGTTATTTGCATTAATTCATTCACCACATCTTCTTTTATTCATTTTCCCCACACCACTAAGAAAAACAACAGCACATTTTTATCCTTGTCTCTTCACATACACTTTCTTTGAGTCCAAGGGGGTGCTACACTAATTGTATGTCTGTGTCAATCTTACATTTGACCTGAATTTCAGAACCTTTGCTCTTGAAACGACAAAAAAAATGCAGTTGATACATATACTTCAGTTTTACAGTTGATACAAAAAACCTTGTGTATGACCTACAAAAACATCCTCGGACTCAGACTTCACACCCACGGACCGTGGCTGAATGTCTGATGCAACGGAACACTTAACTGTAAACACTTCACCAGATTCTAAATTCTCTGATTGGTTAAATTCTACAGGATTTAGTGTATTCTTTTTGCGTTCTTTAATGGTCAGCAAAACCAAACAAAGCCTTCAGATCGAAGATGAAATCTGTCATGTTTACATCAGGGACAATGAGCATTCATCAAGATTGACTAAAAGTAGGATCCTTAAAATATCACGGCATTAACTAAAAAAAGCGTTGTTGTTAACATTTGAGACGTTTGTGAATGCACATCGATCATTGAGGAGACATTTCCACGCCTCTTAACATGATTCGGCACAAAACCAAACATGAATGAAAAACATCCAGGATACATTTTTCACCTAAAATAAAAAGAATAAATACTCTTTTATTATATTTTCAGAACCACTAGCTTTTGAATGTGTAACTAATTCCAAATGGAGTCGTCATATTAGAAATCACGATTTCTTTGATTTTGTGACATACTGTAGGTCATGGTACTGCTGAATAACATTATTTTTACGTTACTGTGAAAAGATTATGTGTTGATACACAGACTGCCAAAATATCTAATTTATGATAATTAAATCTGGCTGACTATATCTCTTGAGAGAAGCTCAAAAGGGCCTGACACGGTTCCGTGAGGGACACACTGTCCTTTTGCTACATACACTGGTCTAATTTTCTGCCTAACCTTGATGATTATTGATAATTGCATCAGACTAACTGTTTTATATGCCACTTACATAGCTTGCCCAGCAGCAGTGAGCAGCTGGAGAGGTACTTAAGTAACGTCAGTCATTTTTGGAAATTTCTCAGCATGTAAATTATATATTTTTTTTTTCTTTCTTAATTAATATAATGTATAATAATTTATAGTCTGTTTAATAATTTACATGTGTTTCTCCCTCCCTTATCTTAAATGTGTGCTTTAAATGTTTTGCTTATAGTTTGTAACAATGAAAATTGTAAAAAGCGGTGTATGTATATATATATATAAAAGTTGACTTGACTTGACATTTTTTCTTTCAATTGCAAAGTTAAACATGGTAAACAGGTGTGTTATTGATACTATTTCACCATACTATTTTAAAGCTATATTTAAAATTCAATATTGAGGATATATGTGACCCAGTCTTAAGTAGCACAGGAACATTTTTAGTACATTTCCTGGGTCAAAATGATAGATTTTTTTATGCCAAAAATCATTAGGATATTAAGTAAGGATCATGTTTGTTAAAGTATTTGTAAATTTCCTACCCTAAATATAAAAAACTTATCTTCGTGAGTGGATGGCTTGCTACAGTGTCTCTGATTAAGACTTTAAAGTCAATGTTCTCAATATTTTGTTTGTAAAACCAAATAAACGACTGTATCTCCTACACATATTGTCCTATCCTTACAAAACATACATCAACAGAAATCTTGTTAATTCTGTTTTCAGGTGATGTAAAAATCTAAATTGACCCATAAGACTGGTTTTATCGTCCAATGTATACATATGATCAAAAGCTATTTCAATTATTTTTGCCCAATCCAGTCACCACAAACATGTGAGCAAAAATGTTGACCAAACACAGTATGCAATTATTTTTCTGCATCTCTGCAGCCCTTGGAACAGTCAGACACAGTTGATCTGAAAGCTGTCTCCTTCAGCTTAACCAATAAAACTGCGCTGTGAAGCCAGGCATGTGAAGAATCCATCTGTGTTTATGTAATTATCTTTAAAATCCCCGTTCACATTTTCTACCCCACAATTTAATTGTTTCAGCTTCTGTAATGAAATGTTTCTGTGCAATGCACGCTTCAAACAATCTACTTGTAATTACTTCAACAAGAACTTTATCTGGCAAGACACATCCAAACTCCCCAAAACCTAGCAATAAAGCTATTCTGACACTATGTCTTGCAACTTCTATTTCAGTTTTATAACCAAATGGAGAAGAGCTAGAATAACTCCAGGTCATGTTTTTATCAATTAAAAGAACTGGACTTAAAAGACACATAAATGCTTTCACACAATGCTTAACATTGTGGAAAGGCCTCTTTTAACCCTGTTTTAAGCAGAGTTTCACTCATCTGGAAAGTTGTTTACTATAGCTCTGAACTCTGGATTCTAAAACCCAGCTCTGTAGCACATCGCTTCATAATGCTGAACTTTGGTGCCAATGATGTACAGTGTGAGACAATATAATGCTATTATGTTAAACAAAGTTTTAGCAAACAACAACCTATAATGAACAGCTTTAATTTAATTCAAAGCTTGGCACAAATATAGAAACCTGCAGAGGAGCGCTGTTTCTTTTAATGTAAAAATATACCAATTCAACAAATATGTAAATATGTTGTTTTAATACCATATTTGCGTAAAGTGCCTATTGTTTCTAACTATGCAGTGTTATCTTAACAATGACGGACATTACATCAGCCCTCCCAGGAGTCTAGCTTCAAAGTTTTGCTGGTCATGGACTATTGTAGTTGGGCAGCTGGGAGGTGGCAAAGTTTTGAGACAGAGTTCCCTGGGTATTTCCTAAAACTGATCTAGGTCTCTGACCCATGAAAAGCATCAAAGGCATCACTACAGGAGTCGGGGCTCTTAGTAAGGGTCAGCAAAGGTGCAACAGTTTATGGCAAACCATATGACCCTGATGAAGAAACAGTCACAAAGATTCATCACTTACATACATGCCTTACGAGCACTAGGAAAGAGGCACTCCGAAAAACATGAAGCCCAATGGCAAACCTTTAGAGATCTGTTCACTTTCATGGGAAACGGTAATGACATTTCCTTTGCTTTTGAATTAATTTGCCATTATAAGTTACGTCATGAATGAAAATGAGTGGATGAGCACAAGCAGAAGACAGAAGGGCAGGCAGAGCATCAATATAAAAGATATTCACAGAATGAACAACATACGCAACAAAGTACTAAACATGACCTTTAATTCTATTACTGTTGCTGTTTCCCAAACCTTAGGGTGGCCTAAAATGGACGGGAACTATATATAAAAAGTGTTGTAATTTCTAAAAAAGTCACGTTTGTTGGTTACGAGTCTAAAACATGCAATGCACAAGAAATTACAAAGAACTTACTTTAAAATTTAATGGAATGTGTTGTGGTATACAGATAACTGTCATTGTTATGTTATCTAGGTAAGGTAGGTAGGCTATAATTATTTGATGGTATGTTGGCTCACATGTTCATCAGATTTCTCTGTTGTCACTGAACCTCAACGCTGAAAGAAATAAAAGTATTCTGGTAGATATAAGGTGTTCAGAGGACTGCAGTCATTTGTGGAATGGCAGCAGTCAGAAGACCATACCTGTGTGTCAGTACCAAAATTACCAAAGTACCAAACAGAAAGGAATGTTGTGTGAGCTTGTGATTTAGGCCCGAATGGCGACTGTAACTTGCTTTGTGTAAGACTTTTGAGAGTATAAATTATGATCAGACATAATACAGACAATCTAATAGCCTTCTTTCATCAACAAGCGTGAAACAAATCCCTTTTCTCTCGAGTGCTGATGCAGGCCAAACTCCTGTCAACAAATATTATAACGTCTTTTTTTGTTGTATCTGACGGAAATTCCATGAAATAGAGGAAACGGCCTTGAAAATAAACATTGCCATTCTTGTGCTGCTGCATATGGAACCATTAATAAAGGTATAATACACTGACAAAACCATTCGGGAAGTTATAAAAACAATGTTTAAATAGTGTTTTCAAGAGTGCAGTCTTGATATACTAACAGCCTAAAGATTTCACTCCGAGAGACACGGATGCTTATATGCTCAAAATATAAGTCAACTATTCTTAGTAATATGTGTATGTGTGTTAAATGTGCAATATGTGTAAAATAAAGACAAACACAATAACTTCAAAAATAATAAGATAAGAGAGCCAACCACCAAGTCTCTATGATATCTCCGATTCAGTACCGATACCTACATAGTAGATACACCTCAGGCATTTCTTGATATATACTGTATATATGTGTGAGATGAGTTATACATAATACTTACGGTTAATGATTTTACAAATATGAGCAATAGAAATAATGTTTTCCATACAAATACATAACCTGTTTTTTTTAACACTGTTAACCACTTTTAAACTTTTGCTTTACTGCTATTGATCATTATATTGTTTTGTAATGTCATGTGTGAGGTCGTTACGAAGTTCTCTGATAGTTGAGGACATGTTTATGTTGCTGCAGATGTATGTGTAGTGTGTGTTGAGGTATTGTGCATGTTTACGCATCTCTCTTGTGCTACCGTCACTACCTGTGTGTTTGTATTGTAGTGATCCTTGCAGGCAGAGAGAGACCTGTTAGAGCCATCTGTGTGTGTTACAGCAGGTGTGTGTGAGCTCAATGCTGGCCAGAAACACAGATTTAGAGGAGGAAGTCTGTGTCAGACAGCAGAGATGGATTTCCCCTAAGGGATCTGATAAATAAGGAAAAAATATCTTTGAAAAAGGAAACGCAGCTGTTTCCAAAGGAGAAGTCAAAATATTGGTGGCTTGCATTCCAGAGCAGCAAGTATTAGAGCCAAAAGCTCTCTCTCTTTTTCTCTCGCTCTGTCTCTATATCCTCTGACATTCACCTCAATAGATTTCTTCCTCTGTGCCTCTTGGAAATCCTTTGGAAACTCTAGGTAGCTGCACATGCTATGTGTAAACGCTAATAGACCTAAAGTTGAAACTTATCCAGCATATAATGACAGAACAGCACAGCACTGTTCCAAAACTGTATGCTTTGTCTGCATCCAAACTAAAATATATATTTTTTTATTCAGTTACACAATTGAAGCATTCATAAATATAAATTACAAAAGAGACTTGACTTGTAGTAGAATCTGACATTAGTATTTTGGCGCCTGATACTATAATATATTAAAATAATGCTTTATAGCTATGGTTTAAAACTATTCTGTCACAACAATCATGGGAATTTGAGACACAAACTGTAATCTATTAATTTGTGTTCATGGACACGAATTTCCCCCTTTTTTCGTGTCACCCAGCACGACTTTCAATCAAAACATTTTTATATGTGATATCTTTCATATGTATGAATATACTGTATATCAATGCAATCTGATGCAGATTGATGAAAAAATGCATACCTATTTTACAAGATGGAATTCCTATTTCCTACCATCTCGTTCGTATGTTTTGTTATGATTTGACATTGCCCCTGTGAAGTTTAGAGGCGGGATTAGGGTAGCCAATTATCGTCGTTTTTTCGCTTCGTGAAATCTGCGTTTTTAGCTAAATGACATTTACATTTACATTTAGTCATTTAGCAGACGCTTTTATCCAAAGCGACTTACAAGTGGGGTAGATAATGGAAGCAATTAGGACAGCATAAGTACAGCAAAAGCATAAGTGCAATCAAAAAGAAGACTAGTCTCATATAGCCTAACACAGTATACGGAACCGTCAGATGTTGGCGGTCAGATGTTGGCGGAAGAGATGTGTTTTCAGGCGTTCCTTAAAGATGGCTACAGAATCTGCAGAACTTGTAGCAGTGGGCAGATCATTCCACATAGGTGGAACAGATCCGGAGAAGGTGCGCGAGAGAGATTTTTTACCTTTATGGGATGGCACCACAAGACGTCGTTCGTTTGCAGAGCGTAGGGATCTGGCGGGTACATATGTCTGCATTAGCGACATTAACGATAAATTTAAAAGTCATGCTGAGTGACACGAAAAAAGGGAGAAATTTGTGTCCATGAACACGAATCACAATAGATTCTAAATTTTGGGCCTATGCCATGAACTGCATTGAGACTGGGTTGTATGACAATATGTACATATGTCAAATATATATATGGGAGTACACTGGAAAATATTATGCAGTTTATTAAATAATTTTGAAGATTATATTTTTTCTGTAAATGAAAAGTACCAATTCCGTGTGTACTGTTCAATTTATGGTAATATATTAGCAAAGGGTAACACTTCATTATAGGGGGCAATTATACCTATTAACTATTTGTGATAAGCATGCCTATTATTGCTATATTAGCTGTTTATAAGTACTTATAAAGCACATAGTCTGCATGAACATACTCCACGTCCCTAATCCTACCCAATACCTAAACCTAACAACAACCTTTCTAACTATTAATATGCAAGAAATTAAGATTTTATTGGGGAAAAAGTCGTAGTTAATGGTTTGTTAATAGTGAGAACTGCCCTTAATACTGAAGTGTGACCTAGCAATGTAACATTCTATAATATGCTGTCAGTTAATAGAAATATTTTCTATGCATACGGGTGAGCACCTGCTATACATGCTTGAGATAACTGACAGGACTCAATGGTCAGACTACTGCATAATTTACATACAGAACTTCTTTAAAGACACACTTCTTTTTGCATGAAAGAGACACGTGAGTGTGTACGTGTGTTTGTGGTACTATGCTGCTCGTGATTGGTGGGTGTGTGGTAATAAAAATTCTTCTGAATACACTGAATAGTAGCATTCAACCCTGCTATGCATCACAAATCAAATACCTACATGGATGTGATATGTTAAACAACAATTTAATCAGATAAATCAGATTCTGCTGCATCTCCTCTCATCCTTATCCATCAGTCCAATGAAAACCATCTTTTCTGACAGATTCACAACCAAAAGGCAATGTCACGCACATTTTATTGTTCTGAGATTCTAAATCACATCCAGAACATGATTTCTGATAACAGTGGACAGTAAAAGGCAGAAGCTACCTGCAGAGACTGCCGCCACATTCCTCAGGACAGATCACAGGAATGACTGCGGCCGTGGGGGCATGTCTGACAGCTGTGGCGTGAGATGCAAAGATAGTATCAGAACTTCACAGTTAAGACAGAAGCTAGGAGAATGTTCTCTCGAAGAAGCTTATCTGCTGACCCCACGATCATCAACATTTGCATGTGTGTTTAACTGAGATCTAAACTCACATTCCTTGTCAGATAACCACTGTCCAAAAATGTCTCGTTATGTGATCTTTGGGAATGGCACCCAAACTAGGAGGTAAGAATTCATTCAATAAAACAAAAAATGCAACATGTATAATAAAGCAAAGTTCTTTCCAAACGTTCAAGGACAACGTTTTCAAGAAGATTGCTGTGCAAAATATTCTTCAATATCAAGATTACAATTTTGAAACTCTTAAAGTCATTTTTTCCCTTTTACTGAACTGAATTTCCTTTTGGCTGAACAGATGCTTTATACTGTTCAACCCAGATTTTGAGGATACATAAACAGCATTTGTACTTTATTTAATTTCATCATAAAATTTTGTTAGCAAACCAGTTAACCTTTATGTAGCCTATAGTGTATTTAAAAAACAAACAAAATATTAAAATTATATAATATAGTACACACACACATATATATATATATATATATATATATATATATATATATATTGGAGAATAGTTCTACAAGCTAAAAAAAGATAAGAACTACTTCTTTAAGGATCCTTAATGTGTTCTTTAGGGAGTCTTTGGCATTTCTGCCAAAAATGCTTTCAGAAACTTTATTTTAAACAGTGCAGAGATGGACTAAGGATGTGCAATTCAAAAGTCAATTTGGATTTTCATGTGATATTTATTTCTTTTATTTCTTTTTTCCACCCAATTTTATAATGTTTTTATAACTACACTCTATAAAATAAAGTTGCTTAAAAGGTTCTTCACAGCAATGCCATAGAAAGAAACGCCACAAAGAACCATTTGTGAAACAGAAAGCTTCTTCGGAAGTTAGAGGTTCTTTATGGACAAAAGAGGTTCATTTATGAGTCTACCAATGAAAGTGTAACACTCATATTTTACTCTGTTTGAGTCTATTTTGCAGAATACAGAAATTAGTCCTGAAATGGGAAGAAGTCTACAGATACTCTGAGGACATGACCATTAGTCTCATTCACTGTGTGGTTTCAACACTTCTTATCTGTCTGCTGAGTCACTCCCGAGAAAATCCCTTTCCTACATTACAGAGCTACAGCATAACTCAAATTCCTTCCTTAATTTCCATGTTAACACCCGCATGCAGACTAGAAGTGATACAGTCCTCCCGAGTCAGTGACCCACAGGCAGTCTTTAAAAAGAGGTCATCCATATTGTGCAAAACTGCCAACATCAAACAATTCATTGACAGATTGTTGCAAACTACTTACATAATAAAATGTGGGTTTAGGAACGCACCGTGGTGCAAAATAAACGACAAATGGCCATATTCAGAGCTCATTGCACTGAAAGACATTATTATGGGGGAAGAACAAAATAAAAGCGTATTGTTAAATCTGGGATTCACACATTTAAAGAAGCCAGGGTTGTCTAGACCTTGTTAAGCTCCTGAGAAAGCCCCTAAAACTGTGTGCGGGTCACGTTTACTGCTTTACAAGCCTCAAACAAAGCTTACGGTACCTGTGCTCACCTGGGTGGTTCTACACTAAGCTGGGTCCTACTTTAAACATGCTGTGTGTAAAACAGAGTTTGAAATCTATGTGTGTGTGTGTGTTTGTCTAAGAGAGGAAATGTGACTTAACATAGAAAATCTAGGTGGAAAAAGTAATGATGGACCCAAAAAGAGAAAACAGGGATGCCTTTTCCCCTGTGGATTTTCCCTGGATTACTGAAAGATCCCCCTTTATCCAAAAATAAAGGCAAACACACAACTTTACCAGCGCAAACAAGAGATGGGAGTTTCCTTGAGATTCTCTGTGCCAAGAAAAGCTTATGGCATCCTCTAGCCTTCAGTAAACACAGCAAGACTCGTCAGGAAAAAACGAGATTAAAAGTGAGAAGAACATCAGATATTCCCGACTCCGTGCCATTAACATCACATTTGATTTCCTAATAGTTCTCCTATTTTAAAAGACCCATTGGGAATAGTTCTTGATTGAACAAGAAGATGCTAGACGTAAAGAAAGTATACCGCATTAAACTATCAAATACAATTTTTGGGGGGTTTGTTACATGCTTTCCTTGCATGGAAAAGAGCTGTGTGCTAAACCAAAGTTTCTCACATCACAAAAGGGCAGCCATAAGTGTTGGGATGTGGGTTAATGAAGGAAGACAGAATATCCTTCTGTATAGTCATTAATTCTAGTTGGTACATTTTATCGTATATATAATCATGTAAAAAATCACATACATCATACAGTTATGTTTCTCTTTGTGAAAGAAATGAGAAAATTTGCACTGGATAACGTGATTCACACGGTTACACACAAACTACATCAGAACATCTATGAACGCCTGACTATTTCAGGATAAACTACACCGCTGGTCATTTTCCATGTACTGTATACTGTTAATACTTCCATTTTTTCCTATATTTAAGAATTAGTCATATGCGTGCTAGACGGATGACTACAGCAATTGACCACCGCATGAATCATAAACAAATCACCCAAATACAATCATATTTCATTTGTCTTTAAATGTCTACAAAATTTGACTG
Organism: Triplophysa dalaica; assembly: GCF_015846415.1. NCBI lineage: Eukaryota > Metazoa > Chordata > Actinopteri > Cypriniformes > Nemacheilidae > Triplophysa > Triplophysa dalaica. Next base: position 15,173,004 of record NC_079564.1, on the reverse strand, counting down.
TCACTGCCAAAGAGTTTTAGTCTATCTTGGGTAATATAGTAAGTTCACATAAAATGATACTTTAATTATGCCAAGGAGTATTCAAATATGTCGCTCGATTCAATGCGTCCATCTTCAACCCGCTTGTTTAAGTAATTTACTTTTCATGCAGAAAATCACTGCCAGATCTCAAAATGCCACATGTGTTGCCTTTATGCACATTTGTAAAATATATAAAACAGTGATAAACACGCTTTGACTAAACCAACCAACAGCTTCAAATGTCGCAACTCACACAACAGCATTTCTGGCAACGTACTGCCAGTTGGCCCATAGCCGCAGTAATCAGAGCCAGAACAGTTTGCATTGTTATAATTAACTTTAACTAAACAACTTGTTGTGGGAAGTTCACATAAACAAGTGAATCCTGGGATGCAAACTCCCTCCATTAATGAGGTGCATGTTTACTGAAGCAAACCACGCAGAATTACTGAGCATAAACAGACTTGCGGTTCGACACTGTGGTCAGGGTCACTGTGAGCTTAATGGATGTCAGTTGAAGAGCACTGGATGCCAGTATCCATCCATGACTGTTGGTACCATGGTACAGCAATGGTATGAAGTAGTAATATTGTAGTACTGAATGATTAGAATATCCCTGTATATCATGGTCCTTATTAGGCTACATGTCCCAAAGATTATGGGCATAGAGTCAGTGTTAGTTTAATAATATTAAACCTAAATACCACAAGAAAACAAAACACAATTCAAAGGAAATAAGCTCCTGCATTTGATATATTTTAAAAGAATTATTTTTGATAATAATAAAGATTGTACGATGACAGTACATCTGATTCTTGACAATTAAATTTCTTGTGTTATGCATTTACATGCAAAGTTTTACAAAAACAGTAAAGTGCCGATAGACACTCAAATCTCTATGAATAGCATTGCAGAATGAAACAGAAGCTTAAATAGGATAATGCTAAAAAAGGCTGTAGCAATATTTGTTTCCAGATGTGATATCTTACTCAAAGACATTGAACCATATGGTCAATTTCAAACACAGTAAACACATAATAATATCATATAGATATGCAATTGCTTAAACTATATTAAATAAGCTTGTTTCACTATATCAATCTTATTTTGGTGAAAGTTTTTATTTTATCTAATGCAATGATAATAAAAGTGTGAATATTAACTATTTGTGATAAGCATGCCTATTATTGGCATTTTAGCTGTTTATTAGTACTTATAAAGCATATAGTCTGCATGACCATACTCTATGTCCCTAATACCCAATATGTCCAAATACTTTGGGGTGCCACATATATGCAATTTATTAATTCCTTATTCAGTTCTGTTTTTATAATCAATTAGATTATGATAATAATATTTCTAATTAAGTGTTACATCATTGCCTTATTATTTTCTAGTATATTATATTCGTGTTTTAGATTTGTTAAGATCTTTAATTAATATAAACCTTTCAAATCAAAGGATGTTGAAAGTGATTTAGGATACTGAGAAATATCAATAATATTTCAGCATCAATCAATAAAAGTCTATCGATGACAGCAGAAAAAAAGGCTAAAGGTTTGTCTTACCTAAATTGACAAAACTCATGACCATGTCCGCGTCATGCAGGAACTCCGTGTCGTGCGCTGAAGCTAAAGCTGGTCGCGTGGTGGTGAACAGTGATCTGTACTCCTCCACGTCGCTCTTCTCTTCAGTGGATATGGTGTTGTACAAATCCAGCATGAAGAGGGGTGCTGAATTATGTTTAACGCTGTTCAGATGCGGTCTGGGTCTGTGGTTCAGTCCAAGTATGGAGAGAATCTCTTTCTGCATCTCTCTTTTCTCCTGTGTCCGTAACCTCCGATGCATGAAGTTTGGCTGAAGCTCAGAGACATCCAATACAGAATTGCTACCTGCCAAATAAGAGCTCCATAAGAACCCTAGCAGAGCAAAACCGATACTCTTCATCTTTACATCCAGTCTGTGGTGCTGATGGCTTAATATAAAATCACCTGGAAACGAAATGTTATGTCCTCTTTTGCTTCACGCCATAAGATCCACTTTAAAGTAGATGCATAGCTTCAACAACAACAAAAAACTCTTCTTGTCAAAAACATTTGGTCTGACTGGGTTCTTGGGCTTTTTAATTGTAAAAGAAAAATGTACTGATGTTACATGCTTCAGATCAGTGCATTGTTTACTTTATAAAAAGGTACAAAATACAATAAAATCTTTTGTTCCAGCTGTAACTTTTAGGCTATCTGTAAAAGGAGTATAATCCACTGCAAAGCAAATGCATTTGTCGTCCAGGGATTTTTTCAATTCGCAAAATCTCCATCAATTCCTCAGGGTGATGCTTCTCCTTAGACAGATGACAGCCGCAAACTTCTGTTTGTCCGAATGTTAAGTTACTGCAGTTTTGTGTGAATTATAATATAAAAAAAATGTTTTAAACAAATTATACTTTCTTTCAGCCTTGAGTGCTCTCTTCCGTGCGTATTTCCAGAGTGGACAGCGCGTTTGTCTCCAGGGTTTTAAATAACGGGCTGAATCAGGTAGACGCGTCTCGAGCCCGCCCCAGTGCTCGCGTTCAGAGGTGGAGCTTTACTCGACAGATATAACATCCTCAAACTTCCTCAAACTCGTGTATTTGTATATGTGTGTATATGTGTATATGTGTCTTCATGTGGCTTAAGAGGCATTTTTACAATGTCAGCTGCCAGGTGTACCAAACAGCAACCAGACAGGACTATAAGGCTCCCGTTAGGGGGCGTTCACACGAGTTCTTGCGATTAAAATCGGATTTGTACGTGGGAGTCTAAAGAACGTGTATGGTATTTAATGGGTAAGCCATCAGCATGACGCATTGGAAATAAAAACAACACAGACACTCGATCTATGGTGATAGGATGCGGTACATTTTGGGGGGATTGTAGGCAATTTTCAAGTTTTGTAGTTTTGTCACCACAAAATCTTACAAGTCAGTTTATGACTGAAGCGAGACCCCTAACGACACAGTAAATAACCACATGAGAAAAAAAATAGATAAGTACCAAAATACCAACCAAAGCACCATGGAAAAAGCCTAGTAATTCAATTATATCATAAAAAATTGCATTAACAGGTGATTGGGCTACATGAATGGATATGAAATATTTTATTGAGGCATGTATAAAATATAATAAATGCTGGAAAAAGCAACAATACCACCAACACAGTACAGTAGTTTTAAAGGAAACCAGCATTTTGTCAAATGTCAAAGGCACTGAACTCTTTATTGTTTTATCTTGTGTAGCATCTTGATCTGTTTGACATATTCTCTGTATTTTAAAAGAGTCCCTGTGATGTTTGAGATTACAGACATCAGACACATAGAAAGCAAAGTGGAGTTTGTGGTCAGGGTCAGGTTCAACGCTTTAAAGATGAGACAATCGACTGAACATACTGTAGTAAGAGAATAAAGGGACAAAGCTTACATGTTTATTTTACGGAGACTGATTTCAGAAAACACACACACACTATGTTGTGTCTGGTGAGATTCAGATTGACAAGATGGCTGTGTTGTTATCTCTGTGCTGCTAATCTTATCTAGAGGGAGCAGAAAAGCATGCATCAAAGACCAGCAACCCCCTTCTCTCCATCTTCTGAGTCTGCCCAATTAATGCTAGTCCTTCACTCAAACACGCACACACATGCACACACGCACGCACACACACACACACACACACACGCACAAACAAACTCACATTTGGTTTCCTAGTTTTATAGAGACTTTCGATTTCATAAAAACACTTTATCACTTAAGTAATCCACAAGTCTTCTGAAGCTACACTGTGCTGTTGTGTGATGAACAGACTGACATGAAGAAGTTGTTATTTACATAAAATCTTCCCTCTGTTTTTGCTCACAAATTTCATTCTGCGTAGTTAAACTTTGGCATATTGGGTTCAGTTATCACATGCAAAGCACATGCTGTCTGTTTTTTAAGTTTATAAGTACTGCAATGCTCAACTTTTGAAACTCAATACAGATGCGATTCAGCTTCAGCGGAGGAGAACATTATGAACAAATAGCACATTTTCAGTCTGTCCTGCACCTAAATCTATAACATTAGACCAGAGGCCTTTGAATATAGATGTTGTATTAACTACTTTTATGGTTTTTACATTACATTAACATGCCAGATGAGAATTGGTCCTCCCAGCTGAGTCTAGTCTCTCCCAAGGGTTTTTCTCCACATTTATACACATATACATAGCAGAGTTTTGGTTCCTTGTCGCTGTTGCCACTGGCTTACTCTAAGAGACTGCTCAAATTGATTTCTGGGGCTATACTCCATAAACAAATATCACATGTGCTTTTAACTTTAACATGTACATTCTATCTGCATGTAATGGTATTAATGCCAATTGTTCTGATATATTGTAATTTTAAGTTTCCAGTAGTGATAATATTTAAAATAAAATACTTTAATTAAATAATATACTTCAATTGAATCACGTAAGACACATTTTTTACAATTAACAAATGACTAGCGAGACCTGCCGTTTTCATAACAGCATGCGAGGAAGGTGATTGGCCAAGCAGCATCAAGCTCGAAAATATAATATATTGGCCGAAACACCGGTTGATGTATAGTTTTGTATAAATTGAAGTTTAATTTTCACTTTCAATGACTTTTAATTGCATTTTTAGTGAGAAATTGGCATTGTAGTTTTTAAACAAGAGATTGGTTGTTGTAAAGACAGAATTCTGTTACGCTGCCTAGGAAGCCTGTCTGAATCTCTTTCTCTGAGATGCCTTCGTGCACAAACGCTGCCTCTGAAGTCATTGACGGTTGCTATTTGTACACTTGACTATTTGTGCTATTTGCCGCTATTTTTTTTCCTAAATAAAGTGCCATTGTCAAAATGTTATTGTCAAAAAAGAAGTAAAATGTGAACATAGACTTATATTTTAAAGAAACCACCAACAATGAAATTGAGAAAAGCGCTATATAAATAAAATCTGCTATTTTTGGTAATATATGAGATGGACAGACATGTTGAGACATATGGCATAGAAAAGAGCTGTGTAAAGATTCTTTGAAAATTATCATTAGTTTCACTTAAACCAACTGCATACAGGCTTGCAACATAAAGTAAACAAAGAGTATTACAGAAAAGAGAATGATAAGATATGTCATCTCAGTGAGATAAAAGCATCAGATTCCTTTCCAAATGTATTTTGATCATCAGCTAATAGAGGCACATATTTACACAGCTATTAACTGAAATGTATGTACGAAATACCATTTAATCTATTATGACTTTCAACAGAAATGTCTCCAAATAATTTACTGTAACATTTTAACTGTAACATGAGGATCACATCAAAAGTTGCATATGTATTTCAGGGGTCCTACATGACATTTCAAATAGATAGCAGAGTGGATGAGAGTCAAGCATTCAAAGCATTAAGGAATGCAAAAGTGGAGTTGAGTTGTCATGTTAAAACTCATCCATTCTTCAAGGGTCAGTTGCTAATCGGCTGTCAGTGGCGTGATGAATGACCTGTGTGTGTTTCTGTGTGGGGTCAGTTAACAGACCATCTCTCCTGTCATCATATCGTCTAGACACAACCTCACCCCAACGAACACACAACTCTCTCTTTCCTTTGCCTTTTTAGTAGCAGGTAATATTAGGAGGTAAATACTTTTTTTCAGTGTTTGTTTGAATTCATAGTGGATTCACAGTGATTATGAAGGTTGTGATAAAACAGCAGCTATAATCAGATGGTTGCTGGTATGATACTCATAGCGACAATTATCATTGTGCCCTGGATCAAGACATGTCTAGAGTATTCAAGGTGCTCTGTTAAATCGTGTCAGCTAAATAATAATACTTTTTGAAATATTTGAAAAACACATAACATACAAACACCATAAACAGGGTTTGGTCTAATCTAAGATGCAAGCAATAATTTGAGACCGGAACATCATTCTCATTCAGAATCCTTAGTGTTGCTTCTTTTGACTTGGAGACAACCTATTTTGACACACTTGCAACCAAATAGCAACATGCCATTTCGAAAACCCTAGCATTAGCAGCACCACACTTTGGAAACACATCAAAAACCTTTTGAGTTATTCAAATACACTTATGTTTAATTGGTTAATTTTTAGAGTTTTAGTGATGATCTAATATAATCAGGTTATTTGATCTAGTCAAAATTGGATGCCACTCCTCAGATCCTGGCGTAGAGTATGATCTTGAATAAAATTAAACGAAAATATGAAGGATCAGCATCAGCTAGTTTTATTGTGTTAACTACAACTGTTGTAGTTTTTTTCTGGCAATTACAGCAGGTATGTGTTAAATTATAGACAGTAATCTATCGATTCTGGTACTCAACAACAAAGCAAGATGATTTTTTTAATTCATTATGTAGCATGACCCCTTTTTTTGCCTCCAGCTAATGCTGTGACGTAATCGTGACGTCGGGCCAAAAGGGTTCTTTTGCAGAAAATTTGGACAAATTCCAGAAGAACATGTAGTGTAACATGTAGTTTTACTAGTATTGCGTGTGATCTTTTTTTGTTCCAGTCTATCTGCTTATATAAAAATACACTCAATTTTTACACATCAATATATAGTTTGATATTTTTTACAATTTGGAGAATGTTCCCCCTCTCCCAGTGCCTGAACTGAATTTAGTTGCTCCAGCAATTGATTCAGCTTGAATGACTGGAAAGCCATGATCCATCTCATACTGCATGGCCTGTGTGAATGAGGCGGCATCAAAGACGGCATGATAGGCAGAGTTACGGTCGGCACGAAGACAAAGCTGTGGAAATGAGCTGATCTGTTCGGCAAGTTCAAGTGCCACTTGGAGTGCTGAAACACACACAAACTCTTAGAGGTTCATGAAGAAAAGGGCATAAGCAAAACACAAATGGTGGAGTATTTACATAAAGTAGCACACAAGAGTACAATCAATGGATATATTTTGTAAACATGAATATGAACTATTCATATTTTGTTGTGTGTTTCTAAGTTTCAAATGCCATCAAAATGCCAAAGCAGGTTCATGTGGTTTACAGTATATGTACCTTGGCCATCGGGCACCACTCTGTTCGCCAGTCCAAACGTTAGAGCCTCTTGTGCTCTCACCGGTCTGCCGGTAAGGATGAGATCCATAGCATGGGATAGACCAATTAACTGTGGTAACCTCACAGTACCCCCGTCGATCAATGGAACACCTGTGTAAGAGACAGAAAAAACATTGTTTTCCATTTAAAAAAACAGAATTACTTTCATCCAAATTACTTTAACTAGATTTTCTGAATAGCCCAATGGACTTTGAGAGATAAAGGGAGAGAGAGACAATAAATTGGTACGTCTGTTATCAATGGTATATCCACTTGCAGTCCAACGCGTTACACACCTGGCAATCTGAACTAATGTGGATTTGAGGAGGGACTTTCTAAGAGCCGATGCATCCTTTTATATTTCCCTATATCTTTCCCAATTACTCAAAGTCAGTAATTTAGAAAGTTATGTGGAAATTGAAAATGAAAATTTTGTTTAAAATGACACAATTCCCCTTTAATAGAGGTTACCAAACACAGCTGTCAAATACATCACCAATTGTAAAGCAAATGTGCCCTCTTTCCTTAATATGCTGCTGTAGAGCGCTGACTGTGAACACAATGTGAGGTGTTGAAAGCTCTGGTTAAAGTATGTTCTTGGAAAATGAAGTTACAGTATGGGCTTTAAATAGGTAAATAAGATGTCATAGAGCCTCAAATATGGTAATATAGCATGTCATTATGGTTTAATGGAGGAATTACAGTAGTCTGTGTCTTTTTGCCAATACAGGGGCACATTTAAATGTTCATCTCTACACGCAGACGCACACACACATAAGAGACAGTGAAGTTGTACAATGGTTTCACAGACGTCAATGACTAACTTCATATGAGAAGTGCAGAGTTAGCACCTGGGTGATTTCAGGTGTTGTCCTGAATGAATGATCTTTCTGTGTAAGCCTGCGCTTGAACTTTTATGTCTTCCTGTGTGAGTTTATGCTGGTGATACTGGTATCCAAAGAACATCAAAGTCTCAACTATGCAAAGTAATGCCATGTTCCACCACATAGAACACTAGAGCTCAGGAAAAAAAACTTTGAACCCATCCACAAATATAAAACTACAAAAACACAACCACAGCTAAAAAATCTGATATAAAAAACTAAAGACCAGTTTCCAATATATATATATATATATATATATATATATATATATATATATATTACAAGGACTTAAGTAGACTCAAATTTATTAGACAGAACAAAAGTTGAAGTCTCATTTTATGTCAAATCCATCAGTGTGACTTAAAAAACAACAACAACTATGAGTAGAAGCATTCTTAAGCCAAGAAAGGATCAATTAGTCAAAAGAGAGCGTCTGAAAATCTGAGAAAGGTCGAGTCATTACAATCGCTGGCAGTTGCTCGAAATGGCTGAGGTGAACGCATGGAAAATACATCCAGAACAAGTATCTTTGACCACCTGGGAAGACTGAAGTTAGTGCTTCTTTTCAAATAAAAGATCTTCTGGCAACGCATGAAGAACAAGAAACACCAGAAAAAGTATCAACTCAAGTGTATGAATGAGGAGAAAGCAAATGCAACACCTTTAGTTTTAAAACAGAGCCAATGCGTGCATATGGATTTTCTGAGTGACTAACAAAAGATTAAAGCATTGTGTCTTCTTTCACATGAAAAAATTTAGGGCTTTAGTTTGGTGGTTTGATGTCGTATCTGAAGACACAACAGGAAACCATTATTCTGTCGAGGCAAGTATTTCACCACATCAGAGAGATTTCAGCAAATTTTGGTTGCATATTTCCCTTTCCGAGGCTGCTTCTCTTTCTCATTCATTTCTCGCTGTCTGTCACCACGAGGGATTCCCCTTGGCTGTTCCCATCTTGGTTTCTCAAATACAGCCCTAGAAATTCACTTGCCAAAACAAGATTAGGTAAAATAAAACCTATAAGCAGGATGTTAAAATAAAACCTTTCCACTGACGGTGGCCAAGACGTCTATTATGTGAGATGAATGGTGTTTAAGGGCCTGCTGTGCACTGCAGGGTAAGTACAGGAGAGAAAGAGGAAAATTTCAAGAAAATAAGTGGGTAGTGACCATCCGCTCAGTCCTGTTCTGGGAGAATAAGTCTCCAAATGACAGTTCTCATTTAATCTCAATCATGGCAGAATGACCAGAGGAACCCATGTCCAGCAAGAGCAAGATGTACTATTTGTAGACAAAACATTTTGGTGGTATTAATGACGGTGTCAAGTTCAAAACTGTTATATGATGTGATTAGCATATTAGCTATTTTAATTACACTTTTTTTAAATAATGTATTACCAAAAAAAAGTTGCTTTCCTTTAATGAGAACAAAATTGCATTATTTTTATACTCCCCTGTTAACTGTTATGATCTCCTCCATTGTGTTCATAGTTGATGACACACATGATGTCCTCCCACATCAAATTGCTAATTATCACTAATGCTCAGGTTGCTGACAATTGCCTATTCTCTCTATGTACCTGATCACTGTATGCATCTTTAAGGGGCAGTTTACACAAGACCGTTTTCAAGTAAAAGCGCAAAACAATTTATGCGATTTGGCTGTCGATTTACACGGAAACGGCGTTTTAGGGGACTGATAACGCAAACTTTTGAAAACGGGTTTCAAAGTGCAAGTCTTTGAAAACGACATCGTGCGCATGCGTATTAGGTGTGGGGGTGTTGTATGTGGGTGTACACCCAAACACAATGAAGAAGAAGAAACATACAACAATGGCGGATTACATGGGGTTTTTTTGTGTTGCTCAATAGTTTGTTAACGCTTCTCCAGCAAAGTGTAGAATTACTACACCAGTGCTATAACCACAAACTATTTATCTACAGAAAAATCTTAACACACATTCACGGCGACAAATTTTTTTTAAACGGCGCTTTTGCATTATACCCGGTGGGAAGTCTGCCTTCCAATAAACCATCAATCAATCGTCAGGGACTCTAGTATTTTTTCTTTACAAAGTGATGTCACCAACTACTGGCGTGGCATGCCAATACAGCGTTTTAGTCATTTTTGCGGATCTGTGTAAACGCGGATTGTTTTGATAACGTTGTTGTGTGTACGTGAAACTTTTCGAAAACGCAAAAGAAAAACTTTTCCGTTTATCAATGTGTAAATGTGGCCTAATAGTACTGCCTACCTTACCCTTTCATAACCTTTACATTTATGCATTTTGTCAGACGCTTCATCCAAAGAGACTAAAGGTGGATTGAAGCTTTATCAGCATGTGAGATACCAGGGTATCAAAACCAAAGCAAAGTCACACAATATGATTTTTGTGAGGCTTCAGTTTGACTGTTATTCACCAATAAGTACTGGTGAGTGTTTGGAAAGACACATCCTTCTGGGTGGCAGGAGTCAGTCTGAGGTACCGCTTCATAGGCACTCAGTGCTCGGTGTAATGAAAGACAGAGGGTCACGATGATGGCTCCATGTTTTAAAAGAGCAGCTGGAAAAATCAGTTCCTGCCAGTAAATTACAGCACTGCTGGCATATTTATACACACTGTGGTCATATCTGTAGCATACAGAAACGATAGGTCGCTACTACAGCACATGAAACTATAACAAGTTCTCTAGGTACTAAAATTTCTACATAATGTATTTTTTAACACAGATTGTCCATGGATTTTCAAGTGTGGATTAGAAATGACAACTTGAAATATAGGAAATATAATTAAACCTGCTCTTTACAGTATTTAGTTGCGTCATGGTGTATTGACGCTATCAATCATAATTCCACGGTACTTGGATAGATGCAGTGGTACTGAATGACTTCCATACTTTTGCAAAAAACTATTTACATTCACATTTTTTTAAATATGATGGAAATTTGTTAGTAGCTGCTGCATATATGTTGAAAAATAAGGACAGGTTGTTTTTTTTGTTGCTGATGGTCCGATAGAGAGATACAGTGGTCCAAGTTCTTTAATCCTATATGTTGTTACTAGAGGTGTAACAATATATCGAAGTGCCGTATATCGCAATACAAAAACATTAAGATATGTATCGTAGAGCTATTAAAATATGTATCAAGACTATGGCAATTATATTTTTTAAAGAAATATTTTTATGCTACTTTTTTTTCAGTGACAGATCTATAAAAAAATTGTTTACATAAAAATTGTTAAATTAAACCTTGAATACTGTCAATTCTTTAACAAAATATCACATTTTACAAAAATAAATATGTTTTGGGTATAAATTTATAAATCTGTATTTATTTATTTTTACTCATCCTGTGATGCAATCGTAATCATAGACCCAGTAACGTGTATCGCATTGAATCATGAGACAAGCGTTTCATTACACCCCTAGTTGTTACATTAAGTTAGGTCACTCAAAACAGTTAAACTGCATTTCAACTTCGTCAATTCACCAAACTAAAGAAATTAGAGAAGTAGAAAATATAACAGACAATACTACCGAATCTGCGACAAAAGACCCCCATGACAGAGCTCTCCTCGACCACCCTGAGGTCAGCCAGTAAAGCCAACTCCAGACCCCCAGCTACGGCATACCCGCTTACCGCTGCAATCAATGGTTTAGACAGCTTCAGACGAGATGGACCCTAGAGCAAACAACAGACATACCTTCCAGCTTTGAAATATGTGTTCTTATTTTTAACAATTCTTCACCCAATTCCAGTTATATCCTTAGTTGTTTTCTGTCTTTTAATAGCAATATTCTGGCTCTTATGAACTTTTTTTGCTTTTTGCCAGGCAGCGTTACTGTTTACATCACATTTGGTTCTTTACACACAAATGGTGTAAACTAGTATTGATATTGTATATTTTACATACTAATAATATATAATCAGTACTATTTAAAAGACTTTCTACTCGTACCATGGGGCCAGGACCACGGCAGACATCTTGCTCCAGTTTGAGGGCTCCAGAGCCATGTGCCAACTCCTTCAGATCATAACCAGCACAGAAGTTCCCTCCTAAAACAAACAACAAAGTACACTGAACCAAGAGGACCAAACCACACATTACTGGTATGTTCCATGTTATGTTGTAATCTATTATTCCAATATTTTAGTATTTTCAGACTCTTTACTACTGTAAGTAGAATAAACACTGGTAATAAGAATTTTAAGATGAATGTACAAATTTCCATAGACGGAACTAATTCAATTCACACGCCGAGACGAAAAAACAGCAATGAATGTTATTGAGCAAAAGCAGTTTTGAGTTTGTGTTGATAATTTGATACAGTTAAAAGTGACCAGTTAAAGCAATTCTCCAGTGTTTTATTAAATCAACCACAGTTTGAACCCAGCAGTATAGCAGCAATTATTCATAATTTCACTGATTTGAGAACATTTTCTCAATGGCTACCTAATGGAATCTAGACCAGTGAGACTGTGTTGAGTCTCAAATGGTATTTTAATGTCTTTTTAAATGTCTAAGATACAGTAGCCTAGACATTAACAAAGACATGAGCCTATGTTAACCGTCATGTGGAAATAAAAGTGTTCTTGTGTGGCCATTATTACGTCTGGCACTCATTCATTTCTTCAAAGCTCAAGCAATTACAGTAATCACACGTGTTCTCTGTGCTGCTGCCTATCAAATGTGCTCTGCTTCATTCACCTGCAGATGGTCTTCTGGATGAGATCCAGTTTCAGAGTGTGGGAGAGAGCAAAATTTGACTTTTTTTGAGGGCGTGCTATTTTATGGCCATGGATAGTTGTTTGAATTTGGTAAGATTGTCATCATGGGCTTTGACATTACACAGGACTCCTGTAACTACGTGCATACATAGAGTTTCTTTGCACTATAGATGAATAATGAGCTAATGAGAGAACAATTTCAAGCTTTAGTAAGTATGTACATTCTATTTATATAGAAAATTTCCACATGGCAGAGCTATGCAAAGTGCTGTACAATAAAAAAATACAAATTAACAAACAGGCAAAAAAAGACAGCAATAAAATAAAGTAAAATAAGTCTAAAATTCCGTTCAACCTGACACAGGTTATTATAATTCAAAACTATATTATAATAAATAAATATATATAAATATAACAATTATATGAGTTTGATCATTAATATTAATGAATTAATATTAAACATACCATTTAAAGTAATAAAACTATATTGATATAAAAACAAACTTCAATATATAAAGCATTTTAATACATTTTATCTTTTGATCATATTGTAAACCTATATAAATAATTTAAATTCAGTTGATTCTGCATTGATATAGTCAGTAGCTGCCTTCTCAAACTTTCACTGCAGCAGTGTTTATTACTGCCTTGTAAATGTGTTTTAATTCATGACATTTTTTCATAATGATCTCTTCGTCTTCAACAGAAAAGTGAATTGCCCTAATACTCGTGAGAAGTCAATCAAACTGATGATGCTTTCTGTGTTCCCTGTGATTGTCTGTTTGGCGCACGTGTCACACTTTCAGGTGCACACGCCTCACAAACTCTGAGGTGACAGAGAACGTTTATACCATGCGTTGTGCTACAGCTAAACCTGATCTAAACCAGGTTGGGTTAGTCTGGTTTTGTCAACTCAAAACTTACTTTGGAACTCAGTGTTTGTTCAACTCGCTTTGTGATACAGGCCACATGTCATATTTATTAGCCCCGGTCAACAAAACCAAGAAAATACTTACTGTATAGACTATAATATTTCACATGCATGTTTATACGCTAATGTTATACTTTCAGAACCCCAGTCAAGCACCATTTTATTGTAGGATTTCATGAACAGCATATAACAGTGTTACATGCAAACATATTTTAAATGATTAACTTAAATTATTTAAATATTATAATATGGAGATATACTGTGAAGTTGTCTATCGGTAAGGTAGAGTACAGTTTTGAACACATTAGTCATGTGTGTGCACATAAAACTTACCAACTCCATGAAGCACTGCCACGTTAATATTGTTGTCCTGGTCAAAGGCTGACAGCTCCACTAGCAGTCTGTGTGCTGTCTCATGATTTACTGCATTACGCACTTCAGGCCTGTTAATGCCAATAAGCATCACTGTACCCCTCCTCTCAGTAACCACCATCCCACCTGCAGCTGCAACAAAGGAAACAATAAACAAATAAAAAACATCTGACATAACAAAGTTAGCTGATAGGCAAATAAAGAATAATTTAAAAGCAGGCAAGATGCACAAATAAAATCTTTATAAAATCTTAATTAGTCATACTATAAAGTGACCACTGGTATCTGAACAAATATGTCGGAACATGGCGGCGTGTAATAAAGTAAGTTTGTTATGTTTTAAACAATTAACGAAACATTTAATAACTGACTTCATAAAGGCCATAAGAAAACTCTTGCTTAGAAGTAATGTAAAGATGGTTCAGTAGAGTGCTCGGGTTTGCGAAAAGCTCTTTCGTTTGTTTGTAGATTACATTTTTGTTATCTAATGCAATGGCATTCAGACATTTTGAAGTTGTCTGAATGTCTACATTTGTTCAGTTGTCTCCCTAATAACTGTTTAAACACTATTTAAGGTTAACAAACATTTTGTCTTGCTTAAATGCTTTGCATGCATTATATTTGTGCCAGTCCAGTGCACTGCAACAAAAGATTATTTAAAGTAACGTATGATCAACAAAAAGCGAATTCTCTCATTAACTAACCCAGGAGTTTTCTCACCCAAACTTTCTTTATTCTGCTAAACATACAGGGAGATATATAGAAGAATGTGTGTAACCAAACAGTTTTTTAAATTTTTATACATTTCTTTGTCCTGTTGAACATATATTTTTTTACTCTTATTGTTCTACATTCTTCCATATCTATCTGTGTGTTCAGTAGAAGAAAGAAATAACGACAGAATTTTTAGTAGGGGGGTGAGTGGTGAACTGAATTTTTTTTTTTTAATTAAAAATTCACCGCCGATAAATGGAGCCGAAGCATACCTGTATTCCACGTATGTTGTTAAGAATTGAAATTGGTTGAGAAAAACCGCAGCACCGCCATACACTTGTATGCGTTTGCGCGGTTGACGTATGATCCAGCAGCCTACGAAGCGGTCTAGTGCAAAGCTGCTAAAGTACAACCTTGAACTCACATCTGATTGGTCAACTGCACTAGACAAACATTAGAGCCCTTCCATTCTAAAGGGGCACGGGCAGTGAGTGTATGACCAATTATTAATACTTGGAGCAGGAGCACCTGTGGCAGGCACCGTCCACAACAAAACACACCCTTGATTTGAGCGACAAACGTAATAAACATTAACTGTAATTGTGTTATTTAATTGCCAGACGAAAGAAGCTATTTTAGGTTATATTGAACTGATAACCTAATAATAGCATCTACCAAAAAGAGAGCAATAAATAAATGAAGTTCATATGATTGCAAGTATATAACAATTTATAATGGACTACATATTGTACAGACAGTGGATTCTTACCTATTATTTACTTGCAGCGAATTAAGTTAACCGTGCATGACAAGTATTGTTTAATACAACAAACCACAAAATGTCCGTGTACTTTTTAATATTTCACTTTCTTTCTATTCTTTTCAAAATAAATAAAAATAAAAACTGTTCCTTCGATGGAAAAACAGAAAATTTAGCTCAATCTTTTTAATGATCTTAACCATTTCAAATTCAAGTTTCTTCGTAATTTTTTGTAATACTGCTCCCTGCCGATCAATCAAGCGAATAATCTATAGTTTTACCTGAGCAAGCGTTTGGTCTTGTTTGTTTAGACGCGGTGCTATAAAATGCCTGTCCTGTTATTGAGCTTAAAGTCTTGTGAAGAACTGACCTCCCAAGGCCCTTGTTACATGATAATCTCCACAAAGTCAAAGACATGACAAAATATTAACTCACAAGCAGCATACACTCAAACTTCATAGAAGTAAGAAACAGTACACATTCAACCATACCAAAATAAAAGTCAAATACTTTTACTAAAACGGGCTCAGTCAGGACTAACCAAAAACTCTTTGTTGAGCTACCCAACTCTTGGAGTAAAAAGATATTATATTTTATATTATAATATCTATAGTCTAGATATTATATTATATTGTACAAGATATTTGATCACCCCATAGTATGCAGAACTTTTGTTAACCAAATATGTGAAAGTTTGCAATTTACAAGAAGACAATTAACACTTAAAAACAATAGCATAACATTAATTTAGAAGTTCAATGTAAAACGGATAGTTTTTATACGGGAATAGTTAATTTAAACTGAACCATTTTTATCACACACATTGTTTGGTTAGTACACAAATACACATTATTATAATCACTTTGCTTTTGTTCTAAATATGAAATTTACTAAAACATTTGAGTGTATTTTTCACTTTGTGTTTTAAGGCAAAAGCACTTTTATTATGAAAGGAAAAAATCGAGCCGGAAGTTCGAGGACATTGTTTACCTAAACTATGATTTGTGTTTTTCACGTGTTTTGATTTGGTTATTTAAATGTTTTATTTCTCTGTTACTCATAATGTCTTCAGCTGGAGCTCTTTGGTTTGCTGTTCAAGATGATGTATTCTCAAGTGCTTGTATCGACACGCCGGCCACAATCGTCAGTGCAACTCGAGACAAGCATCCCAGTCAGAGCAGCACGACCACGAGTAACGTTACTTCAGACTCAGAGAGGCACAGTCTCCTAGATCGGTTTGACGATTCCTTTCTGTTGCAGAATTTCCATCTCAGTCGACAATGTCTGCGTTTCATCATTGATTACATGCACTCCCGTTTAAAAAAAGACATATATGCAGCATCAAACAGCTTGATGTCCACAGAAGCCAGGAGTTTAGCCGCTGTTTACTTTCACGCCAATGGATCACTGACCAATTTAATCACAGAACGACTAGAAATTGACCTGAACGAGGCTCGTGAGGCTGTTAAAACCCTTACAAAACTGCTGTCAGACACTAGTCCAGATTTCATTACCTTCCCCAGCAGTTATAATGACCGCATGGGTGCAGCACATGTCTTTAAAAACGTCAGTGGGATCCCTCATGTGGTGGGTGTATTGGGGTATTTTCATGTACAGGTTACCCCTCCACCCGGCCAGGAGCAGATGTTCGTGAATACTCTCGGTTATCATTCAGCTATGATGCAGGTCATATTTGATTTGGACGGGAATATCTTGAGTCTGGAGCAGTGCTGTCCTGGAGGAACACCCGAGCACAGTGTTTGGGCAAGCACGGTTATCGGCAAGCAGTTTACCACATTTCAACACGGCCATTCATGGGTTTTAGGTAAGAACAGGACGGTTTCCACTTCACACTATTGTAGGAGACGCATTCATATGGAATGCTACTCCCACATTCCATTTTATTGTATTTAAAATAAAATCATTAAATGAAAGGATCCTATATTAAGCAAAATACGACACAAAACTGTGACACTGATAACGTAAATTAAAATATATTTTTTTATTATTATTTAAAAAAGCTAAACATTTACCAGTATATTATTAAAAGAAAAAATCCTTGTGTATTAATTTTGCTGGTGGTCTTGAACCCAAAAGTTACCAGTCATTCCGTGTCAACTCAACCAGAGGTCCCTGGCTCAAATTTCTGATTCCTTTCTGTTTTTACAGAAACAAGACCAACATCAATAGTGATAAAGCCAAATGTTAAATGTCATTGATGAAAAGTAATTAAGTTATCAATTAATTTGTAAAGGGAGGTTATAAATGACTATTTTCACCTGAAATTTGGAGCCATATTAAAAGGGGGTAAAAACTGACATGAGAAATATTCCAGCATTATAAATTTAGAGATCTGAATATCTGTTAGTAAATCTGTTAGTTTTAGCAAGCCTTAATGCATTTGAGTGACGGTTCATAAATTAAGACAGGGCATTTTTGTGTTCTTTTTACAAAATTAGCATGCCTGCAACCCCAGGTAGAGATACCTTAATGTGATACTTCAACCAAAAAGTAAAATTCTGTCATTATTTACTCACCTTCGAGTTGTTCCAAAATCTGCGTAAATGTCGTTGTTCTGATGAACACAGAGAAAGATATTTGGAAGAATGCTTATAACCAACAGATTTTGCACCCCTTTGACTCCCATAGTAGGATAAAATACAATGGTAGACAAAAGTGCCCAAGGACTGATTGCTTTCCTATTCTTCAAAATGTCTTCTTTTATGTCCTACAGAACAAAAAAAAATGTTTTCCTACTATGGGAGTCAATGGGGGGGGGGCAAATCTCATGCAAACAAACACACCTCAAAACACACCTCAAACTCTCCCTATCGCAAGAGTAACGAGCTGCAGTGCAGTTTCACTATGCGTGTGCGAGTGTGTTTGTGCGTCGATGTGTGTAAGTATGTATGCATATTGTGTGTGTGGAACATTTGTATGTCTGTCTTTTGAGTTTTTTACCTTTTTCTTTTTTTTTACAGGTACATGACTTTAGTTGTTTTACTTGTAGTCAATATGTCGCATGTACAGCTGCTTTGTAACAATGAAAATTGTAAAAAGCTCTATATAAATAAAGTTGAGTTAAGTGCAGACCCAAAGCGTAGCCAATCTTAATGGGAGGCGGGTCTTACTATCGCATGTCTGTTGGCACATTGTTAGGCTATGTATTTCGCCTTGCCAAACTTTTTGGATAGAGTAGACCAATAAAAGGAATAGAATCTCTGTGACGATCAGGGATCCAAACTAAAAAAAACTTTCCAAAACAAGTTGGAGTGCTAAGGGAGTGTATCAGGGACAGAAGTACAATGTCATGCTTCCAACTCGGTGTAAAGAAGTCAGAATGAATGACACAGCATGATATCTTTGACTAAAGGCAAGTCCTAGAGTTAGCTAATCCCTGTCAGGAAAACCTGCCCATGATGTTCATATATCAAAATCTCTAGTAGTTGTACAACAGCTGGAAAAGGTAAAGCTACAAAAAAAATGCAAGATAAATTTATAATAGCATACTTTAGGATACTGTTGTAAGAGTCTTTTGTAGCTGTTGGAATGAGCCTACCAAATTTCATTCATTTACATGAAACGTATAGCACAAGGTGCCGCTATCGAGTCAATTTGCCACACTTCATTGTGAAACCCATTTCAGATGAAAATGTTCACCATCTCTGACATGTATGCAACCTTTTATGTGTTTTTGAGCATGTTTAGGCTCTTAAACGGATCAATTCGTCACATCATTGGTGCTCGGGACATAATTATCAACATCTAGAAAATATATACATTTCTTATTTGTTCTTCAGACATTCCTGAAGATTATTTGTTCTTCAGACAAAATAAATTTTATATGACTGAATTTTTTTTTCATGAAGACATATTTAGATCCTCATGTCTCTAGGATTGAATCTTATTTCACCATTAGCATAAAATGCATTAAGGATTGTTAAAATTAACAGATTTTAATAACCGAAATACTGATTTCTGGTTAAAAAAAAATGTGGCTCAAACAATAAATATTTTTAAACATGTCCATGAAATATTTTTACGGGCAAAAGTTTTTAAGAAGAGAGATGAGATGTCTGTCATTCATAATAACAAACCACATTAAAGGGATAGTTCATCCAAAAATGAAAATTCTGAAAATCAAAATATTCTTTTGTTCAGTCTAAAACAGAAATCATCAAACTACACACAATATATCATGTGCTAAGTAACTGTCAAAACTTGACGTCTTCGGGATTTAAAAAATGTAGATCTCTGTTTGCTCATTCGTAATTATCAATTTTTTTGTAATTCTCTATTTGCCTCCCAAAGGTGGCAGGGGTCTTTTCGGTGGTGGACATGTTTTGACCCCTATAATGGACCCTTCCATCAAAACCAAAGCTGTCAAGCGTTTTAACAAAGCACATGCTCTGGTATATGGTCATGTGCAGCAGGTCTTTGGTGCTCTGAAAAGTCGTTTCCAATGCCTGCGTGATATCGGCTCCTTTCAGACGCTGAAGTCAGTGGCATACACCGTCAAAGCCTGCTGTGTCCTGCACAACATCTCTAAGAAGTTCTCAGTTCCTTTACCCTGCAATTGTATCCTGGAGCCAATTCATCCGCCATCAAGTGCGGTGACCAGCACAGCAGAGCTGCCATATGACTACATGGAAGACACTAAAAATGAGATGATAGAGATGTTTTTTGGTCATGCAGAGGGTCATGAGGATGATGACTGAGGTGTGTATAAATTGTATTTAGTACAATTATCGATTGCTGTGTATTAAATGTGTTCAAACACAAAGTGATAAATGTATGTATATTTTTATACCATATTTTATGATTGACAAGACATTTAGTTTGGTTTCTATTCCAGTGATTTTATTTTCCAATCTCATTGGTTCAAAATCTCATTTCAGAAGAGTACTATTTAAAATGTGGTCTCATGATTTTCAATCCATGCAGTAGTTTTAACAGTCAATGTAAAAAGACAGTTAACTGTAATAAAAACATTACTGCAATTATGTAATTTATTTTTCTTACAGCTACATATCTGTATAACATTTCTAGCAGATGAATCCAAAATGAACAGTATATAATCAAGTGCCTAGCATAAGCTTCACTTGCTAAAGTGACTAACAATTCAGTGCAAAATATCATATATCTGGCAGATACAGGCAGCAGATTTATCACAATCAGCATTCTCACAATGTTTAATAACCTAACAAGTACAGTTTATTTGGTCAAATCTGAAATAATACTTGCAGACTTAAATTAATATTGAACACATTCACTTTTCAAATTGTACAAATTGTTCTTTTCAATAAAAAAATATATTTTAAAGCACCATACCAAGTAGTACACTTTTAAAATGCACTTCAAAGACAAAATGGCAATAGGACCAAGCTTGCATTATTTGCATGTGACAATCAATTAATCAATTAAATGACTTTTAAAGACTATGTTATGTCAAGACTATTAAGTTTGTCATGTTTTAGAGTCACTAATCATACAAAGATACTATATTGTGTTATGTTTACACATACTTGGTATATTTTACTTGCTTTGGTCATATTCTTTCAAAGCCATTGCATTGGCAAAGATCATTTCTGCGTTTTCATAGAGAGGCTCTTGTGGCATGGGGATGTTTTTGTTTCGCTGGGTGTCTATGATGCACTGGTGCAGGAACACATACTGAGACTATGAGCGAGGAGGGAAGAAACATTAGACAGTTAGAGACAGTAAACTGTGGCAAAAAAATATGATTATTTGCTAGTATTACTGCCATATGAAACAGGAATCAAAAGTTGACATCCAGAAAGTTCTTTGATACATTAAACCATTCTTTAAGAACTGGATGTGTTTAAAATGTAATGTTTAGTCTATCCAATGGACCTTTTTTTATACTCTAGACATCGTATTCATGAAAAATCTTGCTCCTAGTGACAAATTCAAAGAAAATTCTTAGAAATGTGGACGTTTCCACTTAAAATTACAGAAAAGATCTTTGTAAAAAAAGAAGTAATTCGTAGAGCAACTTTACTCTTAAAAGAGCTCTCAAGGTCAAAAATTTTAGGAGTTGCAAGTAGAACATTTAAGAGCAGCAGAGAAAATGGACGAAAAGTGAGAAGTGTATTTGCAATGTGTTGCAATGCATGACATTCCCATATTACTTTCGAGGTTTATTTGATGTTTGATTTTTTTGTGTGTGTTTTCAACTTTTGTTTTTCTGGGTTTTGTTTTTCTTGTACAGCTGCTTTGATGCAATACAACATGTTAAAGCGCTATATTAAATTGAATTGAATGACAATGAGTTAATAAGACACAACAGATCGTGCAGGGTTCATGTTTGTGACCGATCCTCCTAGTAGAGATACGCATCTCCAAGACATGCCAGAGCGCAAGAAATAGAAGTAATCATATTAACATATTTGGCAACTGGAGAAATGCAACTATGCTGCAGAGATGATTGGTTCTGTCACAACGGTCACAATCTGATCACCCAAACAATAACAGCACCTACAGAAACTTACTGTGTCACTGTTCATTTTCTATCAAATACATTAATATTAAAAAAATAATGTATATACACACGTATTCATACTGCATGTGTGTGCACGTTTTTTAAGCTAAATTAAGAGCTTTCTTAGAGGATTCTTAGAGGCTTTAAGAATATGGGGCCCAGATTATTTTTAGCACCATGCATTGAAAAGAGAGTTTACCTCAGTTTGAACCATGAGTGGTCGGTTTAGTCTCATTTTCTGAACGAATTCTGCGATGCCCACCGCCTTCTCTCTCTCCAGTTGCTGTAGAAGAACATCCAGGGCGATGAGTGTACCCGTCCTGCCCACTCCAGCACTGCAGATATGAATTTAATGTGCAGGTTATTTTGTGTTTGCTTCAATATATTTTTCCTTTGAATACAAACTTGTTTATTAAATGGATTCTTATGTTGTGTTCACAACGAACGCGAATGAAGCGTAACTTTTGACGTCAGAAATCCCAAACAACAATGGAGGTCAAAATCATCATTGCTGTATGCACATAAATCATATTTCACATTCTTATAATATGTCAAACGCCCGAAACGCTCAATTCGGGCCACAGGATGTCCTATCGCGTCTTTGCATGAACCTAACATGTGAATCACTCGCGCTTAACGCTTCATTCGCATTCGGTGGGAACACAACACCAGGGTTCCAACGCGTTTTGGAAAGTATTGATTTTTATTTGACTGTTTTCCAGGTTTGGATTAGTATAGATAAAATTATGAGTTGCCAGACTATTGCCCTATCCGGTTTTCTAAAATATAAAAACTAAGAATTTCTTATAATATGTCTTTCTATGAAGTTTGTAGCATGTTTCGAGTGGCAATGGCAGCCCAAGTACTGTTCCATTTCAAAGTTCACATCTAAACAAGAACGGATAAAATCGTCGATGTGTCCTTGATTCGCCACTTTTAGCGAGGATGCATTGGGAGGTGATTTGTGCGGACTTATGAAGCTATATTTTCATACATGCATTGTGCAGCAACGGCAGTGGAGCAGTAAAACAGCTTAACGCTTATAAGATTGCGGTTATTTTATCACAAAATGTAGTATTAAGAGTTGTTTAGGCAGAATGTATGTGTTTAAAGTTCAAATCTGCAGTTGTTTAATAAAGATCGAAATCGGAAAAGAAGGATTTCGGAGATATGAGCTGCAGGCAATCACCGGGCGCTCAGCGCTCATGTTACCCAGCCAACGCTGCCTCACTTTGTCAACTGTTTCTGAATCTCATAGCTGGCTTTGATGTATCTGTAGCGGTTACACATGCGATATAATAAATTTGGGGTATATCTAACAGGCAATCCTTGGTCTTTTATAACTCTTATTGGTTCCAGGGCAAACCGTTTTAACTGATGACGAAGTTAAAGTGATACGTCACCCAAAAATGTGTATACATGTCTTTCTTCTGATGAACACAGATAACTTTATTTGGAATAATGCTTATAACCAAACAGATCTCAACCCCAATTGACTCCCATAGTAGGAAAAATTACTTTATCATTTTTTTTGTTCTTTTGAACACAAAAGAAGACATTTTGAAGACTTTTGGACAGCAAACCGTTCTGGGACACTTTTGACTACCATTGTTTTTCCTACTATGGGAGTCAATAGGGTGCAAGGTCTGTTTGTTTATAAGCATTATTCCAAATATTTTTCTCTGTGTTCATCAGAACAAAGAAATGTATATACATTTGGAACAACTAGAAGGAGACTGAATGATGACAGAATCTTCATTTTTGGATGAAGTATCCCTTTAAGTTTCACTTTTCAATTTTTGATTTAATGTTGTACTGGAACGCTTCCTACTGGAATAATGCTAATTTTCACTAAATTATTTACCTGTTATATTCCCTGTTGTTCAATCTTCTTACACTTTATAATCAAGTATTGTGCTTTGCATAATATTTTATTTTATTCTAAACAAAATCAGAGCAGCCATGTTGGCAGAATTTAATATATTTTTCAATAAAAACGATAGGAAGAACGGTTGTGTTTTTTCATATTATTTCATTTCATTTAAATTTGTTTAAACCTTAAACTACATTAAAAAATAAGCTATTAAGTTTATGATTAACTTTTTTTAAACTGGTTAAGGTTAACTGTCTTTCAGACCCATTTCAATAGGAGCAATATGAGTACAGATGATGTTGTTATTTTTATGACACATTTCATAAATAGGCATTTAGAGAATTCCAGCTAATCTTTTTTTTGTATATTTTAGCTCAGCTTTTAATATGCTGCACCCGCATCACCAACTGCGAGGCTGAATGATTTTAAAGTTCAACCTTTCATTATAAAATGCTATTATTCTTTTTTAAAGAGTACATAACATGAGATCATGAAAATAACATTCCATGTAGTATGTAATCTTGTCATGTTTGAAAGTAAGCAGTCTGCCACGTTGTAAATCCGAAGTGGAATAAATAACAAAGTTATTGGCTTGGAAAAAAGTGAGTCGACTCTGAATCAGTCGTCCCTAGTCCGATTTTTTACGGCCTCGGATTTACGTCACTGCATATAGTCCCGCCTACGTTTTGCTAGATTGCCCATGAAAACTTCACTCTTCTCCCCTAAACACTGTAGCTTGTGAGGTCAGTGTTAATGGAACATTATCTGAATTCAGAACTTTGAGCATAGGAGCCCAGTGTTATTTCACCGGTTTTGTTTTCCTTGTATATGGAGGAGTGCAGAAGGTGAGATCTGGGTGCCGTCAGCATAACAGTGATACGAGAAGTCATTCCAGAGCACCTTCCAGAGCACTTGGGAGTTTTGTGCTCCCAATTTGACCGTGCTTTACGAAAGTCAATGTTTAAATAACGAACCTGACTAAACGGTGGATAATATTCAATAATGCAAACTACAAAATGCTGAAATGAGACAAAAACATGACCAGAACTTCACTAGTTCATCCTTAACCGCATGGAGTGATCAGATGCGTAAGCTAATTAAAATAACAAATATGCAAATATTTCAAACGCATCAATGACTTCTTGCTCTTAATTTCTCTTTCTGTATGCAACTTTTGTAATTTGATGTCTGTAGCTACACAAAACGTCAAAGGAATAGTGCTTACATAAGTCATCCTAAAACCCAAATGCTCTTGAAAAATTTATTGTATTCAGATAATTGTCATGGTTCCGCCTCACCATGTCAGGTATTTCTTGGTCTTGAGGCGGAATCAGACAGGATCCCTTGTTTTATGTTGGAGAGAGACTATTTGGCACCTAATTGTTGCCATACTCTCTCTCCGGTCTTGTCATTGTTCCTGCCCTCCTGTTTCCTAGTTTGTGTTAATTAGTTTATCCTTTGCACCTGTCCCCTCTTGATTTGGTTCCCTTTATATTGACCTCGTGTCTCTTGTCTTGTGCTGGTTCATTGTTTTGTGTCATTGTGGTGAGTTGCTGTGTCTTGTCTTGTGTAGTTTAGTTTATTGTAGTTTAAATGTCAAGTCTTGTTCTTGGTTAATTTAGTCTAGTCAGTCCATCTTCCTGTTATGTTTTGTTCTGTTACCCCCTTGTGGGTGTTTGTTTTGTATTTATTATTTATTAAAGTCTTCTTACCCTGTCTGCATTTGGGTCCTCTGTCCCTCACCACCCATGTTCATGACCGAATGAACCAGCCATGAATGGACCCAGCAGACAGAGGGATCGTTGTGGGATGGGTCAACGCCGCCGGACTCCCTTCCAGGGTCGAGACTGCCGTGTTCCCGTCCGAGGTCGAGGCCGCTGGGGTCCCTTCCAGGGTTGAGGTCTTCGGGTTCCCCTTCTGGGTCGAGACCGCTGGCGTCCTGTTCCCTCCACAGATCCCTGCCGGCATCCCAACCAGTACCTAGGCCGGACCAGTCGACACCCTGTCACTTGTTTGTTTCTGCACTTGTTTGCTGCCCAGCTGCCAGAGAGCGCTGCCCAGCCATCGGAGAGAGCTGCCCAGCTGCCAGAGAGCGCTGCTCAGCCACCGACAACCTACCCTGTCTTGTCGACACCCAGTCCGGCCTATCCGGTTGTCTGTCGGCAATCCTGTCCGGCGCAGCCGGCCATTCCAGTCCGGCGCAGCCGGCCATTCCAGTCCGGCGCAGCCGGCCATTCCAGTCCGGCGCAGCCGGCCATTCCAGTCTTTCCCCTTGGACTCGTGTTTCCCCCCAATGTTTTTGTTATTATTTTTATCATGTTGCCCTGTTTAGTTTTGCCTTGTCACAGTCTGTCTTGTTTGTGCCTTGAGGAGCATCAGGTTGCTGCTCTTTAAGGCGGGGGTTCTGTCATGGTTCCGCCTCACAGTGTCAGTTATTTCTTGGTCTTGAGGCGGAATCAGACAGGATCCCTTGTTTTATGTTGGAGAGAGACTATTTTGGCACCTAATTGTGCCATACTCTCTCCGGTCTTGTCATTGTTCCTGCCCTCCTGTTTCCTAGTTTGTGTTAATTAGTTTATCCTTTGCACCTGTCAGCTCTTGATTTGGTTCCCTTTATATTGACCTCTTGTCTTGTGCTGGTTCATTGTGGTGAGTTGCTGTGTCTTGTTTAGTTTATTGTAGTTTAAATGTCAAGTCTTGTTCTTAGTTAGTCTAGTCAGTCCATGTTCCTGTTATGTTTTGTTCTGTTACCCCGTTGTGGGTGTTTGTTTTGTATTTATTAAAGTCTTGTTAACCCCTTACCCTGTCTGCATTTGGGTCCTCTGTCCCTCACCACCCATGTTCATGACAGATGTTATGATATTTCAAATAATATTTGTATAAAAATATAAATTGACCAT
This sequence comes from Triplophysa dalaica, assembly GCF_015846415.1. Lineage (NCBI taxonomy): Eukaryota > Metazoa > Chordata > Actinopteri > Cypriniformes > Nemacheilidae > Triplophysa > Triplophysa dalaica. The sequence continues at coordinate 15,146,208 of NC_079564.1, read as the reverse complement.
GTGTTTACTCATCACTGATAAACATAAAAATACATGGTTTCAGCTGTTGTCTTATAAGATTTTTTTTTTCCTGTTTGGGACAAACTCAGTTTTTAGACCTCTGTATTTCTAAAATCCTGTGTACGGCCTGGATTGATTGTCAAGTTAATGGATTGTAGATATCTTTTCATGTTCATTAATGAATTATATTTCACCAATCCTTCTGTTGCTGTGGGTTGAAGGTTTAGTTATATAATTTGATAAATATTAACATTGCACTACATTCCAATAAAATGTTGTGAATTGAACATGTCTTGGTTTGGTGTTGATTTGTATGAGGTATAGGTACAACGGTCTACCGATTATTTGGAAAAATATTATAATATACATGTGAACAGTTCTTTTATCAAATGTCAAATGGTCTAAAAAATCTTCAGGGAAGTCTGTATGTTTGAGTCTGGAAAAGTATGGAACTTGGATATGGAAAATGATAGAAACCCTCACATGGTAAACTGATGGAAAAGGGGGTTTGTGAGTAAGTGGTAGTAACCTGCAGTGCACAACCGTTGGTCCTGCAGAAGAGGAGCTCTCGATGTGCTGTCGAACGAGGCCCCTGAATTGGATCAGCTCCTCTGTTCCCAAAGGAACGCCGTGATCTGGCCATGCAGTGAAGTGGAAATGTTTCACTGTCCGTGTCTCAGAGGTGTCTTTCTGTTGGGAATCGAAAAAACGAGAGAGCTTGATTGTATCTCATGCTGCTCAGTGAGTTAAATGAGTAGCTATTCAATGAAGAGGTCATAACGTAGCCTACTGTAAGAAGCTTTTTAATGGAATGATGAGCTTTCATTCATGAAGTTGTTTTAATGTGAAGAAAAAATAAATAATACAATATATTCTATGTATTTTATATATGTTTATGTATATTTCTATACTCTATTTTCTGTAAAGCTGTTTTGCTGCGATATGCAAGATATGGAAAAATGCTATAGAGCTTGTACTACGAAAACATATTGTAATTGACACCTACATTTTTTAAACAGTTCTGAAACTGTCCATCCACATGTTCGGGCAAAGATCTGACAGTTACTGTTTGTTTGATATGAATATTTATACTCACATTGTTGACAAAAAACTCACGCAAAGTCCAACTTTGTGCTTTATCTTCAGATGTGACCGTGACAAGCAAATTTCCGTAGAGACAAGGTGTGTAGTCCAATGGCCAGTACTGCTCACACTTAGTCTGAATAAAGAATGAAAAAAGAACAATGGGTTGAAATATTTTTGCTTTGGGTTCAGTGGGCAAACCTTTGTATTTTTTATATAGCCATTTCTAACCAAACTGAATTAAAAATGCATTTCTTGAGCGATAACTGGATAACACTCATTAAAGGGGTCATATGGCGCGAATATGTGTTTTTATGTGTCTGTGGTGTGTTTTAAGTTGCCCTTGCATGTATTAGACACGTAAAATTGCAAAAATTCAAGTGTCCGAACAAAAGATGCATTTTATCTAGAAGCGAATGCTCAGCTAGACCTGCCTGAAACGCCTCGTGTCACCACACCCCCACAAATCTACATCAGTTTGTGGTTTGATTTGACCAAGACCGCTCAAATGTATACCAGCCCATTCTCATGAAATGCGTATAAATAACACGCGCTGTGCAATATCCTGTAATACGTACGGCAAAGTTCGATTTTGCGTGTATACAATAGGCCTATTTTTGCGTGCATATGATACGCCAATTTAGCGTGTGTGCATAGTAAACAGCAATTTGTCTCATTAACCTGTCCCAAACCCTAAATCTAATGTTAGCATGAGTGCATATTATAACCTCTATCCTAACCCAAACCCTAAACCTAACAGTATTATTTGAATTATTTCCATGTACGTTTAAAAAAGGCTGCTCTCCACCCAGGTGCACGCAAACATTGCCGTATCATATGCACGCAAAATCGAAATATGGCGTACGTATTACACAATAATGCAACAGCTTGTTATTTATACGCAATTGATGAGACCGGGTTGAGTATACGCAAGTAAGATTGCGTGCCTGTCAGTACAATTGCTTTGGAACCTGATGGTCCAAATATGGTAAGTGGGTTTACATTTCTGCTTGCAGTCAGGGCCGGCGCCAAGGGGAGGCGCTCCCGGGCCCCCACAGGGTTGTTGTGCCCCCCCTCACATGACACAGATTTTAAATTAATGTAATACATTCTGAAAATGCATAATACAAAGTTTTAACATTGAATAAAAATATTAAACGGAAATGGTAGAGCCTACATGTTTACTTTGTGAAAAAATATGAATCTAGTTCGGTTGTTATGTTGATGCGTCATTACGCAGTGTATTAATGTATTTATAGGCTATGTTTGGTGGGAAACCGCTATCAATTAGCAAAGTTGCAGACTCTCGATGCTTCACAAACAGAAGGCTCAGTTAGTTCATCTTAGGAAAAGAAACATTTACAAGCAAATGGAAGGACACAGTTTTAACGAGGTTTAATGCTCGCATTCAGCTTTTTTAAAAGGTACGTGTGTTTCATTTCCTTTTAGCAAGCCTTGGTGCGAAGGAGCATTATATCACAGCATAGTATATAATTGTCAACGTGTTGTTATTGTTGTGACTGTGTGTTGTAATATTGTTTAATTTGTGTTATTCTTATTCACTTGTTCCAGCACGAGTTGTATGTGTGCCCTTGCACAGATGTGGTAGTTATGATTTTTTGTATTAATGATGCTGATTGTGTGCCCCACACTGGGAGCCACTTGCCCTCCTCGTCTGGCGTCGCATCTGCTTGCAGTATTTGATCAATCACGCACTGGTCAACTGGCCAATCATTGCACAACTTGCTTTTCAGAACGATGAATTTTGTAAAAAATCAGCGTGTTTCAGAGAGGCGGGGCAATGAGATGATACAAACATGCAATGTATGTGGAAAACACAGTGTTTTTTAACCTTACATCTTGTATACACATTGCATTAAAAGTAAAACAAATGATAATAGTTGTTTTAGCCCTGACTTTGCTGTACTCACGGTTCCTCTCTCAGTGCAGTTGGTGACCATGATGATTGCGTTTGATCTTCTCTCCCAGACCATTCTCCAGAAGTCATTGATGGTGGAGGGGAGTGGACCTTGAGCTGCAATGTACTGCTTGCTACCCTTACCATAACCCTAACAATAACACACACATAAACATTTAAACAGCAAATCAGCAAAAACCCAGATGTTAGGCAGATGTTATGCTGCTCAACCTGACAACACCACCATCTCAGCCTTCTTCATCCATCAATTGACCGCAACCTGACTTTACAACATACTATCTAAACAGTACATCCAGAAATTTACTTTCCAGGTGTGAAAGGTTCTTTTTATTATTAAATATAATCAACATTTATTCTTTTATGGCATTTTGTAACTCTGTTTCAATGTGATTTTTAAACGTTTTTATTTTAATGGCTGTGTACTCACAGGCATGTAGTTGGCATTTATATAATCAGAATCACCGTCATCATCGATGGAGAGATGAACTCTTGAACAGTCATCTAAAGAAGAAGACACACATCTAGTTGTAGACATAATAATTGTTTTATAATAAGTATGTTTGAGTTTTTCTATTTAAGCACTCACAAGCTAAAACATTGGAGAATCGATTTTTGCTCTTGTTTTCAGGCAATTTGGCTGTTTCACGAGGCAGTTCTAAACCCACTAAACCAAGGTCCTATTAAAAAAAAGGAAAGAAAAAATACATATATAACGTACAGAGAGGCATTGTTGTGTCTGCCCCAAGTCAAAAGATGTATGAGGACACCTCAAAATCTATGCGAAGTTTGAAACTGAACAAATGAGTGGGTTTGAACATTTTTGCTCAAGCTTACCTCATATTCCTCACTGAAACCTCTGTTCTCATCACGACTCATGTTTTGAAAATGTTCTGGAAATGTATCTATGCGGATTGGTCTGAAAAACATTTTACATGTGTTCATATTTACAATCCTCAAGACTACTTCCAAAACAATATCATAAATATAACTCGCCATACATACTTGTACATTTTGATGTTAGATACTTTTGTTGCTGGATACTCCACGTGTTGTTTAGACCCTCTGAAACAGCATAGAAAAAGCACTGGCTCGTTTGTAATAAATAGAAAATATAGCTCTTATTGAATTTGATCATAAAACCTTTATGAATGCATACCCAACATGCTTCCTCTTGCGAAGCCATAAAAAGACACCAGCACAAATAAGGATGACCACCAGGAAAGACACAAGAACACCTGCTATGACTCCTGCAGAGAACAGCCATAAACACTCAACCATCAATCAAATGAAAAATTGGAAGGAATATTTAAGCTTACTAAATATGAACTTCATGTAAGGAGATATAAGCTGTAGCTACTTTTCTGTATAGGTATTGCAATTTATGTATTTGTCTTTAGCCCCACCCCTTAATTTAAAAGAGTCTCAGTGGTCAGTTGGCAACAAACTCTTACTCTAAGTGAAATAAAAAAAAAATATTTTTGTGTGATACTTATTTAAATTGATAATTTGAATGCATAGTTTTATAACCAAGTGTTTTCCGAACCTAAAGAATGTGCTGCAACAGCGCACAGGATTTGTTCAGTTTTAATAGTCACTATAGTGACAGGCTAGTCGCTTACTAGCTGACGGCTAGAAGCATCAGAACATCAGATCTGGTGGTTCTCATGGGGTTATTTTACCTGTTGGGTCAGTTTGACAGTTGACTGAGACTGCAGGACTTGTCTTGTTTCCAGAGAACGATGTCGCGGTCACTCTGTACCACTTGGCAACCTGCAGTCCATTTACCTGCTGTCTGTTCTCTGATTGGTTGAAAATGTTTCCAGCAACATCCAGCTGCACCACATTCACAACTCCATACGGAGCGTCCCAAACTACTTCCAGACCATAGCCTCCGGAGAAATAGTTACAGTGCAGACGTGATACACTGTTTGGAGCTAGATCAAAAGTGGTAAAGAAAGAAAACCATGGTATTATGTACTCGTATGTTTACACCACACTCCAACCAAGAGCATGGGAACTCACCTAATGTCAGATTTTGTGAGCATTGTAGTAGTTTATCTGATTCTGTGAAGTCATACCACAGCGAAACAGTGTATATGGCACCGGGATAAAGGCTTTGGAGATTCACGCTGTTCTGCTCTACAGGTAGACTCAATTCATAGTGTGTGCTGTTTTTTGCTGTGACACGTGTGCTGCCATTCACTTGCATTGCATTTATCGATGAGTTGGTAACATGCCAGTCAATGGACGCACAGTCAATGGCTTTAAAAGACACAATTAAACAGTATGTTCATTTCACTGAGCATCGGAGTCAAAACATTAAATGCTGCTATTGGTTCGGCAAATAGATCATGTAAATCATAAGTAATCTTACTGGTGACATTCTTAAAGTGGGTTCCGCTGCTAATGTTGGAATTTACAACAGTGTAGAGAGTAAAATCATACACAGTTCCCGGCTTGAGTTGTGAGAGAACGTGGCTGATCACATCGCCCACTTGAGATCCAGTAAAAGGTATGTCATTTCCAGAACTTTGCTTCAAGGTGTAGTTGTAGAAGTTGTCTTTGTTCAACTTATCCCATTCAATAGTCAAATGTGTCTCTGTTCGATTTGTCACTCTCACTTTAGTTACATCAGATAGAGCTGTGGAGAATACACACACACACACACACACACACACATACACACACATTCTAAATACATGTCAGGCCAAAATGATTGTCGAGCAACGTATCTCTGATTGGCTAAAAAGGTCAACGTTTTCTGTAAACTGATGAAAATATACTTGAATTAAGGAATGTCAATTTAAAATAAATATATTCAAAAATAGTATCATACAGTGCATATAAACATCATATGGTATGATGGTACTTAAAGATATTCTACAGCTTGTGTTTTTTTTTATCTACAAGGTTTTGAAACTGAAAGAGACTGCAAAGAGATTGACGTACTTGTGTAGTTGGTAAAGTTGTATCCCTTACTTCTCACATCCTCAAATATGGTATACAGAATGAAAATGTAATTTGTAGCAGGAATTAAACCTGATATTTCACATATTACTAAAGAATGGTCATCTGTGTATATAGGAAGGGTTTCCTCCGTTGATTCATTTCTGTAATTTAGAGTGTAGTTATACGTGTTGTTGTCTGTGTTTGTTACAATGTTCCATTGTAAATTCATGGCAGTGTCATTTCTTTTCACCACAGACACGCCGACAACATTAGATGGCACTGAAACAAATGATGATGAATGGTAAGTGTCAGAATGTTTAGCTAGACTGTGGTTATGACCAGCTTTCATTTCTACATAACTGGAATGAAAGGATATACACAGACTCACCGGTGACATTGGAGAAGTTCTTTCCACTGCTCAACACATCTTCAAACTCAGTGAAGAGAGTAAAGGAGTATTTAGTGCCAGGATACAATAAAGGGACTGTGTATCTCACTTCAGGATCAGTATCATTTATCGGGATTATAGTCTCTTTTTCCTTGTATTTCAGCACATAACTGTAATTGTTGTTGTTTTTGATTTTATTCCATTGTAAAGTTAACTCAAATTCTTTTTGGTCAACCACTAAAATGCCTTCAACGTTAGAGGGAACTGAGAAAAAGAGAACAAAGATCTTCATTTATACTTGATGGAGAAGATGTATAAGACATTTTTCTTTACAGCTGCCTTTTCTGACTGAAATGTATAAAATATTGCTTTGACTGGTGCCGCAGGGATGATGTATTTTTGTAGCCCAACCCGGAAGTTAGTGCCACACTAGTTTCCTTGACAAAAAGATTTAATATAGGCTTTAAAAAGATTACAAAATATTAGTTCTGGAATTAACAAAGGTTCATGACACTTACATGTTTTGTCTGTCCGGGTAGTCTCTATAATCGCATTTGGCCACTGAATACGTCATCAAGGTTCATCATTTTTACAGGTTATATTTCAAGGTAAGAATGAAACTACAATGATCATGTACCTTAGGGAATTAAATGTTCAGTTACTAGTTTTTTTAGCTACAGTGCGATAACATATGCGGTGGACAAACGCGATATCAGGAGGACGCACCCGAAATCCTGGTCATGCCGTACTCTTGAAAAATGGCAAGTATGGTTACCATCAAATATAATCGTCAAAAGTAAAAAAGCTAACATGCGTGTTCCCTAAAAAGTAATTACTCCATAATGAATCTCCATTTACGTTTTTAGAGATTAGTCCCATGCAGTATTTGTGAGATTTTAATGTGTGATGATGTCAAACGTCCCCAACAATGCTTTTACTTGCTCTTAGCAACTTGTTAGCAACCACCGTTTTTAAGACCCGATAAAAAAATCTTTATTTCATACCTTATTTCATGCATTTAATCAAAAATCCATTCAAAACCCATTGACTTTGGGACGATGGAACCGGAAGTGCTGAACTGCTAACTAGCTTTACAAAATAACTCTGTGCTACTCAATTCCATATGAAAAAAGTTAAATATCTACAACATTTTGTATATCTGATCAAATAAAATTGTATGTTCTTGTATGCCAGAAGAGAATTAACCAGCTTCAAATAGACTTTAAATATGCTTACTGTTGGATCATCTAATTTAAGCAAGAATTTATTTAATATAAATATGTTACTGTAGTTATGGTCAGAAATCAAGGTCTTGTTTTTAAATATGGAGTTAGTCTCACTCACCGGTGACACTGGTGAAGTTATATCCACTGCTCGTTACATTTTCAAACACAGTGTAGAGGGTAAAGGAGTATTTAGTGCCAGCAGAGAGAGAAGAGACTGTATGGTTTACTTCAGGAGTTGATTGTTTCGGGATTGTAATATTTGTTCTATTGTATTCCAGCTCATAACTGTATGTGGTGTTGATATTTTTCCATTGTAAAGTAAGTTCAAACTCTGTTCTTTTAATTACTGTAACATTTTCAACGTCTTCTAGACTCTGGCCCTGAGGGAAGAAATATCACAATGAGATGATAGCAAAAGCGCATATGTATATGATCTAGTTCAGATTTTTTTATGTAAGTACACTAGGACAGAAGAAACATTCTGCAGTAAACTTTGACCAGCCATACGCTTGTAACGGAAAGGTTTTATTAGATTTAGATAGCCAAATAATTACGCCAATAAGATAAACAAAAGATGTTAACAAAAGCGCCTGCAAAGTTAACCCAAACGTACAGTACAATTTGTTGAGGTTCTCTTTAACCAAAGATAAAAGACAATAACTTTTATTGCTCTGAATTTGGAGTTTTGCTCATCACTATAGACCTCAGTCTCATCATCAACATTGATGCCACACAGTGACAATAACTTTATGGACAACTTCAAAGACCAACAGGCCCTTTAGATTTGTCCTCTACAACATTAGAAAGAGCACCAAGCTTCTTCTCCAGGCTTTTTTCATCTTTTGGCTTGACTACATTGAGACTCTTTATACCAGCCAGTTAGTACTGTATGCACTGACAAACTTTTGCAAGAAAACGTGGTAGTGGGTTTGGTCTTTATTGATATCAAACAAATGTTATGACTCTTGATGGGGATCACAGGAAGTTCAAGGCATTCACAAATGAAGCATGTGGCCAGTGAGAGAGTTGCATGTATTTAAACAATAAAAGGCAGCACAACTTTATTCTCCTGAACTTTTACATTAATCTCAAAGATGGTGCAGACTCCTGACTCTATACCGAAACAGATTATTAGCTCTGAGAAAGTACTAAAGACAAAACTCTTCAATGAACACAGGCATATACATGCATAGCTCTTTGTTTCTCAATAAAATAAAGGTGGTACAAAAGTTTCTTCACTGCTGTGCCATAGAAAACACATTTTTGGTTCACCAAAGAACCATTTAGTCAGAAAAACACTTTATCACAATCTAAAGAAATTTCATTCACTACAAAGAACCTTTGGTGCAACAAAATGGTACAGATTTTAAAGGTCCTATATAGCATAATTTATCACCTGTATTTGCATGAGTTTAATTGTGCACTGGGTCAAAGGCTTAAAATTTAGTACATATTATGATTGTTCGGTATAAAATTTGTAAATTAAATGAATAGTTCAGCCCAAAACTCAATTAATATGAAATGAAATTTAGCTTCACTAATTATACCTCAATTTGTTCCAGAACCTATACAAATGTATTTGTTCTGCCAAACACCAAGCAGGAAAACCATTGTATTCAGAGGTGTTCAATGGAAGTAAGAAATGTATACAGGTTTGGAACAACTTGAGGGTGAGTAAATGATGATGGAATTTTCATTTTAATGTGAACTATCCCTTTAATTCACCATAGTATAGTCAAAACATAAGAAAATCAACACAATTGAAATTACTTAGTTTGTTGTCTTTGTGTTTTTTTGTAATAGACTTGCATGTCTACATATCAGAACAGATCCAAGCTGATAATATAATATCAATTTTATCAGATAAAGCCATTTTCCAGTGATTTTCTGTTTAAATAAAAATGAGGTATAACAAGGACCTTTCTATATAGAACATTTTTCCATTGAAAGCCAATCTACCAACACTATGTGGAAAAGTGATTCTCATACTCTTTGACAGGCTTCTGAAGGTGAATGTATATATTAAAAGACTGATGTACCTCATGAAATGAAAGAAAGTAGTTTTTGTTGACACAAAAAATAAGGAAATACCTTTCAAACACCCATCCCTGAACAAATACAGCAGGCTATTAAGAACAAAAATGTATCTATATGCTTGATGTGAATAATCTTTTAGTAATTTAGAAATTAGTTAGGGCCTAGATTAATTGAGATGTCAGAACCATTAGAGTGACTTTTTAACAAAAGCCTTGTGTGAATCAATGCCTTAAAGGGATAGTTCACACAAAAATGAAAAGTCTGTCATGAATTACTCACTCTATAGTTGTTTTAAACCTGTATAAATCTATTTGATTGGTTGAACACAGAGAAAAATATTTGGACGAATGCTTGTTACCATATATATGTATATGTTTTTCCTATAAAACAGTATATAAAGTATTTTTTTCCTATTGTAGTCAATGGGGATCAAGAACTGTTTAGATACAAGCATTCTTCCAAAAAAATCATTCTCTGTGTTCATCAGACAAAAGACATTTATACAGATTCAAATATAACTCAAATGTTACATTATGACAGGATTTTTACTTTTGGGCGAACTATCCCTTTAAAGGCTTCAAGGAATAAAAGTTTAAAAAGTTTATACGGATAATTAAGTTAATAGTGATTTATGAGGGAAAAGTTTAATGAAGGATAGCCATAGAGAGACAAACAGACGGACAAACAAGGAAATTGAAAATTTAATTGAAAACGAACGAACAAGAAAGAAACATTCTTTAAATATTCACTTTAAGTCATTGCTGTATACATTTCAAAAGACAAGGATATAGTGTAGATTTGACCATCAGTAAGATTATAACTTACTGTAAGATCCATATTAATGAATGATAACAAATTCATAATTCATGGCTCTCACTTATCTCCAGTATGTCTAGTACTTTGGACTGTGATTGGCATTTCAAGAGTGAAACATAACAAATTAAAGATTAAACTTTAGAATTGTATGAATTTCAGCTCTTAAAATATTTTCAACATGTCATCTTTATGAAGACATTTGCATAATGAGATTGACTCTCAATTTAAAGTGCGGTACGCTGTAAGAAATAAGTTGTTTTACTCTGGGTTGGTCTGTTATTACTGTAAGACTATACCATGTAAAATGAAAATATTTGTAATTAAATCTGAACCCCCAATCAGTTGTCATTAAACACACAGAAGAGTTTGTAAAGGTGTATTGAGTGAGAGTGACTTACCGATGCAGAAACCACACACAGCAAAACTAAAAGCAAAACTTGCCTCATTATCAAACCGGTTTCTTGTCAGAGTAAACAACAGAATGTACTATTTAACTCTTGCAGCCCAAAGTCATTCTTAAACTACAAACAAAGCTGTCTGTTTAACTGTTCATCTACATGACAGCTGTCGTCTATTTTAGTGTCTTCCTCCCTCTTTCTGTCTCTCTTTCCCCTCTCTCTCTGTTTCTTCTCTGTTGACTGATAATGACCGTTTTATTGCCACTTCTCCTTTTTCTCATGACGGGAAAACAATGTACATCAACCTTTGTTCAGCCTTTAACTAATGTTCTTCCTTATTTTTAAACTCCTCCCATTTACTTTTTTCCAACGACATCTTTTTATTTTACAACTCAGCCTGTCATTCCTTTTTGCTTTATTCTAGCTTATCTTCCCTTATCACCTAATGACTCACCTGGGCAATCTTTCCGCGACATTTAAGAGCTCACACATAAAATTGTACAGTGTGCTTTTTGGATAACATACTGGATTTAGCTTCATTTGCATCCATTATTTTAAATCTCGGTTCATGTGATTTGTTTTTATCTGTGAGATCTTTTTAGAAATATGCAAATCCAAACGAAAACAATTGAACATATAAACAAAAAATTACCTGTTACCTCAGTATTTATTGCCTATCACCAGAAACAAAAGCAGAGTTAAGGTGTGTCATGTAATCATAATGCTGTGTTAATTTTCTCAGATGTCTAATCCACATGAGACTATTTAAAATACTATGAGATGGATGATATAAAATATATAAAGCAGCCTAGGCTAATCGATTTGTAGGCCTATGTATTTACAAACTTAATTTGCTTTGTAAACAGGTGTAATGACATGTGGAGGATGTTGAACCTGGAGGCATACTGTAGTTCACTTTTAATTAAAAGTCAACATGGGAGAAGCAGTGTCAGCAAAGATATAACCATTCGTCCTTCACCATGTTTCTAATCTTCTTTTTCAGCCCTTCTCAAAGACAGATCATTGTTGATTAAAAGGTAGTTGTGAATCTGATTTGTTAGTTGAATTTATTTGTAATTTGATTTGGCTGAATGTATCTTTAGCTATTTTTATGTACACTCTAATTATTTGTTGACTTTACACGTTGGTGTGCTTTTCTTTATATAAATGTTTTTTCTTGTACATGGGAATAAACTTGTATTATACAAATTATTTCAATGTTATCATTTCAGATATTGCATTATTTTTGATGTTATCAGTCTGCTACTTTAATTGTAGAGACTAGTGTGACTGAAAACTGAATGTATTCCCTTTCATTGTTGAAATGCAGCTCAACAGGTTCTTCCTTACAAACTGGTTGACAAGCCCTACTTCATTACTATCATTATGATCAACACGCTGTTTATTTTGTCAACTAAAACATTCTATGAATAGGATACAGATTGGTGTGTCATTTCCTTTTGAAAAGCATTAAAGGCACAGTTTTCTGGCTTGGTAGAGATTAAAGAAAGTTGGATAAAACACAGCATCACCTGAACACATGACTTGGCAACTTCCAGTGCTTTAAAACTTTGTTTGTCATTATATGAACGTTGCCTCGGAACAAAAACAAAACCTTTCATGCAGCTAACAAAATGCTTAAAAAGTTGAGCTACAGGAGCAACATCATCATGCCAAATCACAACATAACTTCCTGATTTTATTATTTCACGTATGAAGATAATTGTAGAAAACCTAATTGTAAAAAGATCATTGTTATTGTAACAAATTATTATCCGATTTGAACGACAAAGTGTATTTCTTGTTTTAGTGGTAGAAATAAAGACATCTCTACAAATCAAAAATGTTGTAACATTTTCTAACTACAATTGTAAAGCTTACATGAATGAAAATGAAATAGGTTATAATATTTCATTGGTTCTCTTTAGATGCCTGCTTTATCTGATACACAATTTGCATTTCAACTTTCAAGTTCTGCAATAAAGCTATCAAACAACAAAACTACATTTTAGATTTATAGGTTTTGAAATGGAACATGTCATACAACTTATTGTCACGTGTGTTATTCTTTATTTTACATAAATATAAAACCGTTTTCATTAGGTTAAATGTCTTGCAGAACACATACTGTATTATTTAAGTTGTCGCAAATAAGCTTAAAGCAAGTATACAGGCTGTAGAGACATGAAGAAAAACTGTACAAAAACAAGAGAATAATAAAGACAAGAAAATTATGAATGACATAAAACATTTTTTATTTTAATTTTCAGTCAAAACTTGTAATGTAAAATTTCAGAGAATATATTTATTAGCAATACTGTTAATTAATTGCCATTTTTCTTTCTCAAAATAATTCTAAACATATTTTGTTCTACAACGGTTTAGGTAACAGATAATCTAAAACTTTGTAATTAATACTTAATTTATGTATGTATTACTTATTTATACCCTTGATTAAGGGAACATACAGTGGGATATATAATTATTTGATCCCCTGCTGATTTTGTAAGTTTGCCCATTCACAAAGAAATGCAAGGTCTATAATTTTTTTGGTAAGTTTATTTTAACTGATAGAACAGAATATAAAAAAATCTGAAAACAACACATTAGGACAATATAAAGGTTGTGAAGCGATTAGCATTTTAAAGATTTTTTTCTTCTGCATAATGCCTTTAATTGTTTAGTATTAGTGGCAGAGAGAACAGGAAGCGTATTGGGAGAGAGAAGGGGGCGGGTTCGGGAAAGGACCATGAGACAGGAAACAAACTCGGGTCGCCCGATGCGCAACTGCGCCACATGTCGGAGCACTGCCCACTAGGCTATCGGCTCCGACTGAGGTTATTTGCATTTTTTTGAGTAAAATAAGTATTTGATCCCAAAGTAAAACCTTACTTTGTAAACCATTGTTGGCAAGAGGTAAGACGTTCCTTTTGTTGGTCAGGTTCTCACATGTGTCAGGAGACATTTTTGTCCACTCTTCTCTAAAACTTTAAGATTTCTTGGCTGTCGCTGAGCAACTTGATGTTTAAAGGTCTTGAGACTGGCTTGGTCATTTAATGTGCTTCTCCTTGAGCCACAGGTTCCTGTCCAAGATAAACAGTACATAGCCCGTCCCTCGGCCCATAAACATTCATCAATATTTTAAAAGGTTGTTTGTTTTAGTCTACTTAATCAGTATAGTTTGAAATAACACAGTTGGTTCATTGTTCAAGCACAATTTCAATGTGTAATAGTTACATAAATAGGCAACACTTTGACATTACTCAGTCCATTTGTGTTGAGAAAACATGAATCATTTTCATTGACTTCCACAGCGGAATGAGTTACCAGCATGCTTTGCTCTCATGACTGGATTTTAAAATTGTTAGTGTAATTGTATGCGTGTTTTTGATATGGAGACTTGTTTGTGTTTCCTGATCTTTAATGTTAAATTCAGAGATTCAAAATTCAATTCTGTGATTTTTTGGGGGTTACCATGGTGAAGGTTTTTCTTAGGTTGGGGAGGAGCACATTTTTGCCATTAGTGAGTAAATGCTCTACTACTCAAGTAAACCCTCTGGAGCTCCCTACTAAGCACCACACATTACATTTGGTAAAAATGTAAATGTTTATTTGAAAATAGTGTCATGCTGAAGTATTCACATTTCAATGGCTTAACACAAATGAATTACAGTCATCTGAAATTAAATAAAATAAGTTGATGAATTTAAGATGAACTTGTCTGTACAATTCACCCAGTTTAAGTTCAGATAAACCAATTGATTATATGTGTAAATGGCTGTCAAAAAAAATTAAGTTGATCCAACAACTTAACTGAAAGTTATCCATATTAGCAGAGCAAAAGCCCCAAAACATGTTTCCAACATGTTTTGCTTGACTGTAGAGATCGTGTTCGTGAGGTCAACATTTATCTCCCTCCAAAAACAAATTTAGCCCACCATAGCACTTTCTCCAAAGCCTTTACTGAATCACTTAGATGTTCAGTGGAAGACTGCTTTATGAGGAAGGTTATTTTAGTTCACAAAAATTTGAACTTTGAAAACGTTTCTGTATTGAGATCATATAAAATATTGACAAAGATATTGGATTGAAATTTTGCCTCAAAAATAAATTGAATTAAGTTTAAAGCTCAAATTCTGGCATAATGTGCTTGCCAACTGTGGTCCAAACTGCCTTGAAATCATTAACAAGCCTCTTCGGTGTAGTTCTGTGCTGATCTTTTACCTTTCTCATGATCATCTTTACCCCATTGGGTAAATCTTGCAGAAGTTGAGACCATGAGCAATTGGAGGCTATTTTGTACTCCTTTTATTTCCAAATAATATAGCACCCACAGTTGTCTCCTTCTCACAAAGCTTCTGTCTGTAGCCCATTACAGGTTTGTGCAGGTCTACAATCTTTTCCCTGACATCCTTTGACAGTTTGTCTTGAACATGGAGGAGAGATTTCATGGCAGGCATTTTACATAAACTTGATATTAGGAGTAAAGTGACAGGACAAATCTGTGTTCTATACAAGCAGACTAACCTGTGGGAGCTAGAATTCTTGCTGATTGATTGGGATCAAACTTATTTTACTCACTGAAATGCAAATTAATTTATGGCCTTATCTATTTTTTTCTGATTTTTTGGTAGATAGTCTGTCTCTATCTGTTAAAATAAACGTATCATAAAAATTATAGACCATTTATTTCTTTGTAAGCGGGTAAATTTAGTAAGCAAAGTCAGTATTGCATCAAATAATTATTTTCCACTCCGTAATCTGCTTGTATCCTCGCCAGTAGATGTCACTGTATGAAAGTCGTGACAACTTCACTTCTGTGAGAAGAATAAAAGCACGCGAAGAAGAGCATCGCCGTGTGTTTCAATAGATAAAAGCGTTTCTTTCTTCTCATAATACTGCAACCATCTGATCCACATCAGTGCTGAAAAACAGAGGTGAGTAAAAGTTTCTTTTTACATTTTGAAGTCGCTTTAAAGTAGGTCTGAGCACATTTATCTTAACTCAATCATCAAAAGTTTTTGTTTGTTCGCATGGTATTCTCAAACCTTACAGACCGGTTATCAAACGCGTTTTGTGGGACAGTGGCTCTGTTGGGTAAATAGTCGACAGTATATCAAACTAAACGTTATACTAATATAGAAAGCCTGCGTTATTATAATGAACTTGTGTGTTGTCACTTTTTTCTACTTTATTGTCTGTGTATGTTTGCAGTCATGTTTTTTTGTACAGTATGTTGAGCCTGAACATTGAGCCTGTTTTATTGAAATGTTTTCAAACATAGACCTTTAGACTTTGCTTTCATGGGGGGAAATGTGCGTTATCTAATATATAACACATACATCATGCCGAACGGTAAGTAATAAATTAGAGGAAGTTCATTCATTAAAACAAGAGGCAGGTTTTCACAGCAACTTAGGTGTAGCCTGTATTTTATTTTTAAAAACACTAAAATGGTATTCAGTAAATGAATGTTTGATGAATTATTCTTGAATTGTATTATCTCGCAATAAATCCCATTTAAGATTCTTGTTTAGATTATAAGGTCATTTACAGTTGTTTTTTTATTTTCGTTTTCTAAAATGCATTATGTACAATTCTTCAATTCAAATGTAGCTGAACTATTTCACCATGCATGTATTCTGTGTGCATTTCTTTTCTTTCTCAGAAATGTCTCTTGTCAAGCAGAATTTTCACCAGAATAATGAAGCAAACGTCAACAAACTGATACACCTCAAACTGTCCGCTTCTTATGTTTATCAGTCTCTGGTGGGTTTCTAACAATCTAGTATAACCTTTTTATGTATGTTTATGTTCATGAGTATTATATACTTTTGTTACGTATGTTTTTGTCTTGACTGTTATTCACGCCTTAACATAAATAAAAATAAATACATAAACACTATTCATTTTATGTGTTTATGCTGAAGTGTCAAGAGTTTTCTTATTTCATAAAGATGTGCCTGTTTCACCAACATGACCTCTCTCATAGGGTATGTATTTTGACAGAGATGATGTTGCTTTGCCAAACTTCTCCAAGTTTTTTCTGGAGCGCTCAGAGAAGGAGAGAGAGCAGGCTGAGAAGTTGCTAGAGTATCAGAACACACGAGGAGGACGAATCCTTTTCCAGAACATCCCAGTCAGTGACCATTAGATTGTCATACGTGTGTCTTTCCCATTTTGTTTCCTTAGAAAACCCTGAAACCTGTTACCTTTAAACAATGAATGTAATCATAACTTGAATAGATATACTATAGCAAGGACATTTCGATTGATCATTGCCTTACATGAGGGTTTCAGCTTTGTGGAGTTGGTTTTGTTGATAGATCTTACAAAACATAAATAGAGTGGAAAGTAACATAAAAACATTTCATTCAGCATGTAGAAATGCATATTTTGGCATTTGTGACTTGCTTTTAGAAACTTTAACTTCTAAAATGTAAAATAAATAACAAAATTAAAGCTATTATTTCACTTCCTTTCTTTTCCTAATTATCAGAAGCCCTCCCGTGATGATTGGAAAGGTGGAATGGATGCCATCGCTTTCTCTCTGGATTATCAGAAATCTCTAAACAGATCCCTGCTGGAGGTCCATCAAGCTGCCGGTGAACACTCTGACCCTCACGTGAGTAACTCTTCATTTTAACAACATGCTAACAGTACTTTTTTTTTAATATTGTAAAATCAGACTGTTTTTGCATTTGTGTCTGTATTGTCTATTGTATTGATTGTTAAATTTTCTGTTTGTGTGAAGCTTACAGTCCAGAGACAGATCATTATGAAGCTTCAAATGTAGTTATAGGCCATGTCATCTGAATATTTTATCTGATTATTTGGCCATTGTAATTATTTAAACGTAAATTGTGATACAAACTATCTTTCTACCTAGTGCCAAATCTTGTGACACTTTTTTAAAAGTTTAAATGTAGCATTTTTTTGTATCTCAGGCTATAGTATATTGAGCTTTCATCAATTTTCTCTAGATATCGGCAGTGGATTAAGTTGAATTATTATCTCTTTTTCAGCTGTGTGATTTCCTCGAAAGCCACTTTTTGCCTGACAGTCATGAAACCATTAAGCTATTGGGTGACCACGCAGGCATTCTGAAACGCCTTATCTCCTCTGAACCACATGGCAAGATGGCAGAGTATCTGTTTGACAAGCACACTCTGTGATGTGCTCCTCACCAAAACCATTTGCTCACTTCTGATGGTGCTTACGAAAGAATACCTCATAAAACAACAGCGTGAATTTAACACAGCCACATATAAAGGAGTTACCGTTTCATTGAGTATTTGAATATCCATGTTTGACAGAGCCACCAATGTTTTCACACCACACTAAACCTCGAATGTATGGATAATGCTGTGAAATTTCTGCTGATTATTTAGACTTAAAACATACTTTTTAAAATATTATACAGTGGTTGCTTACTTAAAAAATATCTTTTAATTAAGATACCATTCTACGTACGACTAAAGGGTTTTCAAGAGTGATTTCTACCTAGAACTTCAGTCCGTGTAAATCTTGAGTTTTTACAAATTGTCAATATAGCTATAATAATTACAATATCCGAGTCATTCCAGATATTTTGTTGTGGTTGAATATGATTCTAAGTTTAAATTTTTTTCAGGTTGTAGAATTGTAACTTAGATGCCAGTTTTTGTGAAGAACAAGTTTATCAAAAGATAATAAAGCTAATTGAAATGTTTTGGCATTTATTGCAGTGGGTGTTGTTTGTCTGCAA
Organism: Triplophysa dalaica; assembly: GCF_015846415.1. Lineage (NCBI taxonomy): Eukaryota > Metazoa > Chordata > Actinopteri > Cypriniformes > Nemacheilidae > Triplophysa > Triplophysa dalaica. The sequence goes on along the minus strand of NC_079564.1, from coordinate 15,127,625 downwards.
AAGCAAATTATAGCTACACGTACACAGTAAAAAAAAGTTAACAGAAAATGTACTGATCATTTTTGTGCAAGTACTTTATCTGTTTATATTACAGAAATTTCCGTTAATGTTAAAACGCAATGCAAGGTAAAACAACTGTAAAAACATAAAGGAACAGTTCACCCAAAAACTCACCCCCAAGTTGTTAAAAATCTGTATACATTTCCGTAGTAGGAAAAACTGCTTTATGTCTGCTGAATGTAAAGTAAAATATTTGGAAGAATGTAGGAAAGCAAACAGTTCAGGAGCAGTTTTGACTACTGTTGTTAGTTTTCTTACTGGTATGGGGGACAAGAACTGTTTAGTTGCAAGCATGACAGGGAATTTAATGATCACACCTTACAGTTAAATAGATATTGTCTTATTTACACACATTCTCTTCACACATGCACGATAACAGAATAAACCAGCTGTTTAAACAGACACTAAAGGCAGTTATAATTAATGTGATGGCTCTTTGAGGTCACATGGACAAGGGCTTTGCGATCTCATTGTGTGTGCTTTTGATATTAAACATTACCTGATATTTTGTTTTTGTGCTTTTCGTGAAGTTTGCTAAATGTTCTCATTACAACAGCAAACTAGTCTATAGACGCACTGCCAGGCACCTTGTAAAAACCTTTAATTTACAAAAGGCTGTGAATGTGGATATTTTTGCAGGTTCGTTTTGTTTTAGGAAAAATACTACTTAATTAAAATGCTTCATTTAGAGTTTTCTATATTCTTGAAATTCTGGAAAATGTTTCAGACTCCTGTTTATGCTAAAAAGGGAGATGTGCATATAAGGATAATACATTTATTTATTAGCCTTATATAAATATAATAAAAAACGTTGGTTGGTGACTGAGTCAATGTTAAACTTCTAAAGTGTACATTGGGGACAGGCTAATGACATGAAATTTCCTTTTGTGGCTTGACGCATTCAATAAGCAAAATGCATTCAGATTCTAGATCTTCATCAACAATCGCTGTCGTGTTCATCTATCTCAAGCACCTGCATCTCGTTGTTTCTCTTCATCCGTTCTTCATCCTCTGTGCTGTTTGTCTGTGCTCTACAGTCACTCTTCTCAATCTGATGATATTCATGATAGATTCCATTCAGAGTCTGTGCAGCCTCTACAGATACTTTTAGCTTTCCCACCACCTCCTGCTCCTCATTCACACTGACAACTGAAGAAAAATCATAGAATCAATCATGTTTTTAAAGGCTTAAAGTTTTTCCTGTTATAATCATAGACTGAGATTCACCATTGATTTGCCGTTCAATAACATCATTTCCAGTCAAAAGAAGTTGCCGTAAATCCAAATAGGCAAATCCAACATCTTCACATTCATCTTGCTCATCCATGGGCTCACTCACTACAGTGAACTTTAACCTATGATAAGAGGAATATGTTTATCACTTTTATAAGGGACAATTGAAACAATATGCTGGGCTGTAGTTGTTATTCTCCATCTGTTTAGTCTGTATCTGTCTTTACCTGCCCTGGTTGGGGTCAGTGCCCTCCAGCATTGTGTAGAGATAATGTCTCAGAGGAGCTGCGTCTATACAATCTACATGAATAACTATCAAAGAGGAAAGAGACAAACAGCAACATCATCACTAATAGATATCATAATGCCATGCATTTCTAGGAGCCCAGTTGATGTCTCGAAGGCAAAGCCCAACAAGTCAAAAAAGCATTTTAAATATGAGCCGGTGATGGGTCAGCAGCAGGTATTTTTGTAAGTGGAAGTTGTGTTGAAACAAAATGTACAAACACCTGAAGATATTGCCTTAACTATTCAAATGTCATTATTCAAGTCGAATGTTCCTGCAATGCACAGGTCATGGGTCAAATGTATAGCTGGAATGCACTGAATGTAAAAACCATGAATGTAATATACAAACAGTGTAAAGCTCCATTTTGACTGCTTTGCATCTGTTATAGGCAGTCTAAGGCTACTTTCAATGACCAATGGCCTCACCTCTCATGAAGTTATAATGAATTTCCTCCCCTTGAGTTGGTTTACGTAAAGACATGGGCGTTTCTGTTGTCTCCATGGGAACTCCTAGCAGACGGTACTCTACATAGACTTGATTCACTGATTGGTTAAATGCGACATTGGAGGTTGGGTTAAAAGACAGTGACAGGATTTCAACTCTCAGTATGTCCCCCTGTAAGACACACAGACAAATTATTGATTTAACAAACATAAGACTTGTTTCATTAAGGCCAGAAACAGTTCAGGCTGTTTTAGATACGCAGCATAATAAAAATGCACACTTTATTCTCAGCATTGCTATAAGAGTTGTCTACCGTCATGACTGGTTAAATTGTTGTTGAACAAGTTGATTAAATTGCTGAAATAGCTACAACATGAGAGCACGCTTACATGCATAAAGTACGCATTTGGCATCTCAAAGATAGATATTTTCTATTTCTATAATAATTTCGACATATTTTCTACTTTAAGATGTTTATTATTTAGCTCTACAATCACCTTTTTTTGTTGCTTCGGGGGATGCGGAATTACAATAACATCACTTTCACTTGTATCTCCAGATTCATAAGACTGAAGAACGTCACTTTGAGCTTTTTTGAACAAGAAGCAAAAAAAGGTTTAAGTCTGTTGTTTTATAACTTGAGAAATGAAAAAATGCTTGTTAAAATAACTTCTCACATCTGTCCTCCATCTTGTCTTCATCCTCCTCCTG